>NC_091331.1:17088503-17244229 GCF_038502225.1 Cherax quadricarinatus | reverse complement strand
GATAAGCATAGCTTGATTAATGATACTCAGCATGGATTCACAAGAGGCCGGTCTTGTCTAACTAATTTATTAACTTTCTTCAGTAAAGCTTTTGAGGCTGTTGACCACGATAAAGAATTTGATATTGTTTACTTAGATTTTAGTAAGGCATTTGATAGAGTTCCGCACCAAAGACTGTTGAAGAAAGTAGCAGCTCATGGCATTGGGGGAAGGGTGCTCTCGTGGATCGAGTCATGGCTCACAGACAGGAAGCAGAGAGTGTCCATAAATGGGGTTAAATCCGAGTGGGGATCAGTAACAAGTGGCGTTCCACAGGGATCAGTCTTGGGCCCGTTGTTGTTTATAATATATATCAATGATCTTCATGAAGGAATTGCTAGTGATATGAGCAAATTCGCCGATGACACGAAGATAGGTAGGATAATTGATTCAAACGTAGATGTTAGGGAACTTCAGGAGGATTTAGACAAACTCTGCTCTTGGTCAGAAAAGTGGCAGATGCAGTTCAATGTAGATAAATGCAAGGTTCTGAAGCTCGGGAGTGTCCATAACCCTAGCACTTATAAGTTAAATAATGTAGAACTTAGCCATACAGATTGCGAAAAGGACTTGGGGGTTTTGGTAAGCAGCAACCTTAAACCAAGACAGCAATGCCTAAGCGTACGTAATAAGGCAAATAGATTACTGGGATTTATATCAAGAAGTGTAAGCAACAGAAGTCCAGAGGTCATACTGCAGCTTTATACATCATTAGTAAGGCCTCACCTAGATTATGCAGCTCAATTCTGGTCTCCATATTACAGAATGGACATAAATTCGTTAGAAAACATTCAGCGTAGGATGACTAAATTAATACATAGCATTAGAAATCTTCCTTATGAAGAAAGATTGAAGACTCTTAAGTTACATTCACTTGTTAGACGAAGAATGAGGGGAGACCTGATCGAAGTGTATAAGTGGAAGATAGGTATTAATAAAGGGGATATTAACAAGGTCTTGAGGATATCTCTCCAAGAGAGAACCCGCAGTAATGGATTTAAACTAGATAAGTTTAGATTTAGAAAGGACATAGGAAAGTATTGGTTTGGAAATAGGGTAGTTGATGAGTGGAACAGTCTACCTAGTTGGGTTATTGAGGCTAGGACTTTGGGTAGTATGGGCCAACAGGCCTGCTGCAGTGTTGCTCCTTTCTTATGTTCTTGTAAGTACATGAGTGGGAGGGGTTGGATTTGAGTGGGACTTGCACATCGGAGCTTGTTTCTTGGGTAGCATTGAAAATTGGGTTGGTCAAATGTTTGTTAGTGGGATGAATTGTAAAGGACCTGCCTAGTATGGGCCAACAGGCCTGCTGCAGTGTTCCTCCTTTCTTATGTTCTTATGTTCTTATGTTATCACACTGGCCGATTCCCACCAAGGCAGGGTGGCCCGAAAAAGAAAAACTTTCACCATCATTCACTACATCACTGTCTTGCCAGAAGGGTGCTTTACACTACAGTTTTTAAACTGCAACATTAACACCCCTCCTTCAGAGTGCAGGCACTGTACTTCCCATTAGTGCGCACTACCTAGCAGAGTTTACTGCCAGAGGGGAATCAGGCCTGTGTCCCGTGTGAAAAAAAATAATAATAATTGAACTTTTCGTGTCAGAGGAAAGAAAGTCTCCCTGATAACATTGAGTATACATAGTGTATAGTGTATACTACAGTGGCTCCCTAGTATATTGATGATAAAGGCTAAAGTGTCATTTGAAAACAGGTGAATTTGTAAATGAAGTGATTTATTATTATTATTATTATAATCAAGGGGGAAGCGCTAAACCCGGAGGATTATACAGCGCCTGGGGGGGGGGGATGTAGAAGGCATTCAGGTTTAATTCGGGGAACTGGAGCACAGATCCAATTCCCTAAATCAAGAGCCCCTCACCAACATCAAGGAACCTTCCTTGAGGGGGTAAATGAAGTGATAAGCCTATAGAGGCAGGTGCCAGAAGTCGCCAGAAACTTACCACAGGTCAGCTGTTTTTAATAATCTTCCTGGCTTGCTAGTGTACTCGCATATAATCTAGTGATACCAGTGAATAGCAGAATACAGTGTTGTAGTAGCAACTAACCAGTATCATAATGGTACTTAGTGGAGTGGAGTGACTTTCATTAGTTTCTTTTTTCTTGAAATACCAGACGTATACTGTGAATTTCATATAACCTGTACTTACCAGCGCTCGCAATATACACAACGAGAAGCAATTATTACTACAGAAAAAGCGTCCTTCCTCCAAAATTTCCACCAGTCAACTATAGTGATAATATAGCATTTATTGTGGTGGAGACGGAAAAAAAATAGAAAAGCTAGATACAGCGATTGATAAACAAGGGTTGAGGCTCGACCGTTCGTCACTGTAGGAGCTGCCAGCAGTCACCGGTTTCTTCAACACGCAAGTTATACTTTTGTATGAGTCAAATCACATATTACTCGGGTAGATAATTTCCAGTAGATCCTTCATATGTTAGCTCAAATCACCGACCAGTATGTTTTAAATAAGTGACCCACTGATCAGATCAGATCGACTGGTCCGAACCCTTGACTGGTCCGAACCCTTGACTGGTCCGAACCCTTGACTGGTTTCAAACGGTTTCGTTGGACAATAAAGCAGACTGTAAACGGATGGGGTTGTAGGCGCCCTTATAAACACAAACATTAAATATAAATCTGGAACGTGCACGGTAAGCTGTCCAATATACAAAAACAGAAACAGAAATACAAATAGCTAGAGCTTCATTTAAGGAGGTTATTAATAGAATTTTCAAGAGGTTGCTAGTAGAATTGCAGTAAATCAACCATTCAAATCATTATGAAGCTGTGTGTAGTCTGTGGTCAGTCAAACAAACGGGCTTCCACATGGGTAAATTGTCATTTTTGTGGAAATTGGTGTCACGCCCCTTGTGCAGATATCCAAGAACTAGCTACAAGCAGTGTTAAAACAGGGAAGTGTTTTTGGGTATGCCCAAATGAGATAAATCTGTGGACTAAAATCACAAGGGTATTAAAAGAGGACAACATCAAAGCTGCTTTCATAGAAAACCTGGAAGCTTTCTACAACAGATGGGAACATAAAAAGTCTGGGCTGAATGGTACTGCCCTTGATACTGGCCATGTAGTCAGAAACTGTAAGGCTGGAGATGAAGTCCTGGTAGTCAGTAAATGTGGGGCTGATAGTGCTGTCCTGGGAGACAGTAATGGTGAAGCTGGAGGTGCTGTCCTGGGAGACAGTAATGGTGAAGCTGGAGGTGCTGTCCTGGGAGACAGTAATGGTGAAGCTGGAGATGCTGTCCTGGGAGACAGTAATGGTGAAGCTGGAGATTTTGTCCAGGTAGTCGGGAATTATACGCAGGAAGGAATACATATAAATGACCTCATAGGGGACAGGAGCCATAGTAGGGAAACAAGTGTAGTCAAAGATAAGATAAAACCAATATTGCAAACTAGAAATACCGCAGGAAATAGCAAACAAGAGGACTCCACTAGCAATAGTGAGGATATATTACCAAAAACAACTGGTGGGAGCTCCATTGTTGGTGCTAGGGAGGATAGAAGTAAGACAGGGAAACATGCACCAACAGGGAATACAGTCACAGAAACCCAAGGCAAACGGAAACCAAGCCTGTGCACATACTATGCACTTGGTATCTGCTGGCATGGGAAATCTGGAAAAACAGATGGGACGTGCAACTATGACCACCCTAGAAAATGCTATGCCCATATGACAACAGGAAAATGCAAACTCCCTTCCTGTAAGCTTTTTCACCCTGAACTGTGTACCTCTTCAGAACAGGAAAGACTGTGCTATAACTTAAATTGCCAGGCATACCATCTAAAGGGGACAAAAAGATACAAAACATCCAGGCCATGGGAAAACCTGGGTAGCCACAGCCACTCAAGAGGGAGAGGTTTTTTAGTGCCAGGAAGGAAAAAAAACTGGCAGGAAATGGCAGAAATCGTACACCAAATCCAGTCATTCCTGGAGTGGAACCACAGTCGATGGCCTCCACTCCAAACCAACAGATACAGATACTAATGCCGGAAAAAAAATCCCCCCCCAGTACCAACAATACCACCAGTCCGATAACATTCTTCTTTGCAAATATACAGGGTCTAAAGCCAGCAACAAACAACAAAATACCTTTCATCCGTGGACTGCTTGCAGAGGCAAAGGCAATGTTCGCGGCTTTCACTGAGACCCACATAAAGGATCACTTGGACAACGAAATATGGATCCCAGGTTACAACCTATACAGATGTGACAGAGTGAACAGGCAAAAGGGGGGGGGGTTGGCCTGTACATTGCAGAGTCACTTGTTTGCACAGAACTGCTTAATGCCTCAAATGATGTAGTGGAAGTTTTAGCAGTAAAGGTCGAGAACCAAAACCTAGTCATTGTGGTAGTCTACAAGCCTCCGGATGCAACATCCCAGCAATTCCAGGAACAGCTGTTAAAAATTGACCACTGTCTGGAAAATCTTCCAGCTCCTGCACCCAACATCTTGCTCCTGGGGGATTTCAATTTAAGGCACCTAAAATGGAGGAATATAGCAAATAATATTGTTGCAGTAATAACACCAGGAGGCAGCTCTGATGAAAACTCACACTCACACGAGCTTTTAAATCTCTGCACAAAATTCAATTTAAACCAGCAAATAATAGAGCCTACTAGACTGGAGAATACACTACACCTCATCTTCACTAACAATGATGATCTGATAAGAAATGTCACCATATCAAAAACAATATACTCAGATCACAACATAATTGAGGTTCAGACATGTATGCGTGGAGCCCCAGACCGACATAATGAGACTAGTCACGAGGGAGCATTCACCAAATTCAACTTCAATAACAAAAACATAAAGTGGGACCAAGTAAACCAAGTCCTAACCGATATAAGCTGGGAAGATATACTAAGCAACACAGACCCCAACTTATGCCTAGAACAGATTAACTCGGTGGCACTCGATGTATGCACAAGGCTTATTCCTCTAAGAAAAAGGAGGAGTAGATGTAAAATAGAAAGAGACAGGCGCTCCTCAAGTCCCAATATGACTCAGTTTTTAGCAAGCCGCTAACCAGACTGAGAGTCGAAGATCAAAATGAATTTTTTATGAGAGCCACAAAATTTGATTAACACAAGCCTATCCGATGTTATCCTGACGCCAAATGACTTCGAACAGGCGATAAATGACATGCCCATGCACTCTGCCCCAGGGCCAGACTCATGGAACTCTGTGTTCATCAAGAACTGAAAGAAGCCCCTATCACGAGCCTTTTCCATCCTATGGAGAGGAAGCATGGACACGGGGGTCGTCCCACAGTTACTAAAAACAACAGACATAGCCCCACTCCACAAAGGGGGCAGTAAAGCAACAGCGAAGAACTACAGACCAATAGCACTAACATCCCATATCATAAAAATCTTTGAAAGGGTCCTAAGAAGCAAGATCACCACCCATCTAGAAACCCATCAGTTACACAACCCAGGGCAACATGGGTTTAGAACAGGTCGCTCCTGTCTGTCTCAACTATTGGATCACTACGACAAGGTCCTAAATGCACTAGAAGACAAAAAGAATGCAGATGTAATATATACAGACTTTGCAAAAGCCTTCGACAAGTGTGACCATGGCGTAATAGCGCACAAAATGCGTGCTAAAGGAATAACAGGAAAAGTCGGTCGATGGATCTATAATTTTCTCACTAACAGAACACAGAGAGTAGTCGTCAACAGAGTAAAGTCCGAGGCAGCTACGGTGAAAAGCTCTGTTCCACAAGGCACAGTACTCGCTCCCATCTTGTTCCTCATCCTCATATCCGACATAGACAAGGATGTCAGCCACAGCACCGTGTCTTCCTTTGCAGATGACACCCGAATCTGCATGACAGTGTCTTCCATTGCAGACACTGCAAGGCTCCAGGCGGACATCAACCAAATTTTTCAGTGGCCTGCAGAAAACAATATGAAGTTCAATGATGAGAAATTTCAATTACTCAGATATGGTAAACATAAGGAAATTAAATCTTCATCAGAGTACAAAACAAATTCTGGCCACAAAATAGAGCGAAACACCAACGTCAAAGACCTGGGAGTGATCATGTCGGAGGATCTCACCTTCAAGGACCATAACATTTTATCATTCGCATCTGCTAGAAAAATGACAGGATGGATAATGAGAACCTTCAAAACTAGGGAGGCCAAGCCCATGATGACACTCTTCAAGTCACTTGTTCTATCTAGGCTGGAATATTGCTGCATACTAACAGCACCTTTCAAGTCAGGTGAAATTGCGACCTAGAAAATGTACAGAGAACTTTCACGGCGCGCATAACGGAGATAAAACACCTCAATTACTGGGAGCGCTTGAGGTTCCTAAACCTGTATTCCCTGGAACGCAGGAGGGAGAGATACATGATTATATACACCTGGAAAATCCTAGAGGGACTAGTACCGAACTTGCACACGAAAATCACTCACTACGAAAGCAAAAGACTTGGCAGACGATGCACCATCCCCCCAATGAAAAGCAGGGGTGTCACTAGCACGTTAAGAGACCATACAATAAGTGTCAGGGGCCCGAGACTGTTCAACTGCCTCCCAGCACACATAAGGGGGACTACCAACAGACCCCTGGCAGTCTTCAAGCTGGCACTGGACAAGCACCTAAAGTCAGTTCCTGATCAGCCGGGCTGTGGCTCGTACGTTGGTTTGCGTGCAGCCAGCAGCAACAGCCTGGTTGATCAGGCTCTGATCCACCAGGAGGCCTGGTCACAGACCGGGCCGCGGGGGCGTTGACCCCCGGAACTCTCTCCAGGTAAACTCCAGAGAGGTCTCATTAGCAGTGCCACACCCTGTTCTACCAATCAGAAAACACTAGTTCTCTTTTCGGTTTCTCTATAGCTTGCAATACCAAATAAATTTTCCAGACAGTTCTCGTTAGCAGCGCCACAGTCTGGTCTACCAAACAGAAAACAACGTAGTTCCCTATTCTGTTTCTTGTAGGCTGAGTATACCACAATCTGGTCTACCAAATAGAAAACACATCAGTGCCCTGTTCGGTTTCTCTAAGGCAGTGTATACCAAATAAATTTTCCAGAGAGGTCTCATTAGCAGCGCCACTGTTTGGTTTACCAAAGAGAAAACAACCTAGTTCCCTATTCGGTTTCTCTAGGGCTGGGAATACCAAATAAATTTTCCAGAAGCATGTCATTAGCAGCGCCACGGTTTAATCTACCAAATGGAAAATAGTCAAGTGCTCTTTTTGGTTTCTCTAGGGCGGGGTGTACCAAATAAATTATCCAGAGAGGTCTGATTAGCAGTGCCAAAGCCTGATCTACCAAATAGAAAACACTCTAGTTCCCTTTTCGGTTTCTCTAGGGCTTGGAATATCAAATAAATTTTCCTGACTGGTCTCGTTAGCAGCGCAACAGTTTGGCCTACCAAACTTTATTCGGTTTCTCTAGGGCAGAGTATACCAAATAAATTTCCCAGAGAGATCTCATTAGCAGCACCACTGTTTGGTCTACCAAATAGAAAACAACCTAGTTCCCTATTTGGTTTCTATAGGGCTGTGTATACCAAATAAATTTTCTGGAAGGGTCTCATCAGCAGCGCCACAGTTTAATCTACCAATTGGAAAACACTCTTGTGCCCTTTTCGGTTTCTCTAGTGCTTGGAATACCAAATAAATTTTCCAGACTGGTCTCGTTAGCAGCGCCACAGTCTGGTCTACCAAACAGAAAACAACGTAGTTCCCTATTCGGTTTCTTGTGGGCTGGGTATACCACAGTCTGGTCTACCAAATAGAAAACACATTAGTGCCCTGTTCGTTTTCTCTAGGGCAGTTTTTACCAAATAAATTTTCCATAGAGGTCTCATTAGCAGAGCCACTGTTTGGTCTACCAAACAGAAAACAACCTAGTTCCCTATTTGGTTTCTATAGGGCTGGGTATACCAAATAATTTTTCCAGAAGGGTCTCATTAGCAGCGCCATAGTTTAGTCTACCAAATGGAAAACACTTTAGTGCCCTTTTCGGTTTCTCTAGGGCGGGGTATACGAAGTAAATTATCCAGAGGTCTGATTAGCAGTGCCACAGCCTGCTCTACCAAATAGAAACACTCTAGTTCCCTTTTCGGTTTCTCTAGGGAATGGAATACCAAACAAATTTTCCAGACGGGTCTCGTTAGCAGCGCCAAAGTCTGGCCTACCAAACAGAAAACAACTATTAAGTTTCTTGTGGGCTGGGTATACCACAGTCTGGTCTACCAAATAGAAAACACATTAGTGCCCTATTCGGTTTGTCTATGCCAGTGTATACCAAATAAATTTTCCAGAGAGGTCTCATTAGCAGCGCCACTGTTTGGTCTACCAAATAGAAAGCAACCTACTTCCCTATTCGGTTTTTATAGGGCTGGGTATACCAAATAAATTTTCCAGAAGGGTCTCATCAGCAGCGCCACAGCTTAATCTAATAAACTGAAAACACTCTAGTGCCCTTTTCGATTTCTCTGTGGTGGGGTATACGAAATGAATTATCCACAGAGGTCTGATTAGCAGTGCCACAGCCTGCTCTACCTAATAGAAAACACTAGTTCCCTTTTCGGTTTCTCTATGGCTTGCAATACCAAATAATTTTTTAAGACAGGTCTCGTTAGCAGCGCCACTGTTTAATCTACCAAACAGAAAACAACATAGTTCCCTATCCGATTTCTTGTGGGCTGGGTATAGCACAGTCTGGTCTAACAAACAGAAAACACATTAGTGCCCTATTCGGTTTCTCTTGGGCAGTGTATACCAAATAAATTTTCTAGGGAGGTCTCATTAGCAGCGCCACTGTTTTGTCTACCAAACAGAAAACAACCTAGTTCTCTATTCGGTTTCTCTAGGACTGGGTATACCAAATAAATTTTCTAGAAGGGTCGGTCTCATTAGCAGCGTCAAAGTTTAATCTACCAAATAGAAAACAACCAAGTTCCATATTCGGTTTCTCTAGGGCTAGGTATACCAAATAAATTTTCCAGAGGGGTCTAATTAGCAGCGCCAAAGTTTAATCTACCAATTGGAAAACACTCTAGTGCTCTTTTCGGTTTCTCTAGGGCGGGGTATACCAAATGAATTATCCAGAGAGGTCTGATTAGCAGTGCCACAGCCTGCCCTACCAAATAGAAAACACTTTAGTTCCCTTTTCGGTTTCTCTAATGCTTGGAATACCAAATAAATTTTCCAGAGGGGTCTAATTAGCAGCGCCAAAGTTTAATCTACCAATTGGAAAACACTCTAGTGCTCTTTTCGGTTTCTCTAGGGCGGGGTATACCAAATGAATTATCCAGAGAGGTCTCATTAGCAGAGCCACAGTCTGATCTACCAAACAGAAAACAACGTAGGTCCCTATTCGGTTTCTTGTGGGCTGGGTATACCACAGTCTGGTCTACCAAATAGAAAACACATTAGTGCCCTATTCGGTTTCTCTAGGGCAGTGTATACCAAATAAATTTTCCGGAGAGGTCTCATTAGCAGCGCCACTGCTTGGTCTACCAAATAGAAAACAACCTCGTTCCCTATTCGGTTTCTTTAGGGTGAGGTATACCATATAAATTATCCAGAGAGGTCTGATTAGCAGTGCCATAGCCTGCTCTACCAAATAGAAAACAACCTAGTTCCCTATTCTTGGTTTCTCTAGGGCTTGGAATACCAAATAAATTTTCCAGACGGGTCTCGTTAGCAGCGCCACAGTTTAATCTACCAATTGGAAAACACATTAGTGCCCTATTCGGTTTCTGTAGGGCAGAGTATACCAAATAAATTTTCCAGAGAGGTCTCATTAGCAGCGCCACTGTTTGGTCTGCCAAACAGAAAACAACCTAGTTCCCTATTCGGTTTTTCTAGGGCTGGGTATACCAAATAAATTTTCCAGAAGGGTCTCGTTAGCAGCGCCACAGTTTAATCTACCAATTGGAAAACACTCTTGTGCCCTTTTCGGTTTCTCTAGGGCGGGGTATACCAAATAAATTATCCAGAGAGGTCTCATTAGCAGTGCCACAGTTTAATCAACCAAATGGAAAACACTCTAGTGCCCTTTTCGGTTTCTCTAGGGCTTGGAATACCAAATAAATTTTCCAGACGGGTCTCGTTAGCAGCGCCACAGTCTGGTCTACCAAACAGAAAACAACGTAGTTCCCTATTCGGTTTCTTGTGGGCTGGGTATACCACAGTCTGGTCTACCAAATAGAAAACACATTAGTGCCCTATTCGGTTTCTCTAGGGCAGAGTATAGAAAATAAATTTTCCAGAGAAGTCTCATTAGCAGCGCCACTGTTTGGTTTACCAAATAGAAAACAACCTAGTTCCCTATTCGGTTTCTATAAGGCTGGGTATACCAAATAAATTTTCCAGAAGGGTCTTATTAGCAGCGCCACAGTTTAATCTACCAAATGAAAAACGCTCTAGTGCTCTTTTCGATTTCCCTAGGGCGGGGTATACCAAATAAATTATCCAATGAGGTGTGATTAGCAGTGTCACAGCCTGTTCTACCAAACAGATAACACTCCAGTTCCCTTTTCGGTTTTCTCTAGTGCTTGGAATACCAAATAAATTTTCCAGACGGTTCTCGTTAGCAGCGCCACAGTCTGGTCTACCAAACAGAAAACAACGTAGTTCCCTATTCGGTTTCTTGTGGGCTGGGTATACCACAGTCTGGTCTACCAAATAGAAAACACATTAGTGCCCTATTCGGTTTCTCTAGGGCAGAGTATACCAAATAAATTTTCCAGGGAAGTCTCATTAGCAACGCCACTGTTTGGTCTTACCAAAATACTTTGACATATCTTGAACATTTCTGAGTGAGTTGTCTCTGAATTCATTAATTTTATCGCTCTCCAGTACGTACTGGCGCAAAGTTTGACAATTGTCCATCTGACAAAGTTTACATTTCATTTGGTCTACATCTGCTGGTGGTGATTTAACCTGCCAAAGATGTTTGTAACCCAGCCGGAGCAGGGTGGTAGTGACATCCAAGAGTCTGCTTATTTTGTTGGATGCGCCATAGACATGTGGCTCTTCCTGCATGATAAAATGATGATAGATGGACTGCCTTGCGTCAGTTTGCCTGAGTCTTCAGACAATAAAATTCAGTTGAAGTTCTTTTCGCACTATTGTTCTCAAACTACTAACTGACAACACAAGATTGTAATTTATTCCCTCTTTGAAAGTATACAACTTAGCCAATTTATCAGTTCTGTCATGCATCTAAAGACCAATGTGAGATGGAATCCACAGCATGTGCACTCTGACTCCACTGTCCACAATCTTACCATACCTGTGTCTGACTTCTGACACAAGCATGCCACAGTTTACAAGTTACCTTTGTAACTTGTCATGATTGTGACCACATCTACCTGGAGTTCATTACCTTTGTAACTTGCTCAGCTATCATAACTTTGGAGTCCAGTCCCTGGACCCATTATGTACCTCTGTAATCTTTTGACTACCGCCCACAGGATGGGTATGGGGTGCATAATAAAGATATTAAATTGAACTCTGTCTCCCAGTCTATCCACCGTTCTTTCTCTTTAATTTTAGTTTTCTCAGTAACGGATAGATAACACTTGCGAAACACTATCTATAGTTGTGACCTGGAGTGGACGTGTGAATTGCTCATTACTTTATAATTTGTTCATGATTGTAACCATGTATGAATGCAAGTAAGTAAATTTACTTACTTACATGATACATTACCTTTGTACCTTGTGACTTCATTACTTTTGTAACTTGTTCAGCGATCACATTTTTGGGGTCCAGTCCCTGGAGCCATTATGTACCTCTGTAATCTTTTGACTACCTCCCACAGAATGGGTATGGGGTGCATAATAAACATATTAAACTAAACCCCCCACAGGCGCTGTAGAATCCTGCGGGTTTAGCGCTTTCCCCTTGATTATAATAATAATGGACAGCAAGTGTCTTATGGAAACACGTCCTAATGTTGGTATAAACCTTGGTAATAAATACCGACAAGTTGGTTTAGAAAGACACGTAAGCAAACACTATGACATATTTATTAGAAAACGTTTCGGTCCTGGGACCTTGATCACTTCTAACACTTCCTAATGTTTTCCAGCCGTACCGAGGGATCGATCCCCGGACCTATGTGTGAGCTAGTACGCTAGCGATCAAGCTACGGGACACCTAAAATTTATATTTTAGTTATATCGAGAAGTTGTATTGTTCTTCAGGGTATCTACCCGTTTGTTCCATTATCTTCAAAAACTGCGTTGTAAATGAAAAGAGTATGTAAGCGTTGCTGAAACTCTTTAGACAATAAGAAATTCGGTTTACAGGAACAAGGACCCAATACTCTTTCGTGTTGGTGAGAAGCAAGGATAGTATATTTGTCTTTGTTCTCAGTTATCTCCGGGTGATAACACAATCTCTCAGTGGGTACCACCACATGTTGCAGCACCAAAGAAAAGTCTGGTGTCACCACAGTAAGTACTTGCCTTACTTTCTGTTAGATTTTCCACAGCTAGATGTTGTACATAGTTATATGTTGGATCATTTCTTGCAGTGTGGTATGACAGAACTGCATTTGTAAAAGTACCATATATATATATATATATATATATATATATATATATATATATATATATATATATATATATATATATATATATATATATATATATATATATATATATATATACACCTATATAGAGTACGTATGTACGTAAGTGCGATCATGGTATAATAGCACACAAAATACGTGATAAAGAAATAACAGGAAAAGTGGGTAGATGGATCTATAACTTCCTAACAAACAGAACACAGAGTAATCGTAAACAGTAAAGTCAGTGCCGGCTACAGTGAAGAGCAATGTCCCGTAAGGTACATTACTCCCTTCCTTTTTCCTTAACCTCATATCTGACATAGACAGAGATGTAAGCCACAGACAGCACCGTGTCCTCCTTTTCTGATGATACCAAAATTTGCAAATCTTCAAGGGGACATTAACCAAGTCTTTAAATGTGCCTCAGAAAACAATGTGAAGTTCAATGAAGACAAATTGCAATTACTCCATGGAAAACTCGAGGAAATAAAAACTGAATGCCTGGAGTTTACCTGGAGAGAGTTCCGGGGGTCAACGCCCCCGCGGCACGGTCTGTGACCAGGCCTTCTGGTGGATCAGAGCCTGATCAACCAAGCTGTTGCTGCTGGCTGCACGCAAACCAACGTACGAGCCACAGCCCGGCTGATCAGGAACTGACTTTAGGTGCTTGTCCAGTGCCAGCTTGAAGACTGCCAGGGGTCTGTTGGTAATCCCCCTTATGTGTGCTGGGAGGCAGTTGAACAGTCTCGGGCCCCTGACACTTATTGTATGGTCTCTTAACGTGCTAGTGACACCCCTGCTTTTCATTGAGGGGATGGTGCATCGTCTGCCAAGTCTTTTGCTTTCGAAGTGAGTGATTTTCGTGTGCAAGTTCGGTACTAGTCCCTCTAGGATTTTCCAGGTGTATATAATCATGTATCTCTCCCTCCTGCGTTCCAGGGAATACAGGTTTAGGAACCTCAAGCTCTCCCAATAATTGAGGTGTTTTATCTCCGTTATGCGCGCCGTGAAAGTTCTCTGTACATTTTCTAGGTCGGCAATTTCACCTGCCTTGAAAGGTGCTGTTAGTGTGCAGCATTATTCCAGCCTAGATAGAACAAGTGACCTGAAGAGTGTCATCATGGGCTTGGCCTCCCTAGTTTTGAAGGTTCTCATTATCCATCCTGTCATTTTTCTAGCAGATGCGATTGATACAATGTTATGGTCCTTGAAGGTGAGATCCTCCGACATAATCACTCCCAGGTCTTTGACGTTGGTGTTTCGCTCTATTTTGTGGCCAGAATTTGTTTTGTACTCTGATGAAGATTTAATTTCCTCATGTTTACCATATCTGAGTAATTGAAATTTCTCATCGTTGAACTTCATATTGTTTTCTGCAGCCCACTGAAAGATTTGGTTGATGTCCGCCTGGAGCCTTGCAGTGTCTGCAATGGAAGACACTGTCATGCAGATTCGGGTGTCATCTGCAAAGGAAGACACGGTGCTGTGGCTGACATCCTTGTCTATGTCGGATATGAGGATGAGGAACAAGATGGGAGCGAGTACTGTGCCTTGTGGAACAGAGCTTTTCACTGTAGCTGCCTCGGACTTTACTCTGTTGACGACTACTCTCTGTATTCTGTTAGTGAGGAAATTATAGATCCATCGACCGACTTTTCCTGTTATTCCTTTAGCACGCATTTTGTGCGCTATTACGCCATGGTCACACTTGTCGAAGGCTTTTGCAAAGTCTGTATATATTACATCTGCATTCATTTTGTCTTCTAGTGCATTTAGGACCTTGTCGTAGTAATCCAATAGTTGAGACAGACAGGAGCGACCTGTTCTAAACCCATGTTGCCCTGGGTTGTGTAACTGATGGGTTTCTAGATGGGTGGTGATCTTGCTTCTTAGGACCCTTTCAAAGATTTTTATGATATGGGATGTTAGTGCTATTGGTCTGTAGTTCTTTGCTGTTGCTTTACTGCCCCCTTTGTGGAGTGGGGCTATGTCTGTTGTTTTTAGTAACTGTGGGACGACCCCCGTGTCCATGCTCCCTCTCCATAGGATGGAAAAGGCTCGTGATAGGGGCTTCTTGCAGTTCTTGATGAACACAGAGTTCCATGAGTCTGGCCCTGGGGCAGAGTGCATGGGCATGTCATTTATCGCCTGTTCGAAGTCATTTGGCGTCAGGATAACATCGGATAGGCTTGTGTTAATCAAATTTTGTGGCTCTCTCATAAAAAATTCATTTTGATCTTCGACTCTCAGTCTGGTTAGCGGCTTGCTAAAAACTGAGTCATAGGAGTATAAAACATATTCCAACCAAAAATTTGATCGAAAAGCAGCTGTGTGTGACCCTTTTGGGTTTAGCACTTATTTTTGATTATAATAGTGATAATGTTAGAGAATCTCACTTTCAAAGGCCACACCAATGTCTCTACCACATCTGCTAGGAAAATGATAGGATGGATAATGAGAACCTTCAAAACTAGGGATGCCAAGCCAATGATGATTCTCTCAAAATCGCTTGTTCTCTAGGCTGGAGTATTGCTATACGCTAACGGCCCCTTGCAAGGCAGGCAAAATTGCAGACCTAGAGAATACACAGGTCGTATATTCTGCACCTAAATTACCGGGAAACGGTTATGCTCTTTGGAACACAGGCAAGAAAGATACATGATAATATACCCTCAGAAAATCTAAGAGGGACTAGTTCCAAATTTGTACATGGAAATCACCCCCTACGAAAGTAAAAGACTCGGCAGGCGGTGCAACATCCCCCCAGTGAAAAGCAGGGGCACCATGAGTATGCTAAGAGGCAACACAATAAATGTCACAGGCCCAAGACTGTTCAACTCCCAGCATACATAAGGGGGATTACCAATAGACCCCTGACTGCTTTCAAGAGGGAGCTAGACAGGCAAAAAGTAACAGACAAGTGTAGTAGTAGCAGCAGCAACACACACAGCAAGAGACATTCTTGAGCTTCCCCAGTGCTCGGGCTTAATGCCCAAAGCTGGAGTGTGACTCCAAAAGGATCCTGTAGTGCTTGCTGTCTTTGCACCTTCTGACATCGTCTGCTGTTATGCAGCTGCCACACCCTTCAAGCCCAGTGTGGGTGGGGTATGTGGAAGCCCAAGGTGCCTAGCTTTTCCTCCGAGCCCCATGAAGGCGGGGAATGGGGCTAGGCCTGGGGACAGCTGGTCCCAGAAGACTAGGAGGTACTTGTACCTTCTCCCATGGCAGACATTGGTCTGAGACACTCCCTCGAGAGGGAGCCAAGGCCGGGCCACCTCTTGGAAAAGGCCCGAGCCAGGCGATTATACTGGCGAATCTACATCAGAACAGGACACCGCCCAACCGGGCTGTGATTCATACGTCGGTTTGCGTGCGGCCAGCAGTAACAGCCTGGTTGATCAGGTCCTGATCCACCACGAGGCCTGGTCTTGGACCGAGCCGCGTGGACGTTGACCCCCGGAACACCCTCCAGGTATGCACCCAACCCCCTCTCTTGTACATTTGTTACTTTGTCATAGAACAACAAGTTAGTAAGATAAGATTTGCTATCCTAAAACCATGCTGGTTATTGTTTATGAAACCACTTCTCTCTGAGTGTTCTACCACTGTTCCCCTGATAAGTTTCTCCATTACCTTCCATGGTATGCGTGTCAAACTGGCTTTAGTTTAATGCTTCCTGTCTGTCTCCTCAACTAGAACGGGGCTTCATTTCCTGTCTTCCAGTTCTCTGGTAACTGCCCCATATCCATTAACTTACTGTAGATCATAGTTAGTAGCTCTCCTGTCTAATCTATGATCGAATAATCTCCTACTCCTCATCTCCTACTGCCTGGGCCACCTTTAGCCTCCTGGAGTCCATGGAGCATCAATGACCTTCCTCTTTTCATTGCTCTCCTTCCGCTGCTTTTACCGCCAAAGCTGCAGCTGCCACCACAGCCACCACACTGTTGCCGTTTCCAGCGCCACTGTCATCACCATCGCCACTACTATAGTCGCCTTTGAGAGTGCAATATGCCTCAGTATGTCCCAGAGATATTTCAAGTACTTGGTAGGTTACCGCATCCAGTCCAAAAGGCCATGACTGCTTCTTACCCCTTAAGCCAAGCCATTTGGGATTCTTGATACATTCATTATGTTTCAGTAACATAGGACATTGGTACAAGTCAAGGCCAAAGATGATGATGCCAGTCTTGCCAATCTCTGCTATAGCATCCTGAGGGACAAGATTCAGTGCGACTTAATCTTACGTAGTCTACATAACCAGGGGCTTTCTATATAGTTTGTCAATAAGATAAGATAAGATAAGATTTCGTTCGGATTTTTAACCCCGGAGGGTTAGCCACCCAGGATAACCCAAGAAAGTCAGTGCGTCATCGAGGACTGTCTAACTTATTTCCATTGGGGTCCTTAATCTTGTCCCCCAGGATGCGACCCACACCAGTCGACTAACACCCAGGTACCTATTTGCTGCTAGGTGAACAGGACAACAGGTGTAAGGAAACGTGTCGAATGTTTCCACCCGCCGGGAATCGAACCCGGGCCCTCCGTATGTGAAGCGGGAGCTTTAGCCACCAGGCCACCGGGCCACCGGGTCAGCTAGGTTTGTTTCAGTTGTATCATGTATTTAGAAAGGGAGATTCCAGTATTTATTCATCCTTGTTAAATATAGCACATAGTCTTACTGGTTGAATTTAAAACAAAAATCAGCACCTGGGCACTGTGCTGCTGCTGTTTGGAGCCACATATTTCTTAGTAGTCTCAGTGCCACTGGGAAAATCCACTAGTACATGTTGTGTTCTCTCTCTCTATTTTCTCTCCAGTAAGTCTCTCTTGATGATAAAAAGACACATTAGAGTGAATGGAACACAACACAAATTACCCGCACATAGGAGAAAGAGGTTTATGACGATGTTCCAGTCCGACTTGATTATTGACTAGTCACACTAACACGAAGGTGAGGGAGCCGGTATATATACACGAGGAAATGGACACGCAAACAGAGGAAGAAAGAAGGAAGCGGAGAAGTAGTGGTAGAGACAAATCTAGTAGTTTAATTTAGTTTAATATGTTTATTATGCACCCCATACCCATCCTGTGGGCGGTAGTTAAAAGATTATAGAGGTGCATAATGGGCCCTGGGACTGGACCGCAAAGTTTTGATAGCTGAACAAGTTACAAAGGTAATGAACCATTTACACGTCCATATCTGGTTAGTCATGAAGAAATTACAACGGCAATGAGCCATTCACACGTTTACTCCTGGTCAGAGCTGTAAAGAGTTATACAAATATTAATTGAGTCACACCCACACACACACACACACACACACACACACACACACACACACACACACACACACACACACACACACACACACACACATACATAGGGCGTGTTTTAGCAGCTAGAAGCAACCAGTGTTAGTGACAACGTCAGTGAACAACCCTACAAGTGATAACCAAAGTATTAGCAAAAATAAATAAAGTAAAGGCGAGAGAAAGCCTGAAATTATACAACAAAATTTCAAAGTGCCAGTTCGTTGAGGCCTAGTTGGCACCTGTTGCCACATTGCTACACATAACAAAGTACAAAGCGAGTGACTAAAGAGAAAAGATCAAATAGAATTAAGAGAGGGTGGCTAACGACAAACTGTGATGTAGCACACAGCGTGAACAAGCTAGCCAGAAAGGGGATATATATATATATATATATATATATATATATATATATATATATATATATATATATATATATATATATATATATATATATATATATACATACATATACAAAAACATATATATAAGCAGAGGTGGTGGCAGCAGTAGGCCTGAGGGAGTAGAGCTGCCATAACAGGTTGGGTGTCATCACAAATAAGAAGTGTAGTTACCAAAAGTGAAGTGTAAATTATAAAAGTAGCAGTATACAAGTGATAAGTGTGGTAAATGAGGACTCAAAAAGGCAACGAGAAAAGAATAGCTGAAGAAGTCAGCGGCGGAAGGGCGAGGTGCACGAGTCATCGTACAGCGAGCATCGTACAGCGAGCATCGTACATCAGGCATCTGGATGGACGTCCCCTCTGAGGAGTAATGTACAAATCACCTGTTTATGGTTGGCGGGAAGTTTTGAGTGGTAGAGCCGGCCCTACGGTCACTGGTAGCTCGCTATCTAAACCCTGCTCCAGAGAGATTATCATACACACAACACCTAGCAGTAGTAGGAAGATAAAATTTGTAGGAGCAAGGAATAGGCAGGAGGATTAAGTCGTGGCTAATGGGACTACAGCCCTGACAACAGTTTCGAGAGATAATGTTTTAGGACACAAAGACAGTACAATCTGAGAAGCAAGTATTGGGTACACATGTAGTAAAAGGTAGTACATAACTGGGTGAAAGAATGACTTGTTAACACACGCTAGTATTATAATTATTAGAATTACTCTCAGTGTTAATGGTATCTTATTAGTATTATGGATACACAGAGGTGAATTGTATTTCTGGGACATATAAACAACTGATGTGCTCACACACACACGCGCGCGCACACACATACACTCGGGGCCAGGAGCTGAGTCTCGACCCCTGTAACCACAACTAGGTGAGTACACACAGCTGATCCTTGGAATTTGACCGTGTTCCCTCACCCCCCACACACCTTTCCCTCCCCCACAGACCTTTCCCCTCCCCGCTCTTGCCTTCACTCCCTCCTATCTTTTCCTTCCCTTGCGTTTCTCTCTCTCATAGCCTTTTTCCCTACTCTCTCTCTCTCTCTCTCTCTCTCTCTCTCTCTCTCTCTCTCTCCCTCTCTCTCTCCCTCTCTCTCTCCCTCTCTCTCCCTCTCTCTCTCCCTCTCTCTCTCCCTCTCTCTCTAACTTTATTGGCAAGCTAAGAGCTGTTACCTACATCAGCTCCCTCTCTCTCTCCCTCTCTCTCTCTCTCCCTCTCTCTCCCCCTCTCTCTCTCCCTCTCTCTCTCCCTCTCCTCTCTCCTCTCTCTTCTCTCTCTCTTCCTCTCTCTCTTCCTCTCTCTCTTCCTCTCTCTCTTCCTCTCTCTCTTCCTCTCTCTCTTCCTCTCTCTTCCTCTCTCTCTTCCTCTCTCTCTTCCTCTCTCTCTTCCTCTCTCTCTTCCTCTCTCTCTTCCTCTCTCTCTTCCTCTCTCTCTTCCTCTCTCTCTTCCTCTCTCTCTTCCTCTCTCTCTTCCTCTCTCTCTTCCTCTCTCTTTCCCTCTCTCCCTCTCTCTCTCTCTCTCTCCCTCACTCCCATAACCCTATCTCTCACCCTCCTCTCTCTCTATAGGCTTCTCTCTCTATAGGCTTCTCTCTCCATCTCTCCATTTCTCTCTCTCATAGCCTTTTCCCTCGCCCTCCTTTCTCCCTCTCTCTCTCTTTCTCTCCCTCTCCCTCTCCCTCTCTTTCTCCCTCTCTCTACCCTTTCTCTCCCACCCTCACATTTCTCTCTCTCCCCCTTGGTCTTATCCCTCACCCCCATACTCTCTCCTCTCTCTCCCTCTTTCTACCCTTTCTCTCTCCTCTCTCTCCCTCTTCTACCCTTTCCTCTCCCCCCTGCACCCTCTCCCTCCTCTAGCCTTCTGTCTGTGGTAATAAAAAAAAAATGGGTGGCCTTAGAGGACGGAAAACCAGAGATCTGGTAGACGAACCAGGGAGGAAAGACTGGGAGTTAGAGCTCCAAAAAAGGGAGGAAGAGTGGGGAAGGAAGATAGTAGAGCTTGGTAAGAAAATGGAGGAGTGGATAGCTGAAGAGTGCAGGAAGTGGGAAGTACAGGTCTTAGCAGCAGAAGCTAGGATACAGTGCTTAGAAGAGAAACTGCAAAGCCTAAAACAGATTAGAGAGACAAATGACAATTCAGATGTGACATCAGGAAATTCAAAGTCAGGCGCAGACAAGGGGACGGTAAGCAACAACGGAGACATGCCGTACACGAAGGCCCTATCAGACCCACGTGGGGCCAGGGAAAAGACAATGAGCACACTAAGATCAAACGACAGGTCCGAAGACAATGAAGGTATGCTATATGCAGAGATTCTAACAGCCAACTGCAGTAGCAAGGGACAGCTGGTCAGGAAAGACAGTTCACTGAGAATAGAAGTTTCAGATATGACAGGGACTGAAGGCAAGAACATGTCAATGGAAGGAAATAAAATGCCTCAGAGGAAGCAGATGGAGACTCAGTGGGAGGAGGAAAGGGCGAGGTCAGTTTTTGTGTACGGGCTCCAAGAAGCCAAGGGGGACAACTTTGAAGAAATAAAACAGGAGGAGAAAAAAATGATTGAAGGCATCATGAAAACAATAGGGGAGGGCGATATGACCCAGGTGACAAATTTTCAGAGAATTGGGTGGTTTGCGAGTGGAAGGATACGGCCTGTCAGAGTAACTTTCAAGGAAGAATCAGTTCGAACCAGGATTCTGCAAGAGAAAGCAAGACTGAGGGACAAAGAGGGGTACCAGAGAGTATACCTCGACCGCGACAGAACACAAGAAGAAAGGACTACACTGAAAGAGAGGGTACAGAGACGCAAGGAGGAACGAGAAGCAACGAAAATGAGCAGGACCCAGACACAGGAGAAAGGGCAAACACACCCCACAGAATCTCCCACCAAAAGACTCCAACCGCGACATTCCCAACGCAACTGAGCAACCTATACTACAACCCACTCACTGTTCCCTCTGCCACCAACCCCCATATCACAAACCTCACCCCAACAGCTGTCCCTTATGGGCATTCTGACCCCACCCCCATCAACACAAACCCCACCTACACCACAGCCCCATATAGGCCCCCACCAAGGCTCTCGCTCCCCCAACCCCAATATTCTTGCATGACCACAATGATAGAAAAGAAACTGAAGGTTTGGTACACAAATGCGGATGGAATAACGAATAAACATGAGGAGTGGAACGAAAGAATCAGTGAAAAATCCCCAGACATCATAGCAGTCACAGAAACAAAACTCGCTGAGACAATAACAGACACAGTCTTCCCAACAGGATATCAGATCCTGAGGAAAGATAGAAGGAGTAGAGGGGGAGGAGGGGTTGCACTGCTCATAAAACACCGATGGGGATTTGAGGAAATGGAAGGCATGGACATGATTGGAGAAAGAGACTACATTGTAGGTACAATTCAGTCCGGAGAACATAAAGTAGTCATTGGAGTGATGTATAACCCACCACAGAACTGCAGGAGGCCAAGAGAGGAGTACGAAGAAAACAACAGGGTGATGGTGGACACACTGGCTGAGGTGGCAAGAAGAGCTCACTCGAGCAGAGCAAAGTTACTGGTAATGGGCGATTTCAACCACAGGGAGATCGACTGGGAAAACCTGGAGCCACATGGGGGTCCCGAAACATGGAGAGCCAAGATGATGGATGTGGTACTTGAAAACCTCATGCATCAACATGTCAGGGACACAACCAGAGAGAGAGGGGAGGATGAGCCAGCAAGACTGGATCTTGTGTTCACCCTGAGCAGTTCAGACATTGAGGACATCACTTACGAGAGGCCCCTTGGAGCTAGCGATCACGTGGTTCTGAGTTTTGACTATATAGTAGAGTTACAAGTGGAGAAGGTAACAGGAACTGAAGGGGACAGGCCAAACTATAAAAGGGGGGACTACACAGGTATGAGAAACTTCCTGCAGGAGGTTCAGTGGGACAGAGAAATTGTAGGAAAATCAGTAAACGAGATGATGGAATATGTGGCAACAAAGTGCAAGGAGGCAGAGGAAAGTTTTGTTCCCAAGGGAAACAGAAATAATAGGAAGACCAAAACGAGTCCTTGGTTTACCCGAAGGTGTAGGGAGGCAAAAACTAAGTGCAACAGAGAATGGAAAAGGTACCTGAGGCATAGGACCCAGGAAAACAAGGAGATTAGTAGAAGAGCCAGAAACGAGTATGCACAGATAAGGAGGGAGGCCCAGCGACAGTATGAAAACGACATAGCATCGAAAGTCAAATCTGACCCGAAATTGCTGTATAGCCACATTAGGAGGAAGACAACAGTCAAGGACCAGGTGATAAGGCTGAGGAAAGAAGGTGGAGAACTCACAAGAAACGATCAAGAGGTATGTGAGGAGCTCAACACGAGATTTAAGGAAGTATTTACAGTAGAGACAGGAAGGACTCTGGGGGGACAGACCAGATGGGGACACCAGCAAGGAATACACCAACAAGTGTTGGACGACATACATACAGATGAGGAGGAGGTGAAGAAACTGCTAAGGGACATCGATACCTCAAAGGCAATGGGACCGGACATCTCCCCGTGGGTCCTTAGAGAGGGAGCAGATATGTTGTGCATGCCACTTACCACAATCTTCAACACGTCCCTGGAAACTGGGCAACTGCCTGAGGTATGGAAGACGGCAAATGTAGTTCCCATTTTTAAAAAAGGAGACAGAAAAGAGGCACTAAACTATAGACCTGTGTCATTGACGTGTATAGTATGCAAAATTATGGAGAAGATTATCAGGAGGAGAGTGGTGGAGCACCTGGAACGGAACAAGAGTATAAATGCCAACCAGCACGGATTCACGGAAGGCAAATCCTGTGTCACAAACCTTCTGGAGTTTTATGATAAAATAACAGAAGTAAGACACGAGAGAGAGGGGTGGGTTGATTGCATCTTCTTGGACTGCAAGAAGGCCTTTGACACAGTTCCTCACAAGAGATTAGTGCAGAAGCTAGAGCATCAGGTGCATATAACAGGAAGGGCACTGCAATGGATCAGAGAATACCTGACAGGGAGGCAACAACGAGTCATGGTACGTAATGATGTATCACAGTGGGCACCTGTGACGAGAGGGGTCCCACAGGGGTCGGTCCTAGGACCAGTGCTATTTTTGGTATATGTGAACGACATGACGGAAGGGTTAGACTCAGAAGTGTCCCTGTTTGCAGATGATGTGAAGTTAATGAGGAGAATTAAATCTGATGAGGACCAGGCAGGACTTCAAAGAGACTTGGACAGACTGGACACCTGGTCCAGCAAATGGCTTCTCGAATTTAATCCTGCCAAATGCAAAGTCATGAAGATAGGGGAAGGGCACAGAAGACCACAGACAGAGTATAGGCTAGGTGGCCAAAGACTGCAAACCTCACTCAAGGAGAAAGATCTTGGGGTGAGTATAACACCGAGCATGTCTCCGGAAGCACACATCAATCAGATAACTGCTGCAGCATATGGGCGCCTGGCAAACCTGAGAACAGCATTCCGATACCTTAGTAAGGAATCATTCAAGACACTGTACACCGTGTATGTCAGGCCCATACTGGAGTATGCAGCACCTGTTTGGAACCAGCACTTGATAAAGCACGTCAAGAAACTAGAGAAAGTACAAAGGTTTGCGACAAGGTTAGTTCCAGAGCTAAGGGGAATGTCCTATGAAGAAAGATTAAGGGAAATCGGCCTGACGACACTGGAGGACAGGAGGGTCAGGGGAGACATGATAACGACATATAAAATACTGCGTGGAATAGACAAGGTGGACAAAGACAGGATGTTCCAGGGAGGGGACACAGAAACAAGAGGCCACAATTGGAAGTTGAAGACACAAATGAGTCAGAGAGATAGTAGGAAGTATTTCTTCAGTCATAGAGTTGTAAGGCAGTGGAATAGCCTAGAAAATGACGTAGTGGAGGCAGGAACCATACACAGTTTTAAGACGAGGTTTGATAAAGCTCATGGAGCGGGGAGAGAGAGGGCCCAGTAGCAACCGGTGAAGAGGCGGGGCCAGGAGCTAAGACTCGACCCCTGCAACCACAAATAGGTGAGTACAAATAGGTGAGTACACACACACACACACACACACACACACACACACACACACACACACACACACACACACACACACACACACACACACACACACATACCACAATCTTCAACACGTCCCTGGAAACTGGGCAACTACCTGAGGTATGGAAGACGGCAAATGTAGTTCCCATTTTTAAAAAAGGAGACAGAAAAGAGGCACTAAACTATAGACCTGTGTCATTGACGTGTATAGTATGCAAAATTATGGAGAAGATTATCAGGAGGAGAGTGGTGGAGCACCTGGAACGGAACAAGAGTATAAATGCCAACCAGCACAAATTCACGGAAGGCAAATCCTGTGTCACAAACCTTCTGGAGTTTTATGATAAAATAACAGAAGTAAGACACGAGAGAGAGGGGTGGGTTGATTGCATCTTCTTGGACTGCAAGAAGGCCTTTGACACAGTTCCTCACAAGAGATTAGTGCAGAAGCTAGAGCATCAGGCGCATATAACAGGAAGGGCACTGCAATGGATCAGAGAATACCTGACAGGGAGGCAACAACGAATCATGGTACGTAATGATGTATCACAGTGGGCACCTGTGACGAGCGGGGTCCCACAGGGGTCGGTCCTAGGACCAGTGCTATTTTTGGTATATGTGAACGACATGATGGAAGGGTTAGACTCAGAAGTGTCCCTGTTTGCAGATGATGTGAAGTTAATGAGGAGAATTAAATCTGATGAGGACCAGGCAGGACTTCAAAGAGACTTGGACAGACTGGACACCTGGTCCAGCAAATGGCTTCTCGAATTTAATCCTGCCAAATGCAAAGTCATGAAGATAGGGGAAGGGCACAGAAGACCACAGACAGAGTATAGGCTAGGTGGCCAAAGACTGCAAACCTCACTCAAGGAGAAAGATCTTGGGGTGAGTATAACACCGAGCATGTCTCCGGAAGCACACATCAATCAGATAACTGCTGCAGCATATGGGCGCCTGGCAAACCTGAGAACAGCATTCCGATACCTTAGTAAGGAATCATTCAAGACACTGTACACCGTGTATGTCAGGCCCATACTGGAGTATGCAGCACCTGTTTGGAACCAGCACTTGATAAAGCACGTCAAGAAACTAGAGAAAGTACAAAGGTTTGCGACAAGGTTAGTTCCAGAGCTAAGGGGAATGTCCTATGAAGAAAGATTAAGGGAAATCGGCCTGACGACACTGGAGGACAGGAGGGTCAGGGGAGACATGATAACGACATATAAAATACTGCGTGGAATAGACAAGGTGGACAAAGACAGGATGTTCCAGGGAGGGGACACAGAAACAAGAGGCCACAATTGGAAGTTGAAGACACAAATGAGTCAGAGAGATAGTAGGAAGTATTTCTTCAGTCATAGAGTTGTAAGGCAGTGGAATAGCCTAGAAAATGACGTAGTGGAGGCAGGAACCATACACAGTTTTAAGACGAGGTTTGATAAAGCTCATGGAGCGGGGAGAGAGAGGGCCCAGTAGCAACCGGTGAAGAGGCGGGGCCAGGAGCTAAGACTCGACCCCTGCAACCACAAATAGGTGAGTACAAATAGGTGAGTACACACACACACACACACACACACACACACACACACACACACACACACACACACACACACACACACATACCACAATCTTCAACACGTCCCTGGAAACTGGGCAACTACCTGAGGTATGGAAGACGGCAAATGTAGTTCCCATTTTTAAAAAAGGAGACAGAAAAGAGGCACTAAACTATAGACCTGTGTCATTGACGTGTATAGTATGCAAAATTATGGAGAAGATTATCAGGAGGAGAGTGGTGGAGCACCTGGAACGGAACAAGAGTATAAATGCCAACCAGCACAAATTCACGGAAGGCAAATCCTGTGTCACAAACCTTCTGGAGTTTTATGATAAAATAACAGAAGTAAGACACGAGAGAGAGGGGTGGGTTGATTGCATCTTCTTGGACTGCAAGAAGGCCTTTGACACAGTTCCTCACAAGAGATTAGTGCAGAAGCTAGAGCATCAGGCGCATATAACAGGAAGGGCACTGCAATGGATCAGAGAATACCTGACAGGGAGGCAACAACGAATCATGGTACGTAATGATGTATCACAGTGGGCACCTGTGACGAGCGGGGTCCCACAGGGGTCGGTCCTAGGACCAGTGCTATTTTTGGTATATGTGAACGACATGATGGAAGGGTTAGACTCAGAAGTGTCCCTGTTTGCAGATGATGTGAAGTTAATGAGGAGAATTAAATCTGATGAGGACCAGGCAGGACTTCAAAGAGACTTGGACAGACTGGACACCTGGTCCAGCAAATGGCTTCTCGAATTTAATCCTGCCAAATGCAAAGTCATGAAGATAGGGGAAGGGCACAGAAGACCACAGACAGAGTATAGGCTAGGTGGCCAAAGACTGCAAACCTCACTCAAGGAGAAAGATCTTGGGGTGAGTATAACACCGAGCATGTCTCCGGAAGCACACATCAATCAGATAACTGCTGCAGCATATGGGCGCCTGGCAAACCTGAGAACAGCATTCCGATACCTTAGTAAGGAATCATTCAAGACACTGTACACCGTGTATGTCAGGCCCATACTGGAGTATGCAGCACCTGTTTGGAACCCGCACTTGATAAAGCACGTCAAGAAACTAGAGAAAGTACAAAGGTTTGCGACAAGGTTAGTTCCAGAGCTAATGGGAATGTCCTATGAAGAAAGATTAAGGGAAATCGGCCTGACGACACTGGAGGACAGGAGGGTCAGGGGAGACATGATAACGACATATAAAATACTGCGTGGAATAGACAAGGTGGACAAAGACAGGATGTTCCAGGGAGGGGACACAGAAACAAGAGGCCACAATTGGAAGTTGAAGACACAAATGAGTCAGAGAGATAGTAGGAAGTATTTCTTCAGTCATAGAGTTGTAAGGCAGTGGAATAGCCTAGAAAATGACGTAGTGGAGGCAGGAACCATACACAGTTTTAAGACGAGGTTTGATAAAGCTCATGGAGCGGGGAGAGAGAGGGCCCAGTAGCAACCGGTGAAGAGGCGGGGCCAGGAGCTAAGACTCGACCCCTGCAACCACAAATAGGTGAGTACAAATAGGTGAGTATACACACACACACACACACACACACACACACACACACACACACACACACACACACACACACACACACACACACACATACCACAATCTTCAACACGTCCCTGGAAACTGGGCAACTACCTGAGGTATGGAAGACGGCAAATGTAGTTCCCATTTTTAAAAAAGGAGACAGAAAAGAGGCACTAAACTATAGACCTGTGTCATTGACGTGTATAGTATGCAAAATTATGGAGAAGATTATCAGGAGGAGAGTGGTGGAGCACCTGGAACGGAACAAGAGTATAAATGCCAACCAGCACGAATTCACGGAAGGCAAATCCTGTGTCACAAACCTTCTGGAGTTTTATGATAAAATAACAGAAGTAAGACACAAGAGAGAGGGGTGGGTTGATTGCATCTTCTTGGACTGCAAGAAGGCCTTTGACACAGTTCCTCACAAGAGATTAGTGCAGAAGCTAGAGCATCAGGCGCATATAACAGGAAGGGCACTGCAATGGATCAGAGAATACCTGACAGGGAGGCAACAACGAATCATGGTACGTAATGATGTATCACAGTGGGCACCTGTAACGAGCGGGGTCCCACAGGGGTCGGTCCTAGGACCAGTGCTATTTTTGGTATATGTGAACGACATGATGGAAGGGTTAGACTCAGAAGTGTCCCTGTTTGCAGATGATGTGAAGTTAATGAGGAGAATTAAATCTGATGAGGACCAGGCAGGACTTCAAAGAGACCTAGACAGACTGGACACCTGGTCCAGCAAATGGCTTCTCGAATTTAATCCTGCCAAATGCAAAGTCATGAAGATAGGGGAAGGGCACAGAAGACCACAGACAGAGTATAGGCTAGGTGGCCAAAGACTGCAAACCTCACTCAAGGAGAAAGATCTTGGGGTGAGTATAACACCGAGCATGTCTCCGGAAGCACACATCAATCAGATAACTGCTGCAGCATATGGGCGCCTGGCAAACCTGAGAACAGCATTCCGATACCTTAGTAAGGAATCATTCAAGACACTGTACACCGTGTATGTCAGGCCCATACTGGAGTATGCAGCACCTGTTTGGAACCAGCACTTGATAAAGCACGTCAAGAAACTAGAGAAAGTACAAAGGTTTGCGACAAGGTTAGTTCCAGAGCTAAGGGGAATGTCCTGTGAAGAAAGATTAAGGGAAATCGGCCTGACGACACTGGAGGACAGGAGGGTCAGGGGAGACATGATAACGACATATAAAATACTGCATGGAATAGACAAGGTGGACAAAGACAGGATGTTCCAGGGAGGGGACACAGAAACAAGAGGCCACAATTGGAAGTTGAAGACACAAATGAATCAGAGAGATAGTAGGAAGTATTTCTTCAGTCATAGAGTTGTAAGGCAGTGGAATAGCCTAGAAAATGACGTAGTGGAGGCAGGAACCATACACAGTTTTAAGACGAGGTTTGATAAAGCTCATGGAGTGGGGAGAGAGAGGGCCCAGTAGCAACCGGTGAAGAGGCGGGGCCAGGAGCTAAGACTCGACCCCTGCAGCCACAAATAGGTGAGTACAAATAGGTGAGTACACACACACGCCAAGCCTAGTGTCTAATTGACATGTGCCTAGGACAAAAATGGTAACTAACTAACACACACACACATTTCTTGTCATAGTCAGGAAGTGGAATAGCCTAGCAAGTGAGGTAGTGGAGGCAGGAATCATACATAGCAGCCCAGCACCTGCTACAAGTGGCGAGTGGTTCACAGTAATGGGAGGTGCATCAGAGTAAGGAAAGTTAAGTGTGAAGATCTGAAGGTAGGAAATCGCTTCTCTGTTCTTCAGGATGAATGTACTTCAGTGGCCAGTGAAGGTAAGGGTACTACTGCCCCTGCTAATGGAGGTAAGCGCATTCTTGTGGTTGGTGACTCTCAGGTAAGATATATTGACCGTGCTTTTTGTAATAGGAATAAGAAGATGAGAGACAGAGTGTGCTTCCCTGGAGCTGGTGTTGGGGACATTGTCAACATTGTATCAATCGCATCTGCTAGAAAAATGACAGGATGGATAATGAGAACCTTCAAAACTAGGGAGGCCAAGCCCATGATGACACTCTTCAGGTCACTTGTTCTATCTAGGCTGGAATATTGCTGCACACTAACAGCACCTTTCAAGGCAGGTGAAATTGCCGACCTAGAAAATGTACAGAGAACTTTCACGGCGCGCATAACGGAGATAAAACACCTCAATTATTGGGAGCGCTTGAGGTTCCTAAACCTGTATTCCCTGGAACGCAGGAGGGAGAGATACATGATTATATACACCTGGAAAATCCTAGAGGGACTAGTACCGAACTTGCACACGAAAATCACTCACTACGAAAGCAAAAGACTTGGCAGACGATGCACCATCCCCCCAATGAAAAGCAGGGGTGTCACTAGCACGTTAAGAGACCATACAATAAGTGTCAGGGGCCCGAGACTGTTCAACTGCCTCCCAGCACACATAAGGGGGATTACCAACAGACCCCTGGCAGTCTTCAAGCTGGCACTGGACAAGCACCTAAAGTCAGTTCCGGATCAGCTGGGCTGTGGCTCGTACGTTGGTTTGCGTGCAGCCAGCAGCAACAGCCTGGTTGATCAGGCTCTGACCCACCAGGAGGCCTGGTCACAGACCGGGCCGCGGGGGCGTTGACCACCGGAACTCTCTCCAGGTAAACCCCAGGTAAACAGGCTGGATAATATCATGTCAGGTAATAGGAACAAGCCCATTATCTGTCTCAGTGCTGGTGGAAATGATATTGGGAAGGGTAGGGGAGAAGAGCTGCTAGATAAGTACAGGTCAGCTATAGATTTCATTAAGTCTAAGGGAGGGATCCCAATCATATGTAGCATCTTGTCTAGAAGGGGAGTAGGAAATGAATGGTTGTCTAGGGCAATTGGTGTAAATTGCTGGCTAGACAGATACTGCAAGGAACTTGCAATCCCATTCATTGACAACTGGCAAACATGATATGTATGCAAGGGATGGGGTACATCTCTCTGGGGCAGGGGTGGTAGCACTTGCAGACTCGATTGAGAAGGCCATTGGTGAAATGCCTATGATTTTAAACTGATGGAAGATAGAGGTATGGGTGTGTGTGGGAAACATGCAGGTTGCAACACTTGGGTTGGAAACAGTAAATGTATAAAAGGCATTCAGCATGAAGTTATAAATAAAGACAATATATCAGGTCAGCAAACAAAGGGGGACAGCAGAGGGCAGCAAGGGACTAACTCCCTTAAGGTTTACTATACTAATAGCAGGAGTGTAAGAAATAAGATAGATGAGCTAAGATTAATTGCAAGTGCAGGAAACATAGATATTATTGCTATAACAGAGACCTGGCTCAATCTGAAAGATAGAGAGATGCCCTCTGAATGTCACATACAAGGCTATAAATTATTCCACACTGACAGGGTCAACAGGAAAGGTAGTGGAGTAGCGATGTATGTCAGAGACAATTTAAATTGTTGTGTTAGACAAGATATTAAATTAGAAGCGTCAGCCACTGAATCTGTTTGGTTACAGCTTCTCGAGGGCCGAGAAAAACTAATTTTAGGTGTGATTTACAGGGCCCCAAATCTTGATAAGGAGTGCAGTAAACTTCTATGGGACGAAATTCGTAAGGCATCTACATACAAAAATGTTGTGCTAATGGGAGATTTCAACTATAGACAGATTGACTGGAGCAATTTGACAGGAAATTTAGAGTCAGGTGACTTTCTTGATACGATCCAGGATTGTTTTTTAAAACAGTTTGTGACAGAGCCAACTAGGGGAAATAACCTCCTTGACTTGGTTCTTGCCAGTAGGGAAACACTAATTGATAATCTTGAGGTTAATGATGAGCTTGGGGAAAGTGATCACAAATCACTCAGTTTTAATATATCATGGAATTCCCCTAATAATGGCAATCAAGTCTCCGTCCCTGACTTTCGCTTGGCTGATTTCATAGGACTGAAAAATTACTTAGGTGGGCTGAACTGGAATGACCTGACTAAGGGTCAGGTAGGTGGTGATGGTTGCCGTTATGATGCTTTCCAGGGCATAGTTCTAGCTGCTCAGTCAAATTATGTTCCAAATAGGGAAATCAGATCAAACAAAAATGATCCTAAATGGATGAACAATAGATTAAAATATCTGATTGGTCAAAAGAGAGGCATATATAGGCAAATCAAAAGAGGAGAGGGGCAATTTAGAAATCGATATATTCAGTTAAAGAGAGAAATAAAAAAGGGAATTAGAAAAGCAAAAAGAGATTATGAAGTTAAAGTTGCAAGAGAATCGAAGACTAACCCAAAAGGATTCTTTCAGGTATACAGAAGTAAGATCAGGGACAAGATAGGCCCACTCAAAAGTTCCTCGGGTCAGCTCACTGACAGTGATAAGGAAATGTGTAGAATTTTTAACACATACTTCCTCTCAGTTTTTACACAGGAGGATACCAGCGATATTCCAGTAATGATAAATTATGTAGAACGGGACGATAATAAACTGTGCACGATTAGAGTCACAAGTGACATGGTCCTTAGGCAAATAGATAAATTAAAACCTAACAAATCCCCAGGCCCTGATGAACTGTATGCAAGGGTTCTAAAGGAATGTAAAGAGGAGCTTAGCACACCTTTGGCTAATCTTTTCAACATATCACTACAAACTGGCATGGTGCCAGATAAGTGGAAAATGGCAAATGTGATACCTATTTTCAAAACAGGTGACAGGTCCTTAGCTTCGAACTATAGACCAATAAGCCTAACCTCCATAGTGGGAAAATTTATGGAATCAATAATTGCCGAGGCAGTTCGTAGCCACCTTGAAAAGCATAAATTAATCAACGAATCTCAGCATGGTTTTACAAAGGGGCGTTCCTGCCTTACGAATTTATTAACTTTTTTCACTAAGGTATTTGAGGAGGTAGATCATGGTAATGAATATGATATTGTGTATATGGACTTTAGTAAGGCTTTTGACAGGGTCCCACATCAGAGACTATTGAGGAAAATTAAAGCACATGGAATAGGAGGAGAAATTTTTTCCTGGATAGAGGCATGGTTGACAAATAGGCAGCAGAGAGTTTGCATAAATGGGGAGAAATCAAAGTGGGGAAGCGTCACGAGCAGTGTTCCACAGGGGTCGGTGTTGGGCCCCCTGCTGTTCACCATCTACATAAACGACATAGATGAGGGCATAAAGAGGGACATCGGCAAGTTTGCCGATGACACCAAAATAGGCCGTCGAATTCATTCTGACGAGGACATTCGAGCACTCCAGGAAGATTTGAATAGACTGATGCAGTGGTCGGAGAAGTGGCAGATGCAGTTTAATATAGACAAATGCAAAGTTCTAAATGTTGGACAGGACAATAACCATGCCACATATAAACTAAATAATGTACATCTTAATATTACGGATTACGAAAAAGATTTAGGAGTTCTGGTTAGCAGTAATCTGAAACCAAGACAACAGTGCATAAGTGTTCGCAATAAAGCTAATAGAATCCTTGGCTTCATATCAAGAAGCATAAATAATAGGAGTCCTCAGGTTGTTCTTCAACTCTATACATCCTTGGTTAGGCCTCATTTAGATTATGCTGCACAGTTTTGGTCACCGTATTACAGAATGGATATGAACATCAAAATGGTATACAATACCGACAGGTTGTTAGGTAAGACACATATGCAACAGTTAGACAACTTTATTCCGAAACGTTTCGCCTACACAGTAGGCTTCTTCAGTCGAATACAGAAAGTAGGCAGGAACAGTAGAGATGTGAAGACGATGTAATCAGTCCATCACCCTTAAAGTCGTAGACTGACAACCTCAAATTCTACGACTTTAAGGGTGATGGACTGATTACATCGTCTTCACATCTCTACTGTTCCTGCCTACTTTCTGTATTCGACTGAAGAAGCCTACTGTGTAGGCGAAACGTTTCGGAATAAAGTTGTCTAACTGTTGCATATGTGTCTTACCTAACACACAGAATGGATATAAATTCTCTGGAAAATGTACAAAGGAGGATGACAAAGTTGATCCCATGTATCAGAAACCTTCCCTATGAGGATAGACTAAGGGCCCTGAATCTGCACTCTCTAGAAAGACGTAGAATTAGGGGGGATATGATTGAGGAATAAATAAAGGGGATGTAAATAGTGTGCTGAAAATATCTAGCCTAGATAGGACTCGCAGCAATGGTTTTAAGTTGGAAAAATTCAGATTCAGGAAGGATATAGGAAAGTACTGGTTTGGTAATAGAGTTGTGGATGAGTGGAACAAACTCCCGAGTACAGTTATAGAGGCCAGAACGTTGTGTAGCTTTAAAAATAGGTTGGATAAATACATGAGTGGATGTGGGTGGGTGTGAGTTGGACCTGATAGCTTGTGCTACCAGGTCGGTTGCCGTGTTCCTCCCTTAAGTCAGTATGACCTGACCTGACTAGGTTGGGTGCATTGGCTTAAGCCGGTAGGAGACTTGGACCTGCCTCACATGGGCCAGTAGGCCTTCTGCAGTGTTCCTTCGTTCTTATGTTCTTATGTTCTTAAAAACGTATGATAAAGCTCATGGAGCAGGGAGAGAGAGGACCTAGTAGCATTCGGTGAAGAGGCGGGACCAGGAGCTGAGTCTCGACCCCTGCAACCACAATTAGGTGAGTACAATCAGTTGAGTACAGACTAGGCTAGGCTTTGCTAGGCACCAACATGCTGCAGCATATAAGCGCCTAGCAAACCTAAGAATATCATTCCGACATCTCAGTAAGGAATCGTTCGGGGACTCTGTTCACTGTGTACGCCAGGCCCATAATGAAATATGCAGCACCAGTTTGGAACCCACACTTGGCCAAGCATGTCAGGAAATTAGAGAAAGTGCAAAGATTTGCAACGAAACTGGTCACGGAGCTAAGGGGCAATGGATCCCAATGGAAATGGGTCATTTTGTCTGACTTGTTTCGGGGTTATCCTAGATTCTTCACACATATGCTACTATGTATGATAATCTATGTAACTGTATTTGTGTATACCTACTAAGAGGAGAGGTTAAGGGAAATCGACCTGACGACACTGGAGGGCAGAAGAGATATAGGATATATGATAACGTCATATAAAATACTGAGAGGAATCGACAAGGTGGACGGAGACAAGATGTTCCAGAGACGGGACACAGCAACAAAGGGTCACAATTGGAAGTTGAAGATTAAAATGAATTACAGGGATATTAGGAAGTATTTCTTCAGTCACAGAGTTTTCAGGAAGTGGAATAGTCTGGGAAGTGATGTAGTGGAGGCAGGATCCATACATAACTTTAAGAAGAGGTATGATAAAGCACATGGAGCAGGAAGAGTGACCTAGTAGCGGGGCCAGGAACTGTGAATCGATCCCTACAACCACAATTAGGCGAGTACAACTAGGTGAATACACACACACAGTGGTAATGCTTTATTTACAGTGAGCAAAGTCTAGGTATTTTTTTCAGAATGGTTTGTAATATACCTTTCAAATGTACATTAATACAAACCTTTAGCCAGACTCGGTTTATCAAAATTAATATTATACAAATTAACATAAGTTCTTGCCAGAATTTGGCATAGCAAAATTAACATTATACACAGTATAATTAGCTACACTTGGCTTATCAATTACACGTACACTGATATAAATCTTGGCCAGAATTGTCTTATCAAATTAATATTGTACAAATACATTAATATAAATCCTAGCCACTTTGTCTTTGCAAAATTAATATTATGCACATTAATATAACTAGTTACACTTGGCTTATCAATTACACATACACTGATATAAATCTTGGCCAGAATTGTCTTATCAAATTAATATTATACAAATATAAATCCTTGCCAGATTTTGGAATAGCAAAATTAATATTATACACAATATAATCTTTAGCCACACTTGGCTTATCCAAATTAATATTGTAATAATTATAATCCACTACATATTAAGTAAATTTATGAACTTAACATCCACCTCCTGTCATTTCACATATAATTATTAAGTAATTAACTAATTAATGACTTCACTAATTACATCCGGTTCGAAGGACCAACGGCCAAATTAAATGTGGAAAATTACATTTATCTGAATGTATCATTATGTACATAACAGTAAATGAACAAAGCTAATTATTATTTATCAGTTAGACAAGTAGGAATTTGGGACACCTAGGTTGCAAAAAATGTCCCCCTTCGATACCTACCACTGTCATATCCACAAGTTGCTCTAGACCTATTAATTATAAATAAAAGATACATCACCAGGAATTCTGGTAAATATATAAATTTGTGGACTGTATATTAAAATTAATAAATGATTATATATATATATATATATATATATATATATATATATATATATATAGGTAGTAGGCTGGTATACTATAGTGAGTGTAAAACGAAAGCCTGTAATTGTTTTACATGATGGTAGGATTGCTGGTGTCCATTTTTCTGTCTCACAAACATGCAAGGTTTCAGGTACGTCTTGCTACTTCTGCTTACACTTAGGTCACACTACACATACATGTACAAGTATATATATACACACACCTCGCTGGGTTTTCTTCTATTTTCTTACTAGTTCTTGTTCTTGTTTATTTCCTCTTACCTCCATGGGGAAGTGGAACAGAATTCTTCCTCTGTAAGCCATGCATGTTGTAAGAGGCGATATACAGGGGCTAGTAACCCCTTCTCCTGTATATATTACTTTATATAACAGAAGGAGAATATTTCTTAATCATAACACTCACCAATTTGACTGGAGATTAATGTGTCTTGACCAGGACCCCCCCCCCCTTTTGCCTACATTTATGAAAAATTTACTGACCAGAATTTAAACATAAATTAGACAGCTTATCTGAGGTTCCTGGAGTTGTCCTGTTCTGTCGCCTGATACTCAAATTATGCAGGAATGCACATCCAACAATTTCGCCTCCTATTTGAGAGGTGTCAACCCATTTTCACCTCTAGAGCACGAAAATTTTTCACATTATTAATTAACGTCTGTTACTCTCAATTCAGAACAAACAATAATCGCCAGTCTGCTCTGCGCATGCGCCGGGTTTCCCATTTTCGATAACATAAATTTTATTAAATACAGAATGACCATCTATTTACATATAACTACTGTATTTCTGGAAAATATGTACAGTATTTTCCACAATACCAATGTAGATAAAATGCTTTGCCATTTCTTGAACATTTCTGAGTGAGTTGTCTCTAAACCTGGTAGTAAGTCTCTTTTTGATACAACTTAGCGAGCAAAATCCCAAGCTCAAACCCCGTCCAGCAGACTACCTCACGGGCACCTTCCCGAATACACTATTCCTAGCTCCTACCAACCCAACAGAAGTCTCGCTCATCATCAACACCCTTAAAACCAAGGCAGGAGACATAAACAACTTGCCAACTTTTATGTACAAAAAAGTTTCTCAAGTATTGTCACCAATTATTGCAACACTCTTTAACAAATCCATTGAATCCTCCACCTTCCCAGCAATTCTCAAAACAGCGAGGGTCACCCCGATCCACAAAGGAAGTGACCAAGCTGACTTGAATAGCTATAGACCAACATCTAACTTAGTACTGCATTCTAAAATCTTTGAAAAATTAATTCATAGACGAATCTATTTCTACCTCGTCTAACACAACATACTAAACCCCTGTCAGTCTGGGTTCAGAAATAATAAAAGCACAAATGATGTTATCATACACATGCTAGAACTAGTATATACCGCTCTCGAGAAGAAAGAAGTTCCGCTGGGAATTTTCATTGATTTACATAAAGCTTTTGATACAGTCGACCATGAATTGCTGCACACAAAATTGACACGCTCTGGTATAAGAGGCCACTCCCTCAACTACCTAAAGTCATACCTTAGTAACAGAAGCCAGTATGTGTACACAAATAGTGCAAACTCTTCCACTCAACCAATTACAGAAGGAGTCCCACAGGGAAGTGTCCTTTGACCACTCCTCTTTCTCATCTACATCAATGACCTACCGAATGCATCACAGCTACTCAAACCCATATTATTTGCTGATGACACAACATACGTCTTCTCCCACCCAAACCCAGTCATACTCGCCAACACTGTCAATGCCAAATTACAGAAAATATCTGCCTGGATGATGACTAATAAACTTAATCTGAATACTGACAAAACCGATTTCATTCAGTTTGGAAACAGATCTGCAAATGTTCCACTTAAAATAACGCTAAGCGGATCACCAGTCACAAGACTCGCAGAGGGAAAATTCCTAGGAATCCACCTTGACAATAGCCTCAAAGACACATATACAACAAATTTCCAAGAAAATCTCTAAGACAGTAGGCATACTATCAAAGATACAGTACTATGTTCCACAATCAGCTCTCCTTGCACTGTATCATTCACTCATCTACTCTTACCTCACATATGGAATCTGTGCATCAAATCACCTAAGACCGCTAATAACACAGCAAAAGGCTGCAGTCAGAATAATAATAATAATAATAATAATAATAATAATAATAATAATAATAATAATAATAATAATAATAATATCTTTATTTACTACAAGTACATATACAAGGTATACAGACCATAGCTGACATTGTATTACACATTATTATGCTACAAATTTGTACAACTTTAATGCTTCTTATTTGAAATACTCATTTGTACTTCATGTTGCAATTTGTTTACTGTAATTTTTACCACTGAATATATCATTGCTTAGTTAATCATAAGCTAATTTTAAGCCTGCCCATAATGCTCTGCATACAAGGGGCTTTTGGTATGTACACCCAATCACTATATTTCTTTGTACAACTATGTATCATGTCCAAATAAAAATAAATAAATAAATAAATATACTACTATATAGAAAGCCGTTTGTTATGCTGAACATTTCAGGTAAATTAGGTCAGTGTCCCAGGATGCCACCCACACCAGTCTACTAACACCCAGGTACCCATTTTCCTGATGGGAACATAGACAACCGGTGTAAAGAAACACGCCCAATGTTTCTATTCTGGCTGGGAATCGAACCCAATCCCTCGCCGTGTGAAGTGACAGCGTTAGCCACCAGAGCCCCTAAGATAACAAATTCCCACTCCCGAGAGCATAATCCACCAATATTCAAAAGTATAAATCTGCTCACCATAAAGAACATCCATAATTATTCATGTGCCTACTACATACACAGTATGGAAAATTTTCTAGGGTGCTTATCTGTATGTACCTCAACATTATATACATACAAGTAATCTCATTGGGAGACAACCATATTGTTTACCGTAGTCACCCCGTGTAGACATGTGAGAAAACTTAACCACCTCTGGTCACTACAGGTGGCCCCTTCGACCTCACAATCTTATCCATATCTATCCGAGACCAGTATGGATTGGATAGCACCCACAAGTACGGTGCTACTAATTAATTGTGGACTGTATAGATTATATTAGTTTAGCTGAATGAAGGGGGGGGGGGTAGGATACACCTGGATACATCCATCAAGGAAAACATTTGTACATAATCCCACCACTTACCAGATGTTCTCTGGTGGTCACTTGATGTAGCTGGATCACTCATAACCTATCTAATTACAACATAACCCAACCGGCCAGCATAAGTCTGTTATAACTAGAAGGGTTACTTAACTGTGGGTGATTGATACTCCTTATTTCCTCCATTCACCATCTCATTTCGATGTCCTGCTACACCGACACGGTTCTCATTCCGGCAGGACGAGGTATCCGTCGGTTTGTCCCGGTTTAGAAGTCGTGATTCGATTCCATAAATCTTCATTATCCCCGGTACGAGAGTCACACGTTCACTCGGAGCAGGGCGCTCTATTTCACATTCCGCATTCTCTTAACTCAATGTTATTATCACTGATTACATTACCATTCACAAGACGATTTAACGTCTCATAACTATTATACAAATTAGAGGTCACTCCATTAAGATCTGAGGCCGATGAGCGAGGATTAACACAAGGGTAATTTTTCCCAGGACACAGTCCATAGTGACGCGCCAGTCACCCGGTCCTACCCTTATTCACTCATTTTACCACTTTATTACGGTGGTCCCGTAAATCACGTTCCCTCACTCTCCACCAGGAACAGTTACGACACTTCCTATTATGAAATGAGGCCTATATTAATCCTTAGGCCGCCGTGAATGCCAATTTCGTGGTTCCATGCTTTCCCAGCCTCCTCACCACATTCAAAACAATCCGCCTCTTCCTATGGCCCGCGTCCACCTCTACCCCCGCACATCCGCGCATGCGCAAAGGGAACTCTTGGTTCTACTCTATTTTCAAATACATTTTTGACCCATATAGACACATTAAACACCTATTAGGCACTATAGTTTCGGAAAATTAAAATATTTTCCACACACAGAACAATACACGCAAACATAAACCCTCCACTCAAACTTCTCCGCAACAACTTTAACAGGACACATGGCCATAACACAAGACACATCACTTTTTGATGTACCCCGTGTCCATATCACACTATGTAAAAACTCTATGAACATAAAGGGCCCCCAAAATACTAAAGAAACCTGGTCGGAAATTCAATTTAAGACTCTTTTCAACAGTTGCTCACCGTAGACTAAATACTTTACCAACAAATCACCTAAATTTTAAAACTTCAAGACTAGACGACCAAGTTCATACATTGACTAATACTACATAGTGGTATAAATACCTACCCAAAAACAGTATTGGAAATAGAAATTGTAGCCTTCTCATGCTGTAAACTACTTTTAGCAAATCACAGTGTTAAATTCATATAATATAATTACAGTAATTACTTCTGAATATTGACCATTGTCGACTGGAATATAATTGAATCATGCTTCATAAAAAGCATTTTTGAAAATATGAATATATCCTTTGGTTTATATAAATTAGATTCATTTATAACTAATAGAACTATTGTACAACTATGATAAATTTCTTTAATGTTAGGTAGTTAGTAAGCCATTAAATTAAGTTGGACCATAATGCCTAAGCATAATAGAGGCTCTCTTTGCACAACCTATTATTGTAAATACATAACCGCCACCAAATGACTACCTCACTGGCAACTACCCGAACACACTGTTCCTGGCTTCGACTAACCCATACGGTCTCCCTTATTATCAACGCACTAAAAAACAAGGCAGGAGATTTAAATACCTTACCACCCTTTATATACAAAAAAGTGTCACAAGTGCTATCACCAATCATTGCAACACTCTTTAACAAATCCATTGAATCCTCCACCTTCCCTACAGTTCTCAAAATAGCAAGGGTCACCCCGATCCATAAAGGAGGAGACCCGAGTTGAATAACTATAGGCCAATATCCAACTTACACCCTCTCTCAAAAATCTTCGAAAAAGTAATTCATAAACGAATCTACTCCTACCTCATCTCCCAAAACATACTCAACCCCTGCCAATTTGGATTCAGGCCTAATAAAAAATACTAATGATGCTATTATACACATGCTAGAACATATATACACTGCAATGGAGAAAAAAGAAGTCCCACTGGGGATCTTCATTGACTTACGTAAAGCTTTTGATACAGTTGACCATGACTTGCTCCACATAAAATTGTCACACTATGGTATAAGAGGGCACTCCCTCAACTACCTAAAGTCATACCTCAGCAACAGAGGCCAATATGTGTACGCAAATGGAGCAAACTCTTCCGCACAACCAATTACAGTTGGTGTCCCACAGGGAAGTGTCCTTGGCCCTCTTCTCTTTCTCCTATACATAAATGACCTACCAAATGCTTCGCAATTACTCAAACCCACACTTTTTGCAGATGACACTACATACGTCTTCTCTCACCCGAGCCCAGTCACGCTAGCCAATACTGTAAATACCGAATTACAGAAAATATCTACCTGGATGAGGACTATCAAACTTACACTAAACATTGACAAAACCTACTTCATTCAGTTTGGTAACAGAGCTACAGATGTCCCTCTTAACATAATGATAAACGGATCGCCTATCACAAAGTTAACAGAGGGAAAATTCTTAGGAATCCACCTTGATAATAGACTCAAATTTCATACACATATACAACAAATTTCTAAGAAAATTTCCAAGACCATAGGCATACTATCAAAGATACGGTACTATGTTCCACAGTCAGCCCTCCTGGCCCTATATCACTCTCTTATTTACCCCTATCTCACCTACGGAATCTGTGCATGGGGCTCAACAACAATTAACCATCTCAGACCACTATTTACCCAACAAAAGGCTGCAGTCAGAATGATAACAAATTCCCACTACAGGCAGCACACTCCACCAATATTCAAAACACTAAACCTACTCACCATACAAAACATCCATACTTATTACTGCACCTATTACATACATAGAACACTTAACTCGGATATTAACCCTCCCCTCAAGCATCTCCTTGCCAACCTCAACAGAACACATGACCATAACACAATGCACAGATCACTCTTTGATGTTCCCCGTGTCCATCTCACGCTATGCAAAAACTCAATGTACATAAAAGGCCCTAAAATCTGGAATTCATTACCTGTAAATATAAAAGAAACACTACCTGTTTATAAATTCAAGTCTCTTCTCAAAGATCGCTTACTCACCCAAAACCAAATAAATACTGAATAACTGAACCTTATAAATTGTATATCTTAAATGTTTCTCACAATTATATCACATAAATGTTAAACCTAAGACCCGATCTAACTTTGTTGAGGTATTCTCTGTGTGAAGGATCCTTCATAACTTTGTTATTTTTTAAATACACTACCTAACAGAATATTCCATTCGACTGAATGTACAGCAATGTATGCAACCATATGACCTGTCTTTGTAATACTCATTTGTGCTTTATAGTAATCTGTTTACAATAATGTTTTATCACTGATTACATCATTGCTTAGTTAATCTTAAGTTAATTTTAAGCCAGCCCATAATGCTCTGCATGCAAGTGGCTTTGGCATGCTGCTCTTACCTGTATTTTTTTGTACCTCTGAATGTATGCTCAAATTACTAAATAAATAAATAAACAAATAAATGTGCTATTTGCAAAGACATAAATAAATATGAATTCGAATTTTACTCCGGGAGGCATGGCTCAATAAAGCTTCGGTTTTGGTGACCCTGAATCCCAACAACAACAACAACAACAACAGCTTCAAGCGCAGTCTTCTTGACTTGTAAGGAACTCGACTCATGGCGCCAGTCTTCGTCGGGTGTGGACGTCTCTCTTTCGCCTGAGTATGTGACAAATTTCCTCCGTTCTCACTGGGACGCTTGTTCTCATCCATTTTGCCCGCCGGGCACTCTACAGGAGGGGCACCTGTTCATCGACTTACTTTAGCCAGCTCTATTTTGTTCCGTTCTGGGGATAATTCTTTATTGGTTTTTTGTGAGAAGCCGGTTACTGAACTCAGGTGGGAGTGTGGACATCCCTCTCTGCTGGGGCTTGGCAAAGGGATCCACCGGATCTAATTGTAAATTTCAAATTTCTGTCTCTGTTTACAAAGGAACTTTTGTTCCTTTTCTCTCATCGCCTAGCCTTGTGCAACAATTTTTCCTCGGTGGCCTGGTGGCTAAAGCTCCCGCTTCACACACGGAGGGCCCGGGTTCGATTCCTGGCGGGTGGCAACATTTCGACACGTTTCCTTACACCTATTGTCCTGTTCACCTAGCAGCAAATAGGTACCTGGGTGTAAGTCGACTGGTGTGGGTCGCATCCTGGGGGACAAGATTAAGGACCCCAATGGAAATAAGTTAGACAGTCCTCGATGACACACTGACTTTCTTGGGTTATCCTGGGTGGCTAACCCTCCGGGGTTAAAAATCCGAACGAAATCTTATCTAATCTTAGCCTCGAGAAGTCGGGCTGGATACAGCTTATGCTGTCAGTGGCCCTGATAAACCCAACAAAGAAAGAAAGAACTCGATTTATAAGGAACTTCTGAGGCCAAAGTTCAAAGTTTTGCAGTGTGTGTCTTTAATTACACGCTCTCCGTGGAACTACACTTGAGCCACACTGAAACAACTTCACTTCATGGAACAAATACACTAAACTACACTGTGTAACAGCTACACTCCGTGGAACAACTACCCTGGAACAACCACACTGGAATAACAACACTCCATGGAACTAATATACTCAGTGAAACAACTACACTGTGGAAGAGCTACAATTTGTGGAAGTATACTCTGTGAAAGTTATACTGTGGAACAACTACACTCTGTGGAACAACTACATGGTGAAGTGGAGAACTACACTATGGAACTAGTGTAGTGGAGAACTACAGTATGGAACAACCACACAACATGGAACAACCACACTGTAGAACAACTTCACTTCATGGAACAATCACACTTCTTGGAATAATTACATTAATGGTATAACCTCAATCTGTAGAACAACTACACTGTCGAACAACCACACTGGAACAACTACAGTCTGTGGAGCAGATATGTGGATTTAGAAAAAATATAGTAAAGTAATGTTTTGGCTTTCAAGTTGTGGATGAGTGGAACAAACTTCCTAGTATCATAGAAGTGAGAACTTTGAGTAGCTGTAAATGTAGGTTGGACAAGTATATAGTTGGACCTGCCTAACATGAGTAGCAGGACTGTTGCAGTGCTCCTCCTTTCTTATGTTCTTATACCCCCAAAAATGGTTATTTCTCATGCAAATTGTGATTATGGGAGAAATTAGCAAAAAATCATACCTTAATGTGTGAAAGACGGCATCTCAAGGGCCAATGAACTGTTAATATTCAGTCATGTGACATGCCTAGCCAATTACAAATAAGCCACATGGTACACCTTATCAGTTACAGTGAACATAAACATTTAGATGTCCATCTGCTAATGACCCAATACCAGAGTACTTTCCTCTCAGTGTGATACCTGTAAAATTCAACATAATTTTGCACACTACTTGGATCATAGATAACAAGACTCATACTTAGTATTAGCAAGACCCTCTATTTCGTGTTTGGGAACAAAGGTAAAAAATATCCATTTCAGCATAAAGATAAATAATACTCCAATGAAGATACACCATACAGATTAAGTCGAACTATGGCTATATCTTGCAACCTCCTCAGTGGATTGCACAAAGAGGACTGAAAAGCAGAAGTGGATTGAGTCTTATAACCGGCCTGGGCATCTGTCACATATCAGGTTGGCTCGTTGTTCATTAATATGTTGCTTATCTGAGAAACTGGAGAAAATGCTTAAAAAAAACTAAATAAAATCCACTTAAAAATTAAATTTCATTACTTTTTTCAACTTTTTTTTTTTTCTTTACCCAGCCCAGCGGCCCACCGGGCAGTGCCCAACTGCTTGTATGGCCAGTCTGCCTCTGCTTCAAAGAATGACTGTTTTGCAGTGATTTCAGTTGGGCATGAAGAATGGTAGTGATGGATGTCCCAACTACTGTCTGTATTTATTTATTTATTTATTTATTTATTTATTTATAATTTGAGCACACTTACAGAGGTACAAAAAAAAAATACAGATAAGAGCAGCATGCCAAAGCCACTTATACTATGCATAGCATTACGGGCTGGCTTAAAATTAACTTAAGATTAACTAAGCAATGATGAAATCAGTGAAAAACATTAATGTAAACTGATTACTATAAAGCACAAGTGAGTATTACAAAGACAGGTCATATGGTTGCATGCATTGTTGTAAATTCAGTAGAATGGAGTATTCTGTTAGGTAGTGAATTTAAAAAATAATAAAGTTAGATTGGGTTTTAGGTTTAACACTTATGTGATATAATTGTGAGAAACATTTAAGATATACAATTTATAAGGTTCAGTTATTCAGTATTTATTTGGTTTTGGGTGAGTAAGTGATCTTTGAGAAGAGACTTGAATTTATAAACAGGTAGTGTTTCTTTTATATTAACAGGTAATGAATTCCAGATTTTAGGGCCTTTTATGTGCATTGAGTTTTTGCATAGCGTGAGATGGACACGAGGAATATCAAAGAGTGATCTGTGCCTTGTGTTATGGTCATGTGTTCTGTTGAGGTTGGCAAGGAGATGTTTGAGGGGAGGGTTAATATCAGAGTTGAGTGTTCTATGTATGTAATAGGTGCAGTAATAAGTATGGATGTTTTGTATGGTGAGTAGGTTGAGTGTATTGAATATTGGTGGAGTGTGCTGCCTGTAGTGAGAATTTGTTATCATTCTAACTGCAGCCTTTTGTTGGGTAATTAGTGGTCTGAGATGGTTACTTGTTGTTGAGCCCCATGCACAAATTCCATAGGTGAGATAGGGGTAAATAAGAGAGTGATATAGGGCCAGGAGGGCTGACTGTGGAACATAGTACCGTATCTTCGATAGTATGCCTACAGTCTTGGAAATTTTCTTAGAAATTTGTTGTATATGTGTATGAAATTTGAGTCTATTATCAAGGTGGATTCCTAAGAATTTTCCCTCTGTTAGCTTTGTGATAGGTGATCCGTTTATCATTATGTTAAGAGGGACATCTGTAGCTCTGTTACCAAACTGAATGAAGTAGGTTTTGTCAATGTTTAGTGTAAGTTTGTTAGTACTCATCCAGGTAGATATTTTCTGTAATTCGGTATTTACAGTATTGGCTAGCGTGACTGGGCTCGGGTGGGAGAAGACGTATGTTGTGTCATCAGCAAATAGTGTGGGTTTGAGTAATTGAGAAGCATTTGGTAGGTCATTTATGTATAGGAGAAAGAGAAGAGGGCCAAGGACACTTCCCTGTGGGACACCAACTGTAATTGGTTGTGCAGAAGAGTTTGCCCCATTTGCGTACACATATTGGCTTCTGTTGCTGAGGTATGACTTGAGGTAGTTGAGGGAGTGCCCTCTTATACCATAGTGTGATAATTTTACGTGGAGCAAGTCATGGTCAACTGTATCAAAAGCTTTACGTAAGTCAATGAAGATCCCCAGTGGGACTTCTTTTTTCTCTATTGCAGTGTATATATGTTCTAGCATGTGTATAATAGCATCATTAGTATTTTTATTAGGCCTGAATCCAAATTGGCAGGGGTTGAGTATGTTTTGGGAGATAAGGTAGGAGTAGATTCGTTTATGAATTAATTTTTCGAAGATTTTTGAGAGAGGGTGTAAGTTGGATATTGGCCTATAGTTATTCAACTCTGTTTGGTCTCCTCCTTTGTGGATCGGGGTGACCCTTGTTATTTTGAGTACTGTAGGGAAGGTGGAGGATTCAATGGATTTGTTAAAGAGTGTTGCAATGATTGGTGATAGCACTTGTGACACTTTTTTGTATATAAAGGGTGGTAAGGTATTTAAATCTCCTGCCTTGTTTTTTAGTGCGTTGATAATAAGGGAGACTTCGTATGGGTTAGTCGGAGCTAGGAACAGTGTGTTCGGGTAGTTGCCGGTGAGGTAGTCATTTGGTGGGGTATCTGAGCTTGGGATTTTATTGGCAAGGTTTTGTCCTATAGTGGAGAAGAAATCATTGAGTCTGTTTGCTGTTTCTGTTGGTGGGAGTTGGGGTTCATCTGATTTTGCTAATTTTATTTCGCTATTTAGTGATATCTTTTTTGTTCCCAGAATTTCTGATAGGGTTTTCCAGGTCTTTTTTATATCACCTCGTAAGTTGGATAATCTGTTCTCATAATACAATTTTTTTGCCCTTCTTATCAGGCTGGTTAGGATTGACGAGTAACGTTTTGTTTGGTCTCTGGTTATGTGACCCATTCTGTACTGTTTTTCATATTGGTGTTTTGTATTTATGGATTTGAGAATGCTGGGTGTTAGCCAGGGACTGTTCAGTCTCTTAGCTGTCATCTGCTTAGTTTTTTTAGGGCAGTGCTTGTTATAGAGGTATTGAGTCTTTTTTAGAAAATTATTAATACATTCGTCAATATCTGTATTGATTTCTAGCTCAGTGTGCCAATCAATGTTTGCTAATGCTGTTGTGAAGTTATTAATGGCTGCCTCATTGTGAAGTCTGAAGGTGACTTTAGTAGTGTCTTGGGGTAATTTACCAAGAGTTGTTATGAGGAAAGTAGGGTAGTGGTCTGTGGTATTATCTGTAATTATGCCTGATTTTAAAGGGGATATGGTGTTGGTCCAGATGTGGTCAAGTAGGGAAACACTAGTCTCTGTAACTCTTGTAGGTTTTGTTACTGTTGGTAGCAACATACAGTTACTCATTGTGTTTGTGAATTCAGTAACGTGTGGGTCCTGGTCTTGCAGGAGATTTATATTGAAGTCACCTGAGAGTAGTAAGTGATCTTTGTTCATGCGTGCATCAGTTATCATACTTCCTAGGTTTTGACTAAATTGGCTAATGTTTGACTGTGGAACTCTGTAGATGTTTATCAATGTGAGAGGTTTTTGTAGGTATTTGGATTTGAATTTGGCTATTATATATTCCCCATGTTCATCTCTTGTGCAAGTATTAGTGATACATTCTAGTTGGTCTGAGTAGTATATGGCTGTGCCACCCCCTTGTTGGTCTGGCCTACAGTTGTGTATGGCTGTGTAACCAGGAATGGTATAGACATCTGTAGTATCAGGCTTTAGCCAGGTTTCAGTTAGTGTAATGATGGACATATTGGCATGTAAGGAATTTAGTAATGCTATGAGGTCATCGTAATGCTTGCTTAAAGATCTGATATTGTAGTTAAAGATAGTTATGTTGTTGTTGGCACTGAGAAGTGCCTTTGATTGTTCTGCAGTGTAGTAATTACAGTAACTGTTTGATTCATTTAAGTCATTAAATAAGAGGTTGGTATCTGGATCAATGCTTGTAATCATAAGATTTGTAGTGAATCTATAGTTAGAATTAAGTATAAAACAAAGTAAATAGTCTTAAGCTAAAAAATAGCACCTGAATTATTTAACAAATGTAAAATAATGAGCTAAGGTATTTTTTTTTTTTTTTTTTTTTTTTTTAAGCTAAAATAAAGGAGACAATATAAAAGGGACTAGTACAAATAAAGTGATGATCAAAGTGCTATCTCCAATCATTGCAACACTCTTTAACAAATCCATTGAATCCTCCACCTTCCCTACAGTACTCAAAATAGCAAGGGTCACCCCGATCCACAAAGGAGGAGACCAAACAGAGTTGAATAACTATAGGCCAATATCCAACTTACACCCTCTCTCAAAAATCTTTGAAAAACTAATTCATAAACGAATCTACTCCTACCTTATCTCCCAAAACATACTCAACCCCTGCCAATTTGGATTCAGGCCTAATAAAAATACTAATGATGCTATTATACACATGCTAGAACATATATACACTGCAATAGAGAAAAAAGAAGTCCCACTGGGGATCTTCATTGACTTACGTAAAGCTTTTGATACAGTTGACCATGACTTGCTCCACGTAAAATTGTCACACTATGGTATAAGAGGGCACTCCCTCAATTACCTCAAGTCATACCTCAGCAACAGAAGCCAATATGTGTACGCAAATGGGGCAAACTCTTCTGCGCAACCAATTACAGTTGGTGTCCCACAGGGAAGTGTCCTTGGCCCTCTTCTCTTTCTCCTATACATAAATGACCTTCCAAATGCTTCGCAATTACTCAAACCCACACTATTTGCAGATGACACTACATACGTCTTCTCTCACCCGAGCCCAGTCACACTAGCCAATACTGTAAATACCGAATTACAGAAAATATCTACCTGGATGATGACTAACAAACTTACACTAAACATTGACAAAACCTACTTCATTCAGTTTGGTAACAGAGCTACAGATGTCCCTCTTAACATAATGATAAACGGATCACCTATCACAAAGCTAACAGAGGGAAAATTCTTAGGAATCCACCTTGATAATAGACTCAAATTTCATACACATATACAACAAATTTCTAAGAAAATTTCCAAGACTGTAGGCATACTATCGAAGATACGGTACTATGTTCCACAGTCAGCCCTCCTGGCCCTATATCACTCTCTTATTTACCCCTATCTCACCTATGGAATTTGTGCATGGGGCTCAACAACAGTTAACCATCTCAGACCACTAATTACCCAACAAAAGGCTGCAGTTAGAATGATAACAAATTCTCACTACAGGCAGCACACTCCACCAATATTCAATACACTAAACCTACTCACCATACAAAACATCCATACTTATTACTGCACCTATTACATACATAGAACACTTAACTCTGATATTAACCCTCCCCTCAAACATCTCCTTGCCAACCTCAACAGAACACATGACCATAACACAAGGCACAGATCACTCTTTGATGTTCCTCGTGTTCATCTCACACTATGCAAAAACTCAATGCACATAAAAGGCCCTAAAATCTGGAATTCATTACCTGTAAATATAAAAGAAACACTACCTGTTTATAAATTCAAGTCTCTACTCAAAGATCACTTACTCACCCAAAACCAAATAAATACTGAATAACTGAACCTTATAAATTGTATATCTTAAATGTTTCTCACAATTATATCACATAAATGTTAAACCTAAAACCCAATCTAACTTTATTATTTTTTAAATACACTACCTAACAGAATCCTTCATATGACCTGTCTTTGTAATACTCACTTGTGCTTTATAGTAATCTGTTTACATTAATGTTTTATCACTGACTTCATCATTGCTTAGTTAATCTTAAGTTAATTTTAAGCCAGCCTGTAATGCTATGCATAGTATAAGTGGCTTTGGCATACTGCTCTTATCTGTATTTTTTTGTACCTCTGTATGTGTGCACAAATTTATAATAAATAAATAAATAAATAAAAATAATGGAGCTTGGGAATATGATAGTAGGTAGTACTATAAAATAAATGAGCTTTGGAATATAATGCCAAAATTGTGAACTTGTTCTACTTTAGCACCTGAGAATAGCAGAGAATAGTAGAGAGGACATCAGTTTAAGAGGCAGTGGATAATTTATGGAAAGCGATCCCATGGCTAACTAATAGCAGGATTGTGATATAGGAAAGAAGTGGAAATCTTGCTGCTTTTCCCTCCATTCTGTAATTGCCCTCACTTTTCCTTCTTCCATTATAATAAATGCCTAAATTTTTTTTTTTTCCAGATTGCATCAGTTGAGAGCATATTCAGTCCTGCATCAGAAAAATTTCATTAAGAAAGTCATAATGCCAAATAAGCAATATAGGCTCATGATATTTTGGGGATTTTGTGCTCTCAACCTTTGTCTCAGTAAGGAAGAATGCACAGTACCACAGGAAGATGAAACTACATGTGGATGTGCTGCCACAAGCAGGAGAAGACCTGAAAGCATTGTTGAAATTGATGAACCTGATGATAAAACAACAGAGAATTCTCTGAATACTGCACCAAGTTTTAAATATAGTAAGGCTGTCAACATAGTGGATGACTCTGATTGTACCCACCAAATGGTTGAAATTCCTGGTGGCAAATTCATAATGGGCACCAATGACCCCATTTTTCATGCTGATGGTGAGCACCCTGCCAGATGGATAGAGATAGATACTTTTTATATGGATGCTCATGAAGTATCTAATGCAGAATTTGAGAGGTTTGTTAATGCAAACAGCTACAAGACAGAAGTAAGTGGTTTATAATCTTGTATATCTTGCATAATCTGAATGAATGTATTGTTCTGTATTAATATAACTAATTGTTCTCAGTGCTTATATAATTTATTATTGATAAAACTTCAGTGAAAGAAAGTTGGTTTTCTGTAACAGTTCACAAGTAACTTATAATTTGGATATGAAACTACATGTATTGAAAATTTTTCAGTCAGTCCTTGGCCATTATCAAGACACGAGTAGCTTGATAATTGGCCAGGGCTGAAATGATGTCTAAGATTAACAACAATGCTGTATAGTATTAGTAAAGACATCATGGCCAGAGGTGTTCTGAGTTTATGATCCATCTCATCTAACATACAATAGTGGACCCTCGTTTTTCGTAATTAATCCGTTCCAGAAAGTGTGAATATTTCCGAAATTGGCGATTTGTGAAACCATTTTCCCCGCAAGAAATAATGTAAATACAATTAATCCGTTCCAGACACCCAGGAGTATTAAAACAAAATTTTTTTTTACATATAGATGTACATACACAATACAATGGGACATGATGAATGAAACATTAACAGCATAATGCTTACCTTTATTGGCAATTCTTAGCATATGGAAGACTGGAGGAGGGGAGAGATTGGATTATTTACTGTTTGGAAGGGGAATCCACTGCCATCAAGACTTCCGGTACCAAGTCCTTTTCTGGGGTTACTTCTCTTCTTTGTTTCTTAAGGCCACTAGGACCAGCTTGAGTCACTGGAGCCCTGTCTCTCAAAAAAAGTGTCCAGAGAGCTCTGTTTCTGGCATCTCTTTAAAACTTCCCTAAAATGGGCCAAGACTTTGTCACTCTACATGTTGCCGACATGGCTTGCAAGAGCCTTGTCAGGGTGGTGTTTCTCCATAAATCTTTCCATCTTGCTCCACATTTCAAAAATCTCCTTAATTTTTGAAGAAGGCAACTTCTTCCATCTCTCTTCCTCCTCCTCTAAAACAATATTCTGAGCTGCAGTCTGTTGCTGTTCCAGCTGAAGCTCTTGCAGCTCATTAGTGGTTAGCTCTTCGTTGTGGTCCTCCACCAACTCTTCCACATCCTCCAAACTCACATCCAACCCCATGGAATTCCCCAATGCCACAATAGATTCCACAACTACCATAGGCTCATCAGGATCAGCCCCAGATCCTTCAAAGCCCCTCTTGTGGACACAATCTGGCCACAATTTTCTCCAAGCAGAGTTCAAAGTCTTGATAGTCAATCCCTCCCAAGCTTTACCTATGAGGCTTATGCAATGGAGGATACTGAAGTGATATTTCCAAAACTCTCTTAGGGTCAAGTGAGTGTCTGAGGTCACATTAACCCTTTGAGGGTTTCGGACGTACTAGTACGTCTTACGTGCAGGGGTTTTTGACGTACTAGTATGCACAAATTCTAGCACCGTCAAATCTCGCGGGAAAAGGCTGGTAGGCCTACATGTGAGAGAATGGGTCTGTGTGGTCGGTGTGCGCGGTAGAAAAAAATCTGGGACCCAGTGGTGCATTGTGGGAACGCCATCTTAGTAAACAATATCCACCATGCCTCGCGGTAAGAAGCTCCTCACTCCTCGGCGAATTGGGACACTTTTGTTCCCCAGTGACAGTTCTAATACAGATGGAAGTGCCAGTGAAGATGAGTTTCAAGGTTTTGGTGTGGTTTTTACCGAAACTAATGACCATAATATCGGTAATAGTGAGGAAAACCCAGACGACCCTCAGCCTTCCACCTCTGGTGCTGGGCCGTCTTGTTCACGTTCAGTTGTACCAGAATCCGAGAGGAAACTTCTATTTTCCCAAATCCCAGACTCAGATGAGAGCATGGGTGATGATAGTGATAGTGAATATGAACTACAAGCTCTTCAAACTAGTTCCAGTAGTGATAGTGAAGTGCAATATTCCCCAGTGAAGCGTCAGTATATACGACGATATATGCGCTCTGGTAGTGTGCCATATGCTATTCCAAGGGGAAGGAGTGCATCTCGGAGTACATCCCGTGGCTGTACAACAGGAACAGAGAGTGAAAATGACGATGATACTGTTGCAATTGGGATGGAAAATGTGCGTGGTGGTAGTGGTGCCGGCGGTGAGGCACCAGCAGTGGGCCATGCTGCCACCCACGCTGCCACCCACACCGCTGCCTCAGCTGATCTACAACAAAGGCCACCATCCCCCACCCACCCACCACACCAGCCTCCACAACCACAACCTCCACAACCACAACCTCCACAACCACAACCACCTGTCATTGTCCAGTACCCACCAGCAGACCGCACCTGGGATTGGCAGGAAGCTGTCAATTTTGTTCCAAATGCCCACCAGTTTGATGACAGGCAAAGTGGAATACGGCCATCTTGTACACTTGGGAACAATGCCACTGAACTGGAATGTTTCGAGTTATTCTTTGACGAACCACTGATGGAAAGTATTGTCATGGAAAGCAACACATACTACGAGTACACCATGGCAAACACATTACTTTCACCAAAATCATGTCTACACCAGTGGAAGGAGGCAACTGTGGCTGAGATGTATCTTTTCTTTGCCACAATAATGCTTATGCCACATGTGTATAAGCACAAAGTGAAATCATACTGATCAACAGACCGCCTGATTGCAACCCCAGGTTTCAGTGATATAATGCCAGTGAATCGATTTGTGCTAATGTTATGTATGCTTCACTTCTCAGACAAAACCAGGCCTGACAGAACTGACAGGTTATATAAGATTAGGAATGTGTTTGTGTATCTGAAAGAGAAATTCAGTACGCATTTTTATCCCTTCAGGAAGCTTGTAATTGACGAATCTTTGATTCTGTTCAAAGGAAGACTCTCTTTCAAGCAGTACATACCAAGCAAGAGGAAACGCTTTGGTATAAAGTTGTTTGTGCTTTGTGATTGTTACAGTGGTCTGGTATTGGATATTATTGTGTACACTGGAAGTTATACATTGCAAAATACCATTAAGTTATTGGGCATCTCAGGTGATGTGGTTAGAACAATGATAGAACCATACTTTGGTAAGGGGCATATATTATATACAGATAACTGGTACACAAGCCCCTCACTCAGTGATTTTTTGCGAGTGAACATGACAGATGTGTGTGGCACAGTGCGTGCAAATCGGAAACATATGCCCAGGTTTGACGCTGGCACTCGTAGAGGTGAGGTGCAGGCGTTTGCTGCCAATGACATCATGGCATTTCGGTGGCATGACAAACGAGATGTCACACTGTTGTCATCAGTTCACCCTAATGAAATGGCAGACAGTGGCAGGCAGCATAGAGAGAGCAATGAACCCATTCTAAAACCTGCAGCTGTGATTGATTACACCTTCAACATGCATTCAGTGGACAAATGTGACATGCAGATTGGGTTTGCTGATTGTGTTCGCAAGAGTTATAAGTGGTACATCAAACTGTTTTTCCATCTTCTGGAAATTTCCATGCTCAATGCTTATAATATGTATAAGATGAGGACCAGAAACAAACCACAGTATGGCGAATTCTGTTTGTCTGTCATCAGACAAATAGTATTCAAGTACCAAGGAACAGCACCTGCAATTGACCGCCCACCAAATTATCAACAACTACCTGCTCGTCTGAAGCATGGTGATCACTTCTTGGTAAAACTGCCTGCTACTGCTTTCAAGAAAAAGGCTCAGAAGAGGTGTTACGTCTGTGCACATACAAAAAAATGCCCACAACGCAGAGACACTCGTTTTATGTGTGAGGAATGTAAAACACCACTGTGCATGACACCATGTTTCAAAGACTTCCACAGGCTGCAGAACTTCTAGAAACATTCCCTGTGACTGTATATGTGTATATAAAATATAGAAAAATAGTAATAAGCAACATTTCATATCGTTTGTGTAAATATTTTCTATAAACAAAATAATGACAACAGTGTTTACGCCCTTATTGTGTAGTATTGAAAAAGAAATAACTTACAAAATACTGATCATGTTGGCCTCAGAGGCCATAAAAGTTACTCAGAAAAAGAAAAATTGAAAAATAATTGAAAATAGTACATAAAAAAGTAAATAGAAAAATACCGGGTGACGGCAGTAGGCGATGTTACCAGATGTTGTTCAATTTTGGCAAACTTCACGCCTCCATATCTCGGTAAGTATTGACGGTAAAATTTTTTTGTTTAGCCTATAATATTTAGAAAAAAAAAACATTTTTTCATAAGAAAAAATAATTTTCTTTTTTTTTTTAAATTTGGCCGACCCTGAGAATGAGTTTCGGAGAGGGCCTGTCGACCCTCAAAGGGTTAAAGCACCTTTGCAACATTGCTTTGGTGTAGAGTTTTTTTAAACTTTGAAATGATCTGCTGGTCCATGGGCTGGAGGAGAGGAGTGGTATTAGGGGGCAAGAACTTTACTGTGATGAACTCAAACTCTTCCAGAATTGGGTCATCCAAGTTTGGAGGATGAGCAGGTGCATTGTCCATTAGCAGGAGACACTTGAGGTCCAATTTATTTTCCAGGAGGTAATTCTTCACACTGGGGCCAAACACTTCATTGAACCACTTGACGAAAATTTCCCTCGTGACCCATGCCTTATTATTAACTTTCCAAAACACACACAATTTACTCTTCATGACACAGTTTTTCTTGAACGCTCTGGGATTTTCAGAATGGCACACTAGTAACGGCTTCACTTTGAAATCCCCACTAGCATTACTACAAAACATGAGCGTCAGCCTGTCTTTCATAGGCTTGTGTCCTGGCAGTCCCTTTTCCTCCAGAGTAGTGTAGGTCCTCTTTAGCATTTTCTTCCAAAAGAGGCCTGTTTCGTCACAGTTGAACACTTGTTGGGGTTTTAATTGTTCAGTCTGTATGCACTCCTTGAATTCACTTACGAATTTTGTAGCTGTAATTTTGTCCGAACTGGCAGCTTCGCCATGCCTTATCACACTGTATGCCACTACGGTTCTTAAATCTCTCAAACCAGCCTTTGCTGGCCTTAAATTCACAAATATCAGTACAGTGGACCCCCGCATAACGATTTTAATCCGTGCAAGAGGGGTAATTGTTATGCGAAATAATCGGTATGTGAATGAATTTTCCCCATAAGAAATAATGGAAATAAAATTAATCCGTGCAAGACACACAAAAGTATGAAAAAAAAAATTTTTTACCACATGAAATGTTAATTTTAATACACACAAACTGAAAAAGGCATGCACACTTACATGACACTTACTTTTATTGAAGATCTGGTGATGATTGATGGGATGGGAGGAGGGGAGAGAGAGTGTTAGTGTTTAGAAGGGGAATCCCCTTCCATTAAGACTTGAGGTGGCAAGTCCTTTTCTGGGGTTACTTCCCTTCTTCTTTTAATGCCACTAGGACCAGCTTCAGAGTCACTGGACTTCTTTCGCACAACATATCTGTCCATAGTGGCCTGTACCTCTCGTTCCTTTATGACTTCCCTAAAGTGTTTCACAACATTGTCAGTGTAATAATCACCAGCACGGCTTGCAATAGCTGTGTGAGGGTGATTTTCATCCATGAAGGTTTGCACTTCAAGCCACTTTGCACAGATTTCCTTAATCTTTGTAGTAGGCAACTTCTTCAATTTCTCTCTCCCCTCCTCTGAACCAGTTTCCTCAGGTCTGGCCTCTTGCTGTTGAAGTTGATCTATCAGCTCATCAGTGGTTAGTTCTTCATTGTCCTCCTCCACCAACTCTTCCACATCCTCCCCACTAACCTCCAACCCCAAGGACTTTCCCAATGCCACAATGGATTCCTCAACTGGCATAATCCTCTCAGGGTTAGCCTCAAACCCTTCAAAATCCCTTTTTGTCTACACATTCTGGCCACAGTTTCTTCCAAGCAGAGTTCAAGGTCTTCTTAGTCACTCCCTCCCAAGCCTTACCTATAAGGTTTACACAATTGAGGATATTAAAGTGCTCTCTCCAAAACTCTCTTAGAGTCAGTTGAGTTTCTGAGGTCACTACAAAGCACCTTTCAAACAGAGCTTTTGTGTACAGTTTTTTGAAGTTTGCAATAACCTGCTGGTCCATGGGCTGCAGGAGAGGAGTGGTATTAGGAGGCAAAAACTTCACCTTAATGAAGCTCATGTCCCCATAAAGTCGCTCTGCCACGTCTGTAGGATGACCAGGGGCATTGTCTAACACCAGGAGGCACTTAAGGTCTAATTTCTTTTCAGTTAGGTAATCTTTCACATTGGGGGCAAATGCATGGTGTAACCAGTTATAGAAAAAGTCCCTAGTGACCCATGCCTTACTGTTTGCCCTCCACAGCACACACAAATTATCCTTGAGGACATTCTTTTGCCTGAACGCTCTGGGAGTTTCAGAGTGATACACTAATAAAGGCTTAACTTTGCAATCACCACTAGCATTGGCACACATCAACAAAGTAAGCCTGTCTTTCATAGGCTTATGTCCTGGGAGTGCCTTTTCCTCCTGAGTAATGTAGGTCCTGCTTGGCATTTTCTTCCAGAACAGGCCTGTTTCATCACAATTAAACACTTGTTCAGGTTTCAGTCCTTCACTGTCTATGTACTCCTTGAATTCCTGCACATATTTTTCAGCCGCTTTGTGGTCCGAACTGGCAGCCTCACCATGCCTTATCACACTATGGATGCCACTACGCTTCTTAAATCTCTCAAACCAACCTTTGCTGGCCTTAAATTCACTCACATCATCACTAGTTGCAGGCATTTTTTTAATTAAATCCTCATGCAACTTCCTAGCCTTTTCACATATGATCGCTTGAGAGACGCTATCTCCTGCTAGCTGTTTTTCATTTATCCACACCAATAAGAGTCTCTCAACATCTTCCATCACTTGCGATCTTTGTTTCGAAAACACAGTTAAACCTTTGGCAAGAACAGCTTCCTTGATTGTCTTTCTGGTGCCCACAATAGTAGCGATGGTTGATTGGGGTTTCTTGTACAACTTGACTAGGTCGGCGATACGCACTCCACTTTCATACTTATCAATGATCTCTTTCTTCATTTCTTTTGGAATTCTCACCCTTATTGGTGTACGGTTGGCACTAGAAGCTTTCTTGGGGCCCATGGTCACTTATTTTCCAGAAACAGCACCGAAAACACTGTAATAATACGAAATATTCCGAGTGTATGCTTGGATGTTACCGCGGAGGCTGGCTGGTAAACAATGGCACGGGCGGCACATGTGAGGCTGGCTGAGGGCGCACATTGGACGCGTCTCGGACGAAAATCGGTGAGCGGGTTTTTAATCGGTATGCGCGGCAAAATTTTTGCGATTAAAGCAAGCGGTATGCGGATTAATCGCTATGTGATGCCATCATTATGCGGGGGTCCACTGTACTTGTTGCAGGCAATTTCTTTACGAGATCGTTATGCAACTGCCTAGCCTTTTCACAAATAAGCGACTGCATAAGACTATCTCCTGCTAATTGTTTTTTGTTGATCCACACCAACAATAGCTTCTCAACATCTTCAAGTACTTGTGATCTCATTTTTGTTAGCATATTTACCCCCTTTGCAACAACAGCTTCCTTGATTTCCTTTTTCTTGGCCACGATGGAAGCTATAGTTGTATGGGGTTTCTTATACATCCTGGCCAGTTCGGTCACATGTACTCCACTTTCATATTGTTCAATAATGTTTTTCTTGAATTCAATCATATTTCTCACCTTTATCAAAGGCATGGCACTAAGAGTTTTCTTCGGAGCCATGGTAGCTTATTTAGCAGTTGCAAGCACTAAAATGAATGGAATATTATGAAATACTTCGTATGAACAAGCGAGGGGATCATCACTCACTGGTAAACAATGTCACACTGGCTGGGAAGGGAGTGCAAGGCGGCTTGGGGTCGTGAGTACGCGTTCGGGATGAATGACTATTTGCGAGTCAAGCGACGATTCGCGAGTCAATATTTTGATGAAAAAAAGTTATGATTTTCGAAAATTACGACTTTCGAGCCTTATGAAATACGAGGGTCCACTGATAATGGAAAACTTCAAGGAAAAAACTTCTCAGACAAAAAAAGTTAGTCAAATTAGAGTGATCATTATGTGTTCTTGAAATTATGGCATTTGTGATAGCAGTGTGGTAGTATGGTGGTGGCTCCTCTGTCCTTTATACTATTACGAAATATGTAATATCCTTTCTGATAAGTAAATTCATAAATCACTTTGGAGCTCTATACACAAATAACCCGCACATAAAAGAGAGAAGCTTACGACGACGTTTCGGTCCGACTTGGACCATTGACAAAGTCACACTAACAGAGGTGGAGCAGGACGGCTATATATAGGCAGAAAGAGGTGGAGGTGGTAGTAGTAGTAGTACAAGAATTGTATGTAATACCGACAAGATGAAATCAAGACACATGCACAACACCCGGGCATCCCCATCGTAGACGTTTCGCCATCCAGCCAGCCACTGGATGGCGAAACGTCCACAACAAAGACAACCAGACGCCGCACATGTGTCTTAATTTCATCTCAGTAGCACTCCCTTTCCTGATCATGCCTGTCTCCTAGTAGTCACAGGTTGAAGAGGTCAACATCAACGTGCTCTCTTTGCGGCTCTACCACAGGATCTCTGTAACCTTCTCTCTACCATTGCCTTTGACACTGTTCGCCTGAATGCACAAATTCATTTCTCCAAACTACAGAATAAACTTCAACGTCTCATCTCAGCTAGCCCTTGGTCTAAATTCTCCCTCACTGACTGTGTTACTAATCTGTCTTCTGTCTCACTCTCTCAGTATGAGCTTGAACTTCTTGGTTTTGGCCTTTCCTTTGCCACTTCGCCTACTCCTCGCGCTGGTATTTCCCTGATTAGCTTTTTTGATTCCTTTCGTCAATCTCGCTTCCGTAATCTTCCTGACTTGTCCACTTTTCGTGGTGCTCTCCTTCCTGCTCTTGTTAGTCTGTTTTCTAAGAATCACCACCTTCCACGCCGTTACCAACTTGCCCTTTCTTCTCTTAAATCCAACACTAACATTGTCATACTATCTTCTGACAAAGGTAATTCGGTAGTTATCCTTGATCGCGAGGATTACCTCCGTAAAGCTGATGTCTTGCTCTCTGACTCATGCACCTACACTCCTCTCGTTTCCAACCCTCTTGATCGCATCAAGAGAACTTTCAACAAAAAACTAAGGACTCTCTCCGACCTCTGTCCTCCTGACTTTGACCTTGTTTAACGGTTTCGTGTCATCTGTCCCTCTCTTCCCTATTTCTATGGCCTTCCCAAAACTCATAAACCTGATATTCCTCTTTGTCCTATCATATCCTCTAGAGGTTCTGTCTCTTATTCTCTTGCTTCTTGGCTGGCCAAAACCCTCACTCCCTTTCTTGGTACTTTTTCTCCTGCCCACCTCCGTCACTCTCAAGACTTCATTGAACGGGTTCGCTCTCTCCCAACCTGTAAGATGCTTAGTCTTGACGTTGAGTCCCTCTTCACCAATGTCCCTCTTGATGATGTCCTTGATTTCCTTAGAGAGAAGGCCCATGAAGGGTTTCTTCATCTCCCTATCCCCACTGATGTCTTTCTTGATCTGATCCGCCTCTGTGTGGACTAACTCCTTTTCCTTCCAAGGGAAATATTATTCTCAAACCTTCGGTGTCGCTATGGGCTCTCCTCTCTCTCCTGTCCTTGCTAATCTTTACATGGAATACTTCGAGACTGTTCTTCTTCCTACCCTCGATGTGCAACCTTCACTCTGGCTCTGCTATGTGGATGACATCTTTGCTCTGTGACCTCATGACTCCAGTTTCTTCCAACCTTTTCTTGAAGCTCTTAATAATCTTGCCCCTTCCATTAAGTTTAAAGCTGAATGGGAATCTAATTCCTTGCTTCCTTTCCTTGATGTCCATGTTCACCGCTCAAATACAGGTTTTTCCTTTTCCGTTTACCGTAAACCTATGCACAGTGGCATGTACATTCACTACTTTTCCTATCAGGCTTCCCCTGTCAAGAAAAGTGTTCTTATCTCCCTCTTTCTCCGTGCCCTCCGCATCTGTGATCCTCAGTTCCTTCCAGCAGAAATTTCCACTCTTCATAATTCGTTCTCCCATCTTGGCTACCCTTCCCATTTCATAGACTCTGCCCTCTCACGTGCTAAATGCAATTTCTTCTCTCCCAAACTCTCTACTCATGAGAACTCTTCTATCCTCTGCCTTCCCTACATTTCCGGTCTTTCTAATCTCAACAATTCTCTCCGTCCCTTAGACATCAAGCTTACCTTCCGCCAGACTTACACTCTTCGCACTAATCTCGTTCATACCTCTCCTTCCTCTACAGATGTTCCTGGTGTCTACTCTATTTCTTGCTCCTCCTGTCCTCTTCAATGCTTCGGAGAAACTGGTCGATCTCTTTCTGACAGACTTAAGGAGCACAAAAATAGTGTTAGGCTTGCCGACACTAACAATGCTCTTTTCTGTCACGTCAGAGATCATAGCCATCCTATTGACTGGTCTTCTGCTAAAACTGTCTTCCCTACTTCCAACTCGAACAGTCGCCGTCTAGTTGAATCCTCTCTAATACACAACTTTCCTTGTATGAACCTTAGCCCTGGCTTCGTCTCTGTAGATGCCTTCCTCTCCCACTACATTGTAAAATGCTCCAAACTTCAGAACACCCGTGACTTAACCATAATCCTCATTTTTTCTTTCTTTTTCTTCTTCCTCTTCCCCTTTCCTCTTTCCTTTTCTCCTCTGGGTTGTCTTTCTCCTGTCTCGTGTTTCTGTTCCTTCTTCATTTATTTTATTTCACCACTTCCCTTTCACGCACCTCTGTGCGCTTGCTCTCCCTCTGTGGGCATCTAGCTCTCTTGCAGTGCACCCCTTCCTTTGTTTTTGACTGGCTCGTCCTTTTTATTTCCCACTTCTACCACTACCACTACCTCTTCTTCTTCTTCTACTACTACTACAACTACTGATGAAATTAAGACACATGTGCGGCGTCTGGTTGTCTTTGTTGTGGACGTTTCGCCATCCAGTGGCTGGCTGGATGGCGAAACGTCTACGATGGGGATGCCCGGGTGTTGTGCATGTGTCTTAATTTCATCTTGTCGGTATTATATACAATTCTTGTACTACTACTACTACTACTACTACTGCTACTACTACTACTGCTACTACTACTACTACTCTTCCTGCCTATATATAGCCGTCCTGCTCCACCTCTGTTAGTGTGACTTTGTCAATGGTCCAAGTCGGACCGAAACATCGTCGTAAGCTTCTCTCTTTTATGTGCGGGTTATTTGTGTATCGTTGCAGTCACGGTATTGTGCCTTTTTGTTATTTTTGGAGCTCTCTCAGGAAAGGATTTTAATTTGCAGCATATGTTGATTATGTAGTCCTTAGTTATTGTAACAAGCATCTAGCCCTATTTTTATCATTGGGTTGAATGTTCTAGTTATCTTAAAAGCTTGTTGTAGGCTGACATAATCTAGTTACAGTAGAGTATTTTTTTTTTTTTTTTTTTTTTTTTTTTTTTTTTAACAAGTTGGCCGTCTCCCACCGAGGCAGGGTGACCCAAAAAGAAAGAAAATCCCGCAAAAGAAAATACTTTCATCATCATTCAACACTTTCACCTCACTCACACATAATCACTGTTTCTGCAGAGGTGCTCAGAATACAACAGTTTACAAGCATATATGTATAAAGATACACAACATATCCCTCTACTGCCAGTATTGAAAATTGACAAATGATTCTGCTCTTAACTCTCGCCCAGGCAGGTCATAGCAGCTCTCCTTACTTACTCTGTCTCCCTACGATCCCCGTTGGGGAGGGGAACCTTTACCAGCGTTGTCATCGCCTTGAATTACACGATGAGCTACGCAAATCGTGTAAAGATCAAACCAAGAAATGGTACCGTTGATGATTCAACGAAGATTGCTCTTGCAACTGTTGTTCAGGTAGCACTGGAAGTAAAATTCAACACCATATTGTCACTGAAAGAAGCATTCATTTTTGTGTGTCACGATGATGCTGAAGCAGAGAAGTTACTTACTACAGAAGCCACCACTACTCTTACTGCTCAAGGGTTTACTGTTACATCATCTCCTGCCCTCAGGGCAAGGAAATCAGTATTCCTTAAAAAACTTGACAAGATTCTGACTTCTCAATCAACTGCTGAACTCGAGTCATCCATCGAGACGCAAAATACTTGGGCTACTGTTGACAGCATTACAAAAATCCCAAATGCAACGTCCATGCTCAAGGTCACCTTCACCGACGTGAACATGGCTGCCACTGCTCTGAACGAAGGTCTTGCTGTCTACTACTACTGTATCAGTCCTACGTACATTGAAGCAGAGATACCACTACATTCAACATTGCTGGAACTGTTATTCATACCATCACACCACCAAAGCATGTCCAGTAAAAGAAAAGAAGTTCTGCACTACATGTGGTAGTGAGGGACACACCTTCAGTTCCTGCACCGCTGCTGCTCCATCACATCCAGCGTGCTTAAACTGCAAGAGTAATGACCACCATACACTGGCAGCAAAATGTCCTACAAGAAAGGATATTATGAAGAAAACACAAGATGCAACAAAGAAAAAACCTACAAGCAACACTCCAACGTATGCAGCAATTGCAAAGATACAAGCAAACACTACAAAATTACTTCAAGCATCTACTCAGCCCGCCTCCACCATCATCACTCCTCCAACATGTGACGTAACCAAGATCCACTACTGCTTACTATACGCTCACATGCAGAACATGGCTGTACCTGGATCATTTAACTCTACCATCAACGAGTTATTTGCATTAAATAACATGCCTTCATTTACATTTCCAGCATCTCCACCTTCTGAAGAAATTCTCAAATTCACCAAAAACTTAATCGCCAACTCTTCTGCAGAAGTCCCATCAACACCACCAACTAGTGACGTCACTCCAGCAATGACCAATGAGAAGCCTCCACCGCCACCACCTCTCACTGAATCCAACCAATCAGAAGCCTTACCACCAGAAACATCTTCTAATTCGTCTACTGAAGTTGAAAACGAAGCAACACCACCTTCCTCTACTCCACCACCGCCTTCTCTACTTAGCTCACGTCGATTACCTGAAACACCATGCTTTAAACACAAAGGACTCGTATTCTACACCACGAGGCTATACCCTGCAAGCATGACTCGCCTAGAACTCATCCAACATCTCCAAGACAACACTGTAACGTACCAAAGCGAAGAAAGACCATTACCTACCTACAACCAGATACTCCACCACCTCCAAACCAACGAATCCTACTACAGCTCTCCCATAAGTGTGATACAACTCTCTCGAAAACAATTTACCGCACTGATAAACGGTTTAAGACCATAACCAACTCATCCTGCTTGCTGCCTTCTGACACTCCCAGCTCCTGCCGCTGCCTTCGCCATCCTCTCCTAGTGAGCCAAGCAATGACATCAGTCAAGTGTCTCTATCTACGTCTCCAGTACTTTTGTACCACATGTCCCAAAGTGGTTGGGCCACTTGCCTTGATTTCTCCTCTTCTCCTCCTTCCCATCCTTTTCCAGTTATTTCCATCCTTCCTTATCCTTCTTCCTTCCCATCTTACGACAGCTCTCGTCGTCCTCGAAGCGAAGCGAAACTGCCAGTATCCCAAACCCTTCCTTCAAAGTGCAGGCATTGTACTTCCCATTTCCAGGACTCCAGTCCGGCTATAGAAAAATAACCAGTTTCCCTGAATCCTTTCACTAAATATTACCCTGCTCACACTCCAATAGCTTGTCAGGTTCCAAATACCATTTGTCTCCATTCACTCCTATCTAACACACTCACACACGCTTGCTGGAAGTCCAAGCCCCTCGCCCACTAAACCTCCTTTACCCCCTCCTTCCAACCTTTTCGAGGATGACCCCTACCCCACCTTCCTTCCCCTACAGATTTGTACGGTCTCCATGTCGTTCTACTTTGATCCATTCTCTCTAACTGACCTAACCACCTGAACAACCCCTCTTCAGCCCTCTGATTAATACTATTATTAACTCCACACCTCCTAATTTCCACACTCTGAATTTTCTGCATAATATTTACACCACACATTGCCCTTACACAGGACGACATCACTGCCTCCAGCCGTCTCCTCGCTGCAGCATTTGCAACCCAAGCTTGACACCCATACAAGAGTGTTGGTACCACTATACTTTCATACATTCCCTTCTTTGCCTCCATAGATAACTTTTTTTGTCTCCACATGTACCTCAACGCACCACTCACCCTTTTTCCTTCATCAATTCTATGATTAACCTCATCCTTCATAAATCCATCCGCTGACACGTCAACTCCCAAATATCTGAAAACATTCACCTCTTCCATACTACTCCTCTCCAATTTGATATCCAATTTTTCATTATGTAAATCCTTTGATACCCTCATCACCTTACTCTTTTCTGTGTTCACTTTCAACTTTCTACCTTTACACACACACACCTAAACTCATCCACTAACCTTCGCAATTTTTCTTTAGGATCTCCCATAAGCACAGTATCATCAACAAAAAGTAACTGTGTCCATTCCTGTTTTGTATTTGATTCCCCATAATTTAATCCCACTCCTCTCCTGAACACCCTAGCATTTACTTCTTGTACAACCCCATCTATAAATTTTTTTTTTTTTTTTTTTCAACAAGTCGGCCGTCTCCCACCGAGGCAGGGTGACCCAAAAAAGAAAGAAAATCCCCAAAAAGAAAATACTTTCATCATTCAACACTTTCACCACACTCGCACATTATCACTGTTTTTGCAGAGGTGCTCAGAATACAACAGTCTAGAAGCATACACATATAAAGATACACAACATATCCCTCCAAACTGCCAATATCCCAAAACCCCTCCTTTAAAGTGCAGGCATTGTATTTCCCATTTCCAGAACTCAAGTCCGACTATATGAAAATAACCGGTTTCCCTGAATCCCTTCACTAAATATTACCCTGCTCACACTCCAACAGATCGTCAGGTCCCAAGTACCATTCGTCTCCATTCACTCCTATCTAACACGCTCACGCACGCTTGCACTACTGTTACAACAAAGTACAATATTTAAATTGCTAAACATATTAATTTTTATTTCCAGGATTGTTTTTCAACAAAATTATGCACATGATATCCAATATACATCTGTAAACTATGCAGGCTGAGAAGTTTGGTGACTCGTTTGTACTGGAGGGAGAGTTATCAGAAGCAGTGAAATCCACTATACAAAATGCTGTTGCTGCTGCTCCGTGGTGGCTTCCTGTGAAGGGAGCTAATTGGAGGCATCCTGAAGGACCAGATTCTAATATCACTGGTAAGATGGTTTAGTCTGATATTTCTTGTGGTATATGCTGCAGTGCATTCTATACAGGTTTTTACTTCACATTTCCAGTGTTCCTCTGCTGGGTCATCATTTGTCACCTCAGAATGATGTCATTGTCTACCACTTGGGTTGAAAACTGCAAATATGCTGCAAGGAAATTGTTTTGAAATTTGGATGGGTTGTTTTGAATTTTGGATGCTTTAGTTCATTTTGTATGACTGTCCAATTTGGCATCATTTTCACAGGAAATGAAGCTGAGTTCTGTGAAAAGCTTTGCATAACTAGGGGCCCCTCCATGTGTACCATTACTGAGTGTTAAACAATCTTGTAAAAACTAACATGGAAATTAATTTATTATTATTATTTTTAACACGCTGGCCATCTCCCACCAAGACAGGGTGACCTGAAAAAGACACTTTCACCATCATTCACACTATCAGTCTTGCCAGAGGCACACAGATACGACAGTTTAGATGTCCCTCTGAACAGCAAATATCCCAAACCCCGTCCTTTAGAGTGCAGGTATTGTACGTCCCACCTCCAAGACTCAAGCCCAGCTAACCAGTTTCCCTGAATACCTTTACAAAAATATTAATATTATTAATATTTTTTTTTTTTTTTTTCAACAAACCGGCCGTATCCCACCAAGGCAGGGTGGCCCAAAAAGAAAAACGAAAGTTTCTCTTTTTAAATTTAGTAATTTATACGGGAGAAGGGGTTACTAGCCCCTTGCTCCCGGCATTTTAGTCGCCTCTTACAACACGCATGGCTTACGGAGGAAGAATTCTGTTCCACTTCCCCATGGAGATAAGAGGAAATAAACAACAACAAGAACTAGAAAGAAAATAGAAGAAAACCCAGAGGGATGTGTATATATACATATATATGCTTGTACATGCATGTGTAGTGTGACCTAAGTGTAAGTAGAAGTAGCAAGACGTACCTGAAATCTTGCATGTTTATGAGACAGAAAAAAAAGGACACCAGCAATCCTACCATCATGTAAAACAATTACAGGCTTTCGTTTTACACTCACTTGGCAGGACGGTAGTACCTCCCTGGGCGGTTGCTGTCTACCAACCTACTACCTAGAATTATTAATATTTATTAGTATTATTTACGTGACACACCTTGACTGATATTGGCCACCTGGCTCCTGCAAAGGTCAGCAAAACTATGGAACACTTGGTGATTGCTCTTCCATGAAAAAATGGGCCTTGCAGTTAAACATGTTATAATTATGGGAAAGATAGGAAGGCTGAGTATAGCATTTTGCTCTACTCTTGGGTGACAATTCACTGGTACTGTTAGTTTACCATTTTGAAATGCCTAAGGCTATTTTACACCCAATGTTTATGTAATTTAGGAATTAAACAAGAAACCTTGGGGAGCTATAACTATTTTTAAAGATTTTCTCTATGTACGTATTTCTCTGGGGAAATTGGTCAAAGTGTTTAACTTTATGGAGTTATCCTAGGTTAATTTTTGCATATGAACATTTAAGAAAATTGTAAAAATGCAACTTGTGTATTGAATCTGAATAAAAACTTGTATACTGATAATTCATGCCTGAAAAATGTTGTATGCCATCCACTAACCTTCCAACATGACAGGGTTCAGTTTGTTTCTATGCATATGATAACAATAATTCAGCTAATGGGTGAAGATATTATGGCTACATTTAGGGCTTAATATTTAAGAACCTTTGTGAGCTCCTCAGAGAAACTGATGGTAAAAATAATTTATACCATGAAAGACATTAACTTCATCACATGGCACTAACACTGTCAGCATTGCGGATCTAAAATAGTAGAGAATCTTTTTCTCAAGACAATGACACCAAAAATGCAAAATTTGATGTAAAACTTATGAAACTATGCAGCTGCAAAGTTGGAAGTCTAGGAGAACTGTATACAGCTGCAATTTTGCCCACTTTCAAGCCTATTTTAGGCCAATTCCATTTTCATATTTCACCAGGAGAGTTATTAAATGGAGAGTTCGAGGTATTGGGAAGATGGAAGGAATATTTTGAGGAATTGTTAAATGTTGATGAAGATAGGGAAGCTGTGATTTCATGTATAGGGCAAGGAGGAATAACATCTTATAGGAGTGAGGAAGAACCAGTTTTGAGTGTGGGGGGAGGTGTGTGGGGCAGTGAGTTGAATGAAAGGGAGTAAAGCAGCTGGGATTGATAGGATAAAGATAGAAATGTAAAAGGCAGTCAGGGATATAGTTTTGGAGTGGTGAGTTTTTATTTAATAAATGTATGGAAGAGGGTAAGGTACCTAGGGATTGGCAGAGATCATGCATGGTTCCTTTGTATAAAGGCAAAGGGGACAAAAGAGAGTGTAAAAATTATAGGGGAATAAGTCTGTTGAATATAAGTGTATGGTAGTTATTATTGAAAGAATTAAAGAGTAAGACAGCAGGACAGGGGGTGTGTAGACCAAGTGTTTGCAGTGAAACATATAGGTGAACAGGGTAAAGAGGTATTTGTGGCATTTATGGATTTGGAAAAGGCATATAATAGGGTGGATAAGGGGGCAATATGGCAGATGTTGCAGGTGTATGGAATAGGAGGTAGGTTATTGAAAGCGGTGAAAAGTTTTGACAAGGATAGTGAGGCTCAGGTTAGAGTATGTAGGCGAGAGGGAGGTTATTTCCCAGTAAAAGTAGGCCTTAGACAGGGTTGTGTGATGTCACCGTGGTTGTTCAATATATTTATAGGTGGAGTTGTAAGAGAAGTGAATGCTTGGGTGTTGGCAAGAGGTGTGGGATTAAAAGATAAAGAATCTAACACAAAGTGGGAGTTGTCACAGTTGCTCTTTGCTGATGACACTGTACTTTTGGGAGATTCTGAAGAGAAGTTGCAAAGGTTGGTTGATGAGTTTGGTAGGGTATGTAAAAGAAGGAAATTAAAAGTGAATACAGGAAAGAGTAAGGTGACGAGGATAACAAAAAAAATTAGGTAACAGAAGATTGGATATCAGACCATACCACGGGCGGGATTTGAACCCGCGGTCAGAGAGAATCAAAACTCCAGACCGTCACATTAGCCACGGTCTGGAGTTTTGAGACTGACCACGGGTTCAAATCCCGCCCGTGGTATGGTTTGTTTGCAATCGTGTCATTACAATTTCGTGACTCACATTGGATATCAGATTGGAGGGAGAGAGTATGGAGGAGGTGAATGTGTTCAGATATTTGGAAGTGGACGTGTCAGCATATGGGTCTATGAAGGATGAGGTGAATCACAGAATTGATGAAGGGAAAAAGGTGAGTGGTGCACTGAGGAGTCTGTGAAGACAAAGAACTTTATCCATGAAAGCAAAGAGGGGAATGTATGAGAGTATAGTTATACCAACACTCTTGTATGGGTGTGAGGCATAGGTTGTGAATGTTGCAACAAGGAGAAAGCTGGAGGCAGTGGAGATGTCATGTCTAAGGACACCATGTGGTGTGAATATAATGCAGAGAATCTGTAGTTTGGAGATTAGAAGGAGGTCGTAACATCATACACCAGACTGCAGTGAGAGAGCTAGCAGTCAAAGTGACATCTTCTTTGTGCAGGCTGCTCACTGAAGCTTGTGACAGAGGCTGACACAGCGCCTGCCGACAGGGCTGGCTGCGGCTTGGAGTATCATCTCTCGACAGCTGGAGTTATAGCAGAGGTTAGTCTAAGCGTCCCCAGACTTGTTTCTCTACATATAACTGACTCTGACGGTCTGGAGGTGAGTGAAACAAATCTCGATGGGGTTATTGAGACGGTTTGAACATGTAGAGAGGAAGGAACGAAATAGAATGACTTCGAGAGTGTATAAATCTGTAGTGGAGGGAAGGCAGGGTAGTGGTTGGCCTAGGGAAGGTTGGAGGGAGGGGGTAAAGGAGGTTTTGTGTGCGAGGGGCTTGGACTTCTAGCAAGCATGCATAAGTGTGTTAGATAGGAGCCAATGGAGACAAATGGTTTTTAGGACTTGACGTGCTGTTGGAGTGTAAGCAAGGTAACATTTTTGAATTGATTCAGGGGAACTGGCAGGCTGGACTTGATTCCTGGAGATGGGAAGTACAGTGCCAGCACTCTGAAGGAGGGGTGTTAATGTTGCAGTTTTATAACTGTTGTGTAAGCATGCCTCTGGCAAGACAGTGATGGAGTGAGTGATGATGAAAGTTTTTCTTTTTCGGGCCACCCTGCCTTGGTGAGAAACGGCTGATGTGTTAATAAAAAAAATAATAGTCTTCATTTCTGTTGAGTGAGCACAAGAAACTGCCCATTCAGTCATCTGAACCAGCCAATGAAGTACCCAGAAATTGATAATTTGGTAAATTTTACACAAATTTAAAAATTCCAATTTAACAACAAGAGTTCAAAATAAGCATGTTAGGCATTCCATCTGCTAAAGTAGCCTTTTCTTCATTCATTAATCATATCCCAGGCTTCTCCTATATAACATTTGCCCTCCATTTTGAATTCGTCATTACACAAAAATCTCTGCTAATAAAATATTACCAAGAATGATTGGTCATAGTCTAGGCCATCCAAGTAATTGAAGCAGACCTAGTAGAAGCCCATAAAACAAACTGGGTGGAGGGGGGTTAGAGCAGGTGATTGCCCTGTACTCCTCAAGAAAATCACAACAAAAATTAATATTTCTGCCTCTTCAAGTTCTGTTTTTTATTTATTTATTTATTTATTTATTTATTTATTTATTATTAATTTGGACATGATACAAAGATGTACAAAGAAGCATTATGGGCAGAGCATTATGGGCAGGCTTAAAATTAACTTAAGATTAACTAAGCAATGATATATTCAGTGGTAAAAAATATAGTAAACAAATAACAATTAAGCACAAATGAGTATTTCAAAGTCAGGTCATATGGTCATTTACTGAGTTGCTGTGCATTCAGTAGAATGGAGTATTCTATTAGGTAATGTAATTAAAAAATAAACAAAGTTTGATAGGGTCACAGGTTATACATTTATGAGATACAGTTATTCAATATTTATTTAGTTGTGGGTGAGTAAGTGATTTTTAAGAGGACTTGAATTTATAAACAGACAGTGTTTCTTTTATATTCACAGGTAATGAATTCAAGATTTTTGGGCCTTTTATGTGCATTGAGTTTTTGTATAGCGTGAGATGGACATGAGGAACTTACAGTTTGAAACCCACCATCTGCATTATAATAGTGTCTTCCAGTCCATCAACTGACACAAGAAACAGCCAGTGAAACCACTCTAGAAAATGCCTCAAATTCACTATTTTAACCCAAACACAGGGTCAGAGGTTACCTGTTCCTATCATGTACTCTGTAAAGCAGGATTTACAACATTTCACTTGTCTATTCACTGTGAAGTTATATTTTGCTTTTAGATTTGTTCTTTCATGTTAAGCATAGATTCTTTTTGTACAGGTACTTCATATTTAACTTTTGTTTATTTCCAGATCGTATGGATCATCCAGTTGTTCATGTGTCTTGGAATGATGCAGTAGCTTTTTGCACATGGATGGACAAGCGACTCCCTACAGAAGCTGAGTGGGAACGTGCTTGCAGAGCTGGAAAACAGGAGAGGCTGTTTTCTTGGGGCAATAAATTTACACCAAACAATCAGTACAGGTATTATTTGCATACTTGATCTGAATTAAGGATGGGATGGTACCAAAATTTTTGCCGACACCAATACTCAGTTTTAGACTGATACCATCAAAATTAGCTGATACCCACCAATACTGGTACAAACAAACAAACTTTATTTCTTTATACATTATACAAAATGTAGTTCACATGTAATAAAATATTGTTAAGCACAAAAGAAAGTCAGTAGCATGTTGTTCATTTCGGGCAGCTACAGTGGACCCCCGACTTATGATGGCCTCAACCTATGATAAAACCGACTTACGATGCTTGTCAGCGTAAAAATTTGACCCCGACTTACGTTTAACCCTTTCAGGGTCCAAGGCCCAAATCTGGAGTCACGCACCAGTGTCCAAGAATTTTCAAAAAAAAAATTTGTTATTTTTTCTTATGAAATCGTAGAGAATCTTTTTGTGAAGGTAATAAAACAAAAAGTACGAAATTTGGTGGAAAATTGACGAAATTATGCTCTCGCGAATTTTGATGTGTCAGCGATATTTACGAATCGGCGATTTTGCCGACTTTGACTCCCATTTTAGGCCAATTACATTATTCCAATCAACCAAATTCTTAGCTATTTCACTAGTATTACTTCTATTCTATCGATTGAGCACAAGAAATCGCCAAGTCAACTGTTTCAACTACAAAATAAAGTGATCGGAAATTGTTAATTTGACCAATTTAACACAAAGTTCAAAATATTCCAATTTCAAAATAGGGTCCAGAATGAACAATGTAGGCATTCCTGGCACTAAACTAACATTTCTTCTGTTCATTAGTTATGTTTTGAGGCTTTACAAATAAATTCCATTTTGATTTTTTATTCACATAATGAATTTTTATTCACACCAAAAAATAGAAGATTTACTCTTATGCAATACTGTAATAATAGTATAAATATCATCACCATATTTGTGAATGTATATTAGACCCACCAGCTGACGTGTATTAGATGTGTGAGGTCGTTTGTTTACTCTTGAATATCGGCAAAAATTTAACATTTCCGCTACTTTGAGCTCATTTTCAAGCCATTTCCAATGCTAAAACCAATCAAAATCATCTCTATTTCTGTAATATGTCTTCCATTCTATCAAATGTGACCAAGAAATCGCAAATACAACTATAAAAAACATACGAAAAAACACTGCAAAGTTGCTGTTTTAATCGAAAAATCATGATTTCATTTTTTTTCTCTCATTATACACAGTGTGCTGCAGGATCTGTTTTATGTGGTGCACACATACCACATAGATGTATTCTCTCATATCTATGCCCAAATGTACCACTCACAGTTTATCAGAGTGAGCTGAGCTCATGGCGTAGATCTACGGTTTGGACCCTGAACATAAAGCCGTAGATCTACGGGACGGACCCTGAAAGGGTTAAAAACTCAACTTACATCATTCGTCCCGAATGCGGCTGTCTGGCCTGAGCGCCTCGGCTGAGCTAGTGTGACATTATTTACAAGCTAGGGCAGACAGTTGCACGCATACATTCGATAAATTTTGTATTATTCCAGTGTTTTTAGTGCTTGTAACTGCTAAATAAGCCACCATGGGCCCAAAGAAAGCTTCTAGTGCCAATCCTGTGGTAAAAAGGGTGAGAAATACTATTGTACCACGGTCAGCCGCTGCTGCACCACGGTCAGCTGTACTACTCGAAGATGTGGAGAGACTCTTGTTGGTGTGGCTTATCGAGAATACCGAGAAACAATTAACCCCAGAGAATTAGCCACCCAGGATAACCCAAGAAAGTCAGTGTGTCATTGAGGACTGTCTAACTTATTTTGATTGGGGTCCTTAATCTTGTCCCCTAGGTTGCGACTCACACCAGTTGACTAACACCCAGGTGAACAGGAAAAAATGCTTGAAACTAGTGCTCATATTGGTGAATTTAAGGCCAGCAAAGGTTGGTTTGAGAGATTTAAGAATTGTAGTGGCATACACAGTTTGATAAGGCCTGTTCTGGAAGAAAATGCCAAACAGGACCTACATTACTTTGGAGGAAAAGGCACTCCCAGGACAGTGTCTCATCACTCATCACCACATCTTCAATAAAGGTACAGTGGACCCTCGTTTTAAGTAATTAATTCGTTCCAGAGAGTGTGACTGTTATTGAAATTGATGATTTGCGAATCCATTTTCCCCATAAGAAATAATGTAAATCCAATTAATTCGTCCAGACACCCAGAAGTATCAAGAAAATTTTTTTTTACCTTAAAGATAGATTTACATGCACGAAAGCATGAACATTCAACATGATAGTTACCTTTATTGAAGGCTGTTGTTGATAAATGGAAGACAGGGAGGAGGAGAGAGGGAAGAGAGGGTATTGTTTGGAAGGGGAATCCTCCTCCATAAGGACTCTAGGTCACTTCTCTAGCCACTTCCCCAGCTTAAATATAAATTTACATGCAGAAAAGAATGCCAAATAAATGTAAAGTGCTAATAAAATGTATAAATGAACATTTAACATCACACTTGCCTTTATTGAAGACTCTTATTGGTGTATGGCAGACAGGGCAGAGGGAGGGGAGGCGAGTTTATTGTTGGAGAGTATGACACTATTATCAACTCTACAGCTTATTTATCTATCACAATTCAACTAATATGACATAATAAACAATATTAATAACATAGAAACATGGAATAAAATAAGTTATTATGTATGTCACGAGAGGTATTGTGTTGTTGTTGGGTGTATAAGGGCCACTGAGAGCATAAGTGAACGTATATATACATTTGGACCGTTTAAGGGTTAAAGAGTACAAAATGGAACTTTGTGAACCTTCTTCTTTCAACAAACCGGCTGTATCCCACCGAGGCAGGGTGGCCCAAAAACAAATAAAACAAAAGTTTCTCTTTTTAAATTTAGTAATTTATACAGAAGGGGTTACTAGCCCCTTGCTCCCGGCATTTTAGTCGCCTCTTACAACACGCATGGCTTACGGAGGAAGAATTCTGCTCCACTTCCCCATTGACTAATATTTTAAATATTTCTCTTCAAACAGGTGTAGTGTCTTTTATGTGGAATATGGCTAATGTAATTCCTATTTTTAAAGCAGGGGACAAGTCGTTACCATCGAATTGCCGCCCAATAAGCCTAACCTCAATTGTAGGCAAATTACTAGTCAATTATAGCTGATATAAGAAGCCATCTGGATAACCATAATTTGATTAATGATACTCAGCATGGATTCACGAGGGACCGTGCCTGCCTAACTAATTTATTAACCTTCTTCAGTAAAGCTTTTGGGGCCGTTGATCATTGATCATCATAAAGAATTCGATATTGTTTATTTAGATTTTAGTAAGGCTTTTGATAGAGTACTGCACCAGAGACTGTTAAAGAAAGTGGCAGCTCATGGCATTGGGGGAAGTGTGCTGTTATGGATCGAGCCATGGCTCACCAGTAAGAAGCAGAGAGCATGCTTAAATGCGGTTAAATCCGAGTGGGGATCTGTAACAAGTGGCGTTTCGCAGGGATCAGTCTTGGGCCTGTTAAATGGATCACCTATCACAAAGCTAACAAAGGGAAAATTCTTAGGAATCCACCTTGATAATAGACTCAAATTTCATAAACATATACAACAAATTTCTAAGAAAATTTCCAAGATCGTAGGCATACTATTGAAGATACGGTACTATGTTCCACAGTCAGCCCTCCTGGCCCTATATCACTCTCTTATTTACCCCTATCTCGCCTATGGAATTTGCGCATGGGGCTCAACAACACTTAATCATCTCAGACCACTAATTACCCAACAAAAGGCTGCAGTCAGAATGATGATAAATTCCCACTACAGGCAGCACACTCCACCAATATTCAAAACACTAAACCTACTCACCATACAAAACATCCATACTTATTACTGCACCTATTACATACATAGAACACTTAACTCTGATATTAACCCTCTCCTCAAACATCTCCTTGCCAACCTCAACAAAACACATGACCATAACACAAGGCACAGATCACTCTTTGATGTTCCTCGTGTCCATCTCACGCTATGCAAAAACTCAATGCACATAAAAGGCCCTAAAATCACTACCTGTTTATAAATTCAAGTCTCTTCTCAAAGATCACTTACTCACCCAAAACCAAATAAATACTGAATAACTGAACCTTATAAATTGTATATCATAAATGTTTCTCACAATTATATCACATAAATGTTAAACCTAAGACCCAATCTAACTTTTATTTTTTAAATACACTACCTAACAGAATACTCCATTCGACTGAATGTACAGCAGTGCATGCAACCATATGACCTGTCTTTGTAATACTCATTTGTGCTTTATTGTTATCTGTTTACAATAATATTTTATCACTGATTACATCATTACTTAGTTAATCTTAAGTTAATTTTAAACCAGCCCGTAATGCTGTGCATACAAGTGGCTTTGGCATGCTGCTCTTACCTGTATTTTTTTTTTTGTACCTCTGTATGTATGCTCAAATTACTAAATAAATAAATGAATAAATAAATAAATATGTCAATGACCTTGATGAGGGAATTACTAGTGATATGAGCAAATTCAAATAGAGTTAGAGCTAAACAAGGAGTAGCAATAATGTTGAAGGATAAGCTATGGCAGGAAAAGAGGGACTACAAATGTATAAATTCAAGGATTATGTGGAGTAAAATAAAGATTGGATGTGAAAAGTGGGTTATAGTAAGCGTGTATGCACCTGGAGAAGAGAGAAGTGTAGAGGAGAGAGAGATTCTGGGAAATGTTGAGTGAATGCGTGGGGAGTTTTGAATCAAGTGTGAGAGTAATGGTGGTTGGGGATTTCAATGCTAAAGTGGGTAAAAATGTTATGGAGGGAGTAGTAGGTAAATTTGGGGTGCCAGGGGTAAATGTAAATGGGGAGCCTTTAATTGAGCTATGTGTAGAAAGAGATTTGGTAATAAGTAATACATATTTTATGAAAAAGAGGATAAATAAATATACAAGGTATGATGTAGCACGTAATGAAAGTAGTTTGTTAGATTATGTATTGGTGGATAAAAGGTTGATGGGTAGGCTCCAGGATGTTCATGTTTATAGAGGGGCAACTGATATATCGGATCATTATTTAGTTGTAGCTACAGGTAGAGTAAGAGGTAGATGGGAAAAGAGGAAGGTGGCAACAACAAGTAAGAGGGAGGTGAAAGTGTATAAACTAAGGGAGGAGGAAGTTCGGGCGAGATATAAGCGACTATTGGCAGAAAGGTGGGCTAGTGCGAAGATGAGTAGTGGGGGGGTTGAAGAGGGTTGGAATAGCTTTAAAAATGCAGTATTAGAATGTGGGGCAGAAGTTTGTGGTTATAGGAGGGTGGGGGCAGGAGGAAAGAGGAGTGATTGGTGGAATGATGAAGTAAAGGGTGTGATAAAAGAGAAAAAGGTAGCTTACGAGAGGTTTTTACAAAGCAGAAGTGTTATAAGAAGAGCAGAGTATATGGAGAGTAAAAGAAAGGTGAAGAGAGTGGTGAGAGAGTGCAAAAGGAGAGCAGATGAAAGAGTGGGAGAGGCACTGTCAAGAAATTTTAATGAAAATAAGACAAAATTTTGGAGTGAGTTAAACAAGTTAAGAAAGCCTAGGGAAAGTATGGATTTGTCAGTTAAAAACAGAGTAGGGGAGGTAGTAGATGGGGAGAGGGAGGTATTAGGTAGATGGCGAGAATATTTTGAGGAACTTTTAAATGTTGAGGAAGAAAGGGAGGCGGTAATTTCATGCACTGGCCAGGGAGGTATACCATCTTTTAGGAGTGAAGAAGAGCAGAATGTAAGTGTGGTGGAGGTACGTGAGGCATTACGTAGAATGAAAGGGGGTAAAGCAGCTGGAACTGATGGGATCATGACAGAAATGTTAAAAGGGGGGGGTGATAGTGTTGGAGTGGTTGGTACTTTTGTTTAATAAATGTATGAAAGAGGGGAAGGTACCTAGGGATTGGCGGAGAGCATGTATAGTCCCTTTATATAAAGGGAAAGGGGACAAAAGAGATTGTAAAAATTATAGAGGAATAAGTTTACTGAGTATACCAGGAAAAGTATACGGTAGGGTTATAATTGAAAGAATTAGAGGTAAGACAGAATGTAGGATTGCGGATGAGCAGGGAGGCTTCAGAGTGGGTAGGGGATGTGTAGATCAAGTGTTTACATTGAAGCATATATGTGAACAGTACAGTGGACCCCCGCATAACGATCACCTCCGAATGCGACCAATTATGTAAGTGTATTTATGTAAGTGCATTTGTACGTGTATGTTTGGGGGTCTGAAATGGACTAATCTACTTCACAATATTCCTTATGGGAACAAATTCGGTCAGTACTGGCACCTGAACATACTTCTGGAGTGAAAAAATATCGTTAACCGGGGGTCCACTGTATTTAGATAAAGGTAGGGAAGTTTTTATTGCATTTATGGATTTAGAAAAGGCATATGATAGAGTGGATAGAGGAGCAATGTGGCAGATGTTGCAAGTATATGGAATAGGTGCTAAGTTACTAAATGCTGTAAAGAGCTTTTATGAGGATAGTGAGGCTCAGGTTAGGGTATGTAGAAGAGAGGGAGAATACTTCCCGGTAAAAGTAGGTCTTAGACAGGGATGTGTAATGTCACCATGGTTGTTTAATATATTTATAGATGGGGTTGTAAAAGAAGTAAATGCTAGGGTGTTCGGGAGAGGGGTGGGATTAAATTATGGGGAATCAAATTCAAAATGGGAATTGACACAGTTACTTTTTGCTGATGATACTGTGCTTATGGGAGATTCTAAAGAAAAATTGCAAAGGTTAGTGGATGAATTTGAGAAAGTGTGTAAAGGTAGAAAGTTGAAAGTGAACTTAGAAAAGAGTAAGGTGATGAGGGTATCAAATGATTTAGATAAAGAAAAATTGGATATCAAATTGGGGAGGAGGAGTATCGAAGAAGTGAATGTTTTCAGATACAGTGGACCCCCGCATAGCGATTTTAATCCGTGCAAGAGGGCTCATTGTTATGCGAAATGATCGGTATGCGAATGAATTTTCCCCATAAGAAATAATGGAAATCAAATTAATCCGTGCAAGACACCCAAAAGTATGAAAAAAAAAAAATTTTACCACATGAAATGTTAATTTTAATACACACAAACTGAAAAAGGCATGCACAATTACATGACACTTACTTTTATTGAAGATCTGGTGATGATTGATGGGATGGGAGGAGGGGAGAGAGAGTGTTGGTGTTTAGAAGGGGAATCCCCTTCCATTAAGACTTGAGGTGTCGAGTCCTTTTCTGGGGTTACTTCCCTTCTTCTTTTAATGCCACTAGGACCAGCTTCAGAGTCACTGGACTTCTTTCGCACAACATATCTGTCCATAGTGGCCTGTACCTCTCGTTCCTTTATGACTTCCCTAAAGTGTTTCACAACATTGTCAGTGTACAGGTTGCCAACACGGCTTGCAATAGCTGTGTGAGGGTGATTTTCATCCATGAAGGTTTGCACTTCAAGCCACTTTGCACAGATTTCCTTAATCTTTGTAGTAGGCAACTTCTTCAATTTCTCTCTCCCCTCCTCTGAACCAGTTTCCTCAGGTCTGGCCTCTTGCTGTTGAAGTTGATCTATCAGCTCATCAGTGGTTAGTTCTTCATTGTCCTCCTCCACCAACTCTTCCACATCCTCCCCACTAACCTCCAACCCCAAGGACTTTCCCAATGCCACAATGGATTCCTCAACTGGCATAATTCTCTCAGGGTTAGCCTCAAACCCTTCAAAATCCCTTTTGTCTACACATTCTGGCCACAGTTTCTTCCAAACAGAGTTCAAGGTCTTCTTAGTCACTCCCTCCCAAGCCTTACCTATAAGGTTTACACAATTGAGGATATTAAAGTGCTCTCTCCAAAACTCTCTTAGAGTCAGTTGAGTTTCTGAGGTCACTGCAAAGCACCTTTCAAAGAGAGCTTTTGTGTACAGTTTTTTGAAGTTTGCAATAACCTGCTGGTCCATGGGCTGCAGGAGAGGAGTGGTATTAGGAGGCAAAAACTTCACCTTAATGAATTTCATGTCCCCATAAAGTCGCTCTGCCACGTCTGTAGGATGACCAGGGGCATTGTCTAACACCAGGAGGCACTTAAGTTCTAATTTCTTTTCAGTTAGGTAATCTTTCACATTGGGGGCAAATGCATGGTGTAACCAGTCATAGAAAAAGTCCCTAGTGACCCATGCCTTACTGTTTGCCCTCCACAGCACACACAAATTCTCCTTGAGGACATTCTTTTGCCTGAACGGTCTGGGAGTTTCAGAGTGATACACTAATAAAGGCTTCACTTTGCAATCACCAGTAGCATTGGAACTCATCAACAAAGTAAGCCTGTCTTTCATAGGCTTATGTCCTGGGAGTGCCTTTTCCTCCTCAGTAATGTAGGTCCTGCTTGGCATTTTCTTCCAAAACAGGCCTGTTTCATCACAATTAAACACTTGTTCAGGTTTCAGTCCTTCACTGTCTATGTACTTCTTGAATTCCTGCACATATTTTTCAGCTGCTTTGTGGTCCGAACTGGCAGCCTCACCATGCCTTATCACACTATGTATGCCACTACGCTTCTTAAATCTCTCAAACCAACCTTTGCTGGCCTTAAATTCACTCACATCAGCACTAGTTGCAGGCATTTTTTTAATTAAATCCTCATGCAACTTCCTAGCCTTTTCGCTTATGATCGCTTGAGAGACGCTATCTCCTGCTAGCTGTTTTTCATTTATCCACACCAATAAGAGTCTCTCAACATCTTCCATCACTTGCGATTTTTGTTTCGAAAACACAGTTAAACCTTTGGCAAGAACAGCTTCCTTGATTGCCTTTCTGGTGCCCACAATAGTAGCGATGGTTGATTGGGGTTTCTTGTACAACCTGGCCAGGTCGGCGATACGCACTCCACTTTCATACTTATCAATGATCTCTTTCTTCATCTCTATTGGAATTCTCACCCTTATTGCTGTAGGGTTGGCACTAGAAGCTTTCTTGGGGCCCATGGTCACTTATTTTCCAGATAAAGCACCGAAAACAATGTAATAATACGAAATGTTCCGATTGTATGCTTGGATGTTACCGCGGAGGCTGGCTGGTAAACAATGGCACGGGCGGCACATGTGAGGCTGGCTGAGGGCGCACATTAGACGCGTCTCGGACGAATAGCGGTGAGTGGGTTTTTGAGTGGTATGCGAGGCAAAATTTTTGCGATTAAAGCGAGCGGTATGCGGATTAAACGTTATGTGATGCCAACGGTATGCGGGGGTCCACTGTACTTGGGAGTTGACGTGTCGGCGGATGGGTTTATGAAGGATGAGGTTAATCATAGAATTGATGAGGGAAAAAAAGTGAGTGGTGCGTTGAGGTATATGTGGAGTCAAAAAAAGTAATCTATGGAGGCAAAGAAGGGAATGTATGAAAGTATAGTAGTACCAACACTCTTATATGGATGTGAAGCTTGGGTGGTAAATGCAGCAGCGAGGAGATGGTTGGAGGCAGTGGAGATGTCCTGTCTAAGGGCAATGTGTGGTGTAAATATTATGCAGAAAATTTGGAGTGTGGAAACTAGGAGAAGGTGTGGAGTTAATAAAAGCATTAGTCAGAGGGCAGAAGAGGGGTTGTTGAGGTGGTTTGGTCATTTAGAGAGAATGGATCAAAGTAGAATGACATGGAAAGCATATAAATATATAGGGGAAGGAAGGAGGGGTAGGGGTCGTCCTCGAAAGGGTTGGAAAGAGGGGGTAAAGGAGGTTTGGTGGGCAAGGGGCTTGGACTTCCAGCAAGCGTGCATGAGCGTGTTTGATAGGAGTGAATGGAGACAAATGATACTTGGGACCTGACGATCTGTTGGAGTGTGAGCAGGGTAATATTTAGTGAAGGGATTCAGGGAAACCGGTTATTTTCATATAGTCGGACTTGAGTCCTGGAAATGGGAAGTACAATGCCTGCACTTTAAAGGAGGGTTTGGGATATTGGCAGTTTGGAGGGATATGTTGTGTATCTTTATACGTATATGCTTCTAAGCTGTTGTATTCTGAGCACCTCTGCAAAAGCAGTGATAATGTGTGAGTGTGGTGAAAGTGTTGAATGATGATGAAAATATTTTCTTTTTGGGGATTTTCTTCCTTTTTTGGGTCACCCTGCCTCGGTGGGAGACTGCCGACATGTTGGAAAAAAAAAATGAGCAAATTCGCCAATGACACAGATAGGTAGGATAATTGATTCAAACGAAGATGTCACAGAACTTCAGGAGGATTTAGACAAAGTCAATTCCTGGTCAGAAAAGTGGCAGACGCAGTTCATTGTAGATAAATGCAAGGTTTTGATGCTCGGGAGTTTACCTGGAGAGAGTTCCAGGGGTCAACGCCCCTGCGGCCCGGTCTGTGACCAGGCCTCATGGTGGATCAGGGCCTGATCAACCAGGTTGTTACTGCTGGCTGCACGCAATCCAGCGTACGAGCCACAGCCCGGGTGGTCAGGTACCGACTTTAGGTGCTTGTCCAGTCCCTGCTTGAAGACAGCCAAGGGTCTATTGGTAATCCCCCTTATGTATGCTGGGAGGCAGTTGAACAGTCTTGGGCCCCTGACACTTATTGTACTGTCTCTTAACGTGATAGTGACACCCCTGCTTTTCATTGGGGGGATGTTGCATCGTCTGCCGAGTCTTTTGCTTTCGTAGCGAGTGATTTTCATGTGCAGGTTCGGTACTAGTCCCTCTAGGATTTTCCAGGTGTATAGAATCATGTATGTCTCCCGCCTGCATTCCAGGGAGTACAGGTTCAGGAACTTCAAGCACTTCCAGTAATTGAGGTGTTTTATCTCCGTTATGTGTGCCGTGAAGGTTCTTTGTACATTTTCTAGGTCAGCAATTTCACCTGCCTTGAAAGGCGCTGTTAGAGTGCAGCAATATTCCAGCCTAGATAGAACAAGCGACCTGAAGAGTGTCATCATGGGCTTGGCATCCCTAGTACTTATCAGTTAAATAACGTAGAACTTAGCCATACAAATTGCGAAAAGGACTTGGGGGTTATCGTAAGCAGCAACCTTAAACCAAGACAGCAATGCCTAAGCGTACGAAATAAGGCAAATAGATTACTGGGAATCATATCTAGAAGTGTAAACAACAGAAGTCCAGCAGTTATACTACAGTTTTATCTATCATTAGTAAGGCCTCATCTAGATTACACAGCTCAGTTCTGGTCTCCATATTACAGAATGGACATAAATTCGCTAGAAGACATCCAGCGTAGAATGACTAAATTAATACATGGCATTCGAAATCTTCTGTATGAAGAACGATTGAAGACTCTTAAACTACATTCACTTGTAAGACGAAGAATTAGGGGAGACTTGATCAAAGCGTATACGTAGAAGATGGGTATTAACGAAGCGGATATAAATAAGGTTTTGAGGATACCCCTCCAAGAGAAAATCCGCAATAATGGATTCAAATTAGACAAGTTTAGAGTTCAAAAGGATATAGGAAAGTACTGGTTTGGTAATAGGGTAGTTGATGAGTGGAATGGTCTGCCTAGTAGTGTTATTGAAGCTAAAATCTTGGGTAGTTTCAAATTTAGGTTGGATAAGTACATGAGTGAGAGGGGTTGGGTTTGAGTGGGACTTGCACCTGAGTAAATAGAATTATCAAAGCTTATTGCTTGGGAAGCATTTATTCTGTTATTGGGTTGGATTTGTGAAGGACTTGCCTAGTATAGGCCAACAGGCCTGTTGCAGTGTTCCTCATTTCTTATGTTCTTATGTTCTTATAATGGTAGTGAAGTAGCAGCTGAGGCTGTGGTGTTTTCTGTAGCCCTATTTAACTCCAACAACATTGGAGGAGTTAGTAGAATCACTGAATCACTGAAGAAGGCACACTCTTCTACCCTCTACCACCATCACTACCACCCTCTACCACCATCACTACCACCATCACTACCACCCTCTACCACCATCATTACCACCCTCTACCACCATCACTACCACCCTCTACCACCATCACTACCACCCTCTACCACCATCACTACCACCCTCTACCACCATCACTACCACCCTCTACCACCATCACTGCCACCCTCTACCACCATCACTACCACCCTCTACCACCATCACTACCACCCTCTACCATCACTACCACTACCACTATCACAACTGCTACTACCCTCTACCACTATCACAACTGCTACCACCCTCTACCACTACCACAACTGCTACTACCCTCTACCACTATCACAACTGCTACCACTCTACCACCACCACTTTCGTATTTTTCTACAAACTTTTTCTTAAATTGTGTTTCTCACATTCTTTACCAAAGGGCTGGCACTAGAAGCTTTCTTTGGAGCCATGGTGGCTTATTTAGCAGTTGCAAGCACTAAAACGAATGGAATATTATGAAATGTATTGTATGAACTTGTGGGATCATCCTCACTCAGTGATAAACAATGGCACACTGACTGGCAATGGAGTGTGAGGCTGCTCAGGGCTGTGCATACGCGTCTGAGACAAATGACTATTTGCGAGTCAAACGACGATTTTCGAGTCAGTGTTTTGACTAAAAAAGTTACGATTTTTGAAAATTACAACTTTCGAGCCTTACGAAATATGAAGGTCCATTGTAAGTGTCATTTATTCTTCATTTAGTACATTAGTACATGCACAATATATATTGTGCATGTATCCTTTTTGTGTGTAGGAAAATGTATATTTCATATGGTAATTTTTTTTTTTTTTCACACTTTTGGGTGTCTTGAGCAGATTAATTTGATTTCCATTAATTCTTATGGGGAAAATTAATTTGACTTACGATAATTCCGTCTTATGATGTGCTCTCTGGAACGGATTAATATCGTAAGTCGGGGGTCCACTGTACAGTGGACCCTCAACCAGCGATATTAATCCGTTCCTGAGAGCTCATCATTAATCAAAATAATCGTTAGTCAAGTTAATTTTCCCCATAAGAAATAATGGAAATTAAATTAATCCGTGCAAGACACCCAAAAGTATTGAAAAAAAAAATTTTTACCACATGAAATATTAATTTTAATACACACAAACTGAAGATTACATGCACAGTTACATGACACTTACCTTTATTGAAGATCTGGTGATGATTGATGGGATGGGAGGAGGGGAGAGCATTATCTTCTTACTGTTTAGAAGGGGAATCCCCTTCCATTAGCACTTGAGGCAGCAAGTTTTTTTCTGGGGTCACTTCCCTTGTTCTTTTAATGCCACTAGGACCAGCTTGAGAGTCACTGGACTTCTGTCGCACAACATATCTGTCCATAGAGGCCTGTACCTCTCGTTCCTTTGACTTTCCTAAAGTGGTTCACAACATTGTCAGTGTACAGGTTGCCAACACAGCTTGCAGTAACTGTGTCAGGGTGATTATCATCTATAAAGCTTTGCACTTTAAGCCACATTGCACAGATTTCCTTAATCTTAGAAGTAGGCAACTTCTTCAATTTCTCTCTCCCCTCCTCCGAAGCAGTTTCCTCAGGTCTGCCCTCTTGCTGTTCAAGATGATCTAGCAGCTCATCAGTGGTTAGTTCTTCACTGTCCTCCACCACCAACTCTTCCACTTCCTCCCCACTAACCTCCAACCCCAAGGACTTCCCCAATGCCACAATGGATTCCTCAACTGGCATAGGATTCTCAGGGTTAGCCTCAAACCCTTCAAAATCCCTTTTGTCTACACATTCTGGCCACAGTTTTTTTCCAAGCAGAGTTCAATGTCCTCTTAGTCACTTCCTCCCAAGCCTTACCTATAATGTTTACACAATTGAGGATGGTAAAATGATCTTTCCAAAACTCTCTTAGTCAGTTGAGTTTCTGAGGTCACTACAAAGCACCTTTCAAACATAGCTTTTGTGTACAGTTTCTTGAAGTTGGAAATAACCTGCTGGTCCATGGGCTGCAGGAGAGGAGTGGTATTAGGAGGCTAAAACTTCACCTTAATGAAGCTCATGTCCATAGAAAGTCGCTCTGCCACATCTGTAGGATGACCAGGGGCATTGTCTAATACCAGGAGGCACTTAAGGTCTAATTTCTTTTCAATTAGGTAATTTTTCACATCGGGGGCAAATGCATGGTGTAACCAGTCATAGAAAAAGTCCCTAGTGACCCATGCCTTACTGTTTGCCCTCCACAGCACACACAAATTAGCCTTGAGGGCATTGTTTTTCCTGAACACTCTGGGGGTTTCAGAGTGATACACCAATAAAGGCTTCACTTTGCAATCACCACTAGCATTGGCACACATCAACAAAGTAAGCCTGTCTTTCATAGGCTTATGTCTTGGGAGTGCCTTTTCCTCCTGAGTAATGTACGTCCTGCTTGGCATTTTCTTCCAAAACAGGCCTGTTTCGTCACAATTAAACACTTGTTCAGGTTTCAGTCCTTCACTGTCTATGTACTCCTTGAAGTCCTGCACATATTTTTCAGCCGCTTTGTGGTCCGAACTGGCAGCCTCACCATGCCTTATCACACTATGAATGCCACTATGCTTCTTAAATCTCTCAAACCAACCTTTGCTGGCCTTAAATTCACTCACATCACTAGTTGCTGGCATTTTTTAATTAAATCGTCATGCAACTTCCTAGCCTTTTCACATATGATCGCTTGAGAGATGCTGTCTCCTGCTATCTGTTTCTCATTTATCCACACCAATAACAGTCTCTCAACATCTTCGAGTACTTACAATCTCAGTTTCGAAAACATAGTTGCACCTTTGGCAAGAACAGCTTCCTTGATTGCCGTTTTCTTGCCCACAATAGTAGCGATGGTTGATTGGGGTTTATTATACAACCTGACCAGCTCAGAGATATGCACTCCACTTTCATATTTATCAATGATCTCTTTCTTCATCTCCATAGTAATTCTCACCCTTTTTGCTGTAGGGTTAGCACTAGAAGCTTTGTTGGGGCCCATGGTGACTTATTTTGCAGGTGCAATCACTAAAAAGGCTGTGATAATATGAAATGTTCCAGTTGTATATTTGGAAGCGACCGCGGTGGCTGGCTGGCTTGTAAACACTGGCACCAAAGGGACAAGTGAGGCGCGCTCAGGCCAAAGTGGACGCGTATGGTACGGAACGAAAAGCGCTGGTCGGGTTTTTAAGCGCTAGTCGAGGCAAAATTTTTGAGTTTAAATGAATCGCTAGTCAGATTTATCGTTAATCGATGCAATCGCTGGCTGAGGGTCCACTGTACTTAAGAACTAGACATGGGTTGTTGTGTAGGTTTTTTTTTTTTTTTTCTTTTTTTAAGTGTACAAAGGTGAGATAGTTAATTGAATAATAGTACAATTTAAAGTATGAATTATTACAAAAAAAAAAAAGAGGTAGCAAAATGTAATAGTATAATTTTGAGTATGCATCAATACTTTAAACTGATTCAGTGATCTTAAATTAATTGGAATTTCTTAAGCAGTTTCAAACTGGCTCTATGACTTCTGGCTATGGAATGATATACCGTGATAAACCTTTGAAGAGTTTTGAGAGTTAATCTACTCTCTGAGCCCGGCCGTGGGCCAGGCTCGTCTGGTGCTTGCCTGAACAACCAGGCTGTTGCTGCTAGAGGTCCACTGCCCCACATATCCATCACAGCCTGGTTGATCTGGCACCTGGTGAAGATACTCGTCCAGTTTCCTCTTGAAGGATTCTACACTTGTTCGAGCCGTGTTTCTGATATCCTCTGGTAAGATGTTGAATAGTCTGGGACCCCGGATGTTGATAGTGTTCCTTTATTGTCCCCACCGCACCCTTGCTCCTCACTGGGTTTATTTTACACTTCCTCCCATATCTCTCACTCTAATATGTTGTTATGGTAGTGTGCAGATTTGGGACCAGGCCCTCGAGTCCTTTCCAGGTACGGTGGACCCCCGCCTTACGATATTAATCCGTTCCTGAGAGCTCATCATAAGCCGAAATTATCGTCAGCTGAATTAATTTTCCCCATAAGAAATAATGGAAATCAAATTAATCTGTTCCTGACACCCCAAAGTATGAAAAAAATTTTTTTTTTACCACATGAAATATTAATTTTAATACACACAAACTGAAGAAGACATGCACAATTACTACTCTACTAAGAATAGAATACATGACACCTTTATTGAAGATCTGGTGATGATTGATGGGATGGGAAGAGGGGAGAGTGTGGAAGTTAGTTTAGAAGGGGAATCCCCTTCCATTAGGACTTGAGGTAGCAAGTCCTTTTCTGGGGTTACTTCCCTTCTCCTTTTAATGCCACTAGGACCAGCTTGAGAGTCACTGGACCTCTGTCGCACAACAAATCTGTCCATAGATCTCTGTACCTCCCGTTCCTTTAAGACTTTCCTAAAATGGGCCATAACATTGTCATTGTACAGGTTGCCAACACGGCTTGCAGTAGCTGTGTCAGGGTGATTTTCATCCATAAAGGTTTGCAGTTCAACCCACTTTGCACACATTTCCTTAATCTCATTTTTCAATTCCATACTAATTCTTGCCCTTTTTACCACAGGGATGGCACTAGAAGCTTTCTTGGGGTCCATGCTGACTTATTTTGCATTTACAAGCACTAAAAACACTGGGATAATGTGAAATGTATCGAATGTATGCGTAGATACGACCGCACTGGCTGGCTTGTAAACACTGGCGCTGAGGCCACATGTGGGATGAGTCCCGGACGAATCACGTAAGGCGAGTTTTTTATCATGAAGCGAGGCAAAATTTTTGCGTTCAAATGCTTCGTATGGCGGATTTAATGTAATGTGATGCGTTCGTAAGGCGGGGGTCTACTCTATATATTATCATGCATCTCTCTCTCCTCAGCTCCAGTGAGTACATGTTCAAGACTTGCAGGCATTCCCAGGAGTTTAGGTGCTTTACAGGCTCATTGTGAACCGTAAACAATATCTGTATTTGTTCCAGCTCTGATATTTCTCCTGCTTTGAACGGGGCCGTCAGCACAGAACAATATTCTAATGAGGGAGCACTAGCGGTCTGAAGAGTGCCACCATCGGCATTATTTCCCTTGTTTTGAAAGTTCTCAGTACCCACCCCGTCATTTTCCTCGCTATCGTGATCTTTGTGTTGTTATGGTCTTTAAAAGAAAGGTCTGCTGACATAATTATTCCCAGATGTTTTACGTGTTCCTTACATTCTACTTGGTGACCCTCTTGAGTTTTGTATATAGTGTTCCTTTTGAGTTCTTCGTTCTTTCCATACCTGAGCAGCTGGAACTTATCACCATTGAACGTCATGGAAATCCCTGTTTGTCTTCCTATACTTTTTCAGTGTCCTCTACCGTAGTGACTTTCATGCTTATTTTAGTGTCATCTGCAAATGATGATACAAAAGTGTGCTGGGTGTTTTTATCTATGTCTGTTTTGAGGATGAGAAACAGCAGAGGTGCCAGGACAGTCCCTTTGGGCAGTGAGCTTTTGACCTCACTGATGCTGGATCTTGCCCTGCTCACTAACACTTTTTGTGTTCTGTGTGTTAGGAACCTGAAAATCCATCTGCCTACCTTCCCTGTAATTCCCATGGCCTTCATTTTGTGCACTATCACTCCATGATCGCATTTGTCAAGCGCCTTTGCAAAATCTGTGTAAATCACATCTGCGTTTTTGTTGTCTTCCAATGCCTCCATAATTCTGTCATAATGGTTCAGCAGCTTTGACAGGCATGATTCTCCTGTTCCAAAACCATGCTAGTTTGGGTTATGCTGGTTGTGCTGGTCCATGAAATTTGTAATCTGCTGTCTCATCACTCTTTTGAAGATTTTTATGATGTGAGAGGTTAGGGCTACTGGTCTCTAATTTTTAGCTAGTGCTCTACTACCTCCCTTATGCAAAGGAGCTATGTCTGCACTCTTTAAGGCCTCTGGTATTTCACCTAGATCTAAGCTCTTTCTCCAAAGAATACTGAGGGCTCATGCTAGTGGTACTTTGCACTTCTTTATAAATAGAGCATTCTATGAATCTGGTCCAGGTGCTGAGTGAGTGGGCATGTTTTCCATTTCTTTTTCGAAAGCTATTGGATTTGTACTAATGTCAGTTAGTTGGCCTGCCCGGCCTTCTAGAGTGAAAAATATTTCTGCATTTTCTACCTTGCTGTCATTTAGTGGGTTGCTGAACACCGACTCACACTGTTCTTTTAGGATTTCACTCATTTCCTGTTCATCGCCAGTATACGAATCTCCTCTCAGTAGTGGTCCAGTTCTACAGGTACAATGGACCTTCAGTTAATGACATCATCGGATAACGTGAAAATCAGATAATGACACGTTTTTATGTCAAAATATTTGCTCAGTTAATGAGAAAGAACTCGGTTAAAGTCATTCGTCCCAAACGTGTCCGCGTGGCCTGACCGGCCCGGCCACTCCATGTACAGCCAGTGTGCCATTGTTCACAAGCCAGTGAGGACGATTCCACGTGTACATGCAATACATTTTGTATTATTCCATTTTTTTAGTGCTTATAACTGCTAAATAAGCCACCATGGGCCCAAAGAAAGCTTCTAGGGCCAGCCCTTTGGTAAAGAGGGTGAGAAACCCTATAGAATTCAAGAAAAAGTTTGTGGAAAGATACAAAAGTGGTGGTGGTAGAAGGTAGTAGTGATGATTGTACATCAGCCAGGGTACTTCCCTACATACCAGTCAGGGTACTTCCCCACACACCAGCCAGGGTACTTCCTCACATACCAGCCAGGGTACTTCCCCACATACCAGCCAGGGTACTTCCCCACACACCAGCCAGGGTACTTCCCCACATACCAGCCAGGGTACTTCCCCACACACCAGCCAGGGTACTTCCCCACATACCAGCCAGGGTACTTCCCCACACACCAGCCAGGGTACTTCCCCACACACCAGCCAGGGTACTTACCCACACACCAGCCAGGGTACTTACCCACACACCAGCCAGGGTACTTACCCACACACCAGCCAGGGTACTTCCCCACACACCAGCCAGGGTACTTCCCCACACACCAGCCAGGGTACTTCCCCACACACCAGCCAGGGTACTTCCCCACACACCAGCCAGGGTACTTCCCCACACACCAGCCAGGGTAGTTCACCACATACCAGCCAGGGTAGTTCCCCACATACCAGCCAGGGTAGTTCCCCACATACCAGCGAGGGTAGTTCCCCACATACCAGCCAGGGTACTTCCCCACATACCAGCCAAGGTAGCCACAGCCACTCAAGAGAGAGAGGTTTTTTAGTGCCAGGAAGGAAAAAAATATGGCAAGAAATGGCAGAAATCATACACCAAAGCCAGTCATTGCTGGGGTGGAATCACAGATGGCCTCCACTCCAAACCAACAAACACAGATATTAGTACCAGGAAAAAAAGTCTCCCCCAGTACCACCAATCCGATGACATTCTTCTTTGCAAATATACAGGGTCTAAAGCCTTGCATCCATGGACTGATTGCAGAGGCAGATACAATGTTGGCGGTTTTCACAGAGACCCACACAAAGGATCACATGGACAGCGAAATATGGATCCCGGGTTACAACCTATACAGATGCAACAGAGTGAGCAGGCAAAATGGGGGGGGGGGGGGGTCGACCTGTATATAGAAGAGTCACTTATTTGCTCAGAACTGCTAAATGCCTCAAATGATGTAGTTGAAGTTTTAGCAGTAAAGATCGAGAACCAAAATCTGGTCATTGTAGTAGTTTACAAGCCTCCAGATGCAACGTCCCAACAATTCCAGGAACAGCTGTTGAAAATTGACCACTGTCTGGAAAATCTTCCAGCTCCTGCTCCCAACATCTTGCTCCTGGGGGATTTCAACTTAAGACACCTAAAAATGGAGAAATATAGCAAATAATGTTGTCGCAGTGGTAACACAAGGAGGCAGCTCTGACGAGAACCCACACACACATGAGCTTTTGAATCTCTGCACAAAATTCAACTTAAACCAGCAAATAATAGAGCCTACTAGATTGGAGAATACACTGGACCTCCTCTTCACTAACAGTGATGATCTGATACGAAATGTCACCATATCAAAAACAATATACTCAGATCACAACATAATCGAGGTTCAGACATGCATGCGCGGAGCTCCAGACAGACAAAATGAGATCAGTCACGAGGGAGCATTCACCAAATTCAACTTAAATAACAAGAACATAAAGTGGGACCAAGTAAACCAAGTCCTAACCGATATAAGCTGGGAAGATAGCCTAAGCACCACAGACCAACTTATGCCTAGAACAGATTAACTCTGTGGCTCTCGATGTATGCTCAAGGCATATTCCTTTAAGAAAAAGTAGGAGTAGATGTAAAATAGAAAGAGACAGGTGCTCCCTTTACAGGAGAAGGAAAAGAATAACAGAGCAACTAAAAGGCCAATATGTCTGCAATGCATAGGGAGACACTGGTCAGAGAAATGCCAAACATCGAACTAAGGCTAAAGGAATCTTAGCCCGTAAACGGTCCAAACGTATATATACGTTTTTTCAACATTTGAAAGTATGTAAAAAAGTAATCTTTTTTTTTTTTTGTACATTTGAAAACGTGTAAAAAACTTTGATCTACTTTTTTTTTGTTATATTTGAAAATATGTAAAAAAAACATGGATCTACTTTTGGAGCACTACGCATGTGAATGTAGATCTGCTTGGACCGTTTATGGGTTAAAGGAGTCAGGAATCACGGGAAGAACTAAAAGCCATAAATGAAATCGAAAGAAACCCAAAGTATTTCTTTTCTTATGCCAAATCAAAGTTGAGAACAACATCCAGTATTGGGCCACTACTTAAACAAGATGGGTCCTACACAGATGACAGCAAAGAAATGAGTGAACTACTCAAGTCCCAATATGACTCAGTTTTTAGCAAGCCGCTAACCAGACCAAGAGTCGAAGATCTAAATGAATTTTTTATGAAAGCCACAGAATTTGGTAAACACAAGCCTATCTGACGTTATCCTGATGCCAAATGACTTTGAACAGGCGATAAATGACATGCCCATGCACTCTGCCCCAGGGCCAGACTCGTGGAACTCCGTGTTCATCAAGAACTGCAAGAAGCCCCTATCACGTGCTTTTAACATCCTATGGAGAGGGAGCATGGACACTGGGGTCATACCACAGTTACTAAAAACAACAGACATAGCCCCACTCCACAAGGGGGCAGTAAAGCAATGGCAAAGAACTACAGGCCAATAGTGCTAACATCACATATCATAAAAACCTTTGAAAGGGTCCTAAGAAGCAAGATTGCCACCCATCTAGATACCCATCAGTTACACAACCCAGGGCAGCATGAGTTTAGAGCAGGTTGCTCCTGTCTGTCCCAACTACTGGATCACTACGACAAGGTCCTGGATGCACTAGAAGACAAAAAGAATGCACATGTAATATATACAGACTTTGCAAAAGCCTTCAACAAGTGTGACCATGGTGTAATAGTGCACAAAATGCGTGCTAAAGGAATAACAGGAAAAGTTGGTAGATGAATCTATAATTTCCTGACAAATAGAACACATGCAGCAGCGAGGAGACGGTTGGAGGCAGTGGAGATGTCCTGTCTAAGGGCAATGTGTGGTGTAAATATTATGCAGAAAATTCGGAGTGTGGAAATTAGGAGAAGGTGTGGAGTTAATAAAAGCATTAGTCAGAGGGCAGAAGAGGGGTTGTTGAGGTGGTTTGGTCATTTAGAGAGAATGGATCAAAGTAGAATGACATGGAAAGCATATAAATCTATAGGGGAAGGAAAGAGGGGTAGGGGTCGTCCTCGAAAGGGTTGGAAAGAGGGGGTAAAGGAGGTTTTGTGGGTGAGGGGCTTGGACTTCCAGCAAGCGTGCATGAGCGTGTTAGATAGGAGTGAATGGAGACGAATGATACTTGGGACCTGACGATCTGTTGGAGTGTGAGCAGGGTAATATTTAGTGAAGGGATTCAGGGAAACCGGTTATTTTCATATAGTCGGACTTGAGTCCTGGAAATGGGAAGTACAATGCCTGCACTTTAAAGGAGGGGTTTGGGATATTGGCAGTTTGGAGGGATATGTTGTGTATCTCTATACGTATATGCTTCTAAACTGTTATATTCTGAGCACCTCTGCAAAAGCAGTGATAATGTGTGAGTGTGGTGAAAGTGTTGAATGATGATGAAAGTATTTTCTTTTTGGGGATTTTCTTTCTTTTTTTGGGTCACCCTGCCTCGGTGGGAGACGACTGACTTGTTGAAAAAAAAAAAAAAAAAAAATAGAACACAGAGTAGTAGTCAACAGAGTAAGGTCTGAGGCGGCTACGGTGAAAAGATCTGTTTCACAAGGCACAGTACTCGCTCCCATCTTGTTCCTCATCCTCATGTCAGACATAGACAGGGATATAAGCCACAGTGCCGTGTCTTCCTTTGCAGATGACACTTGAATCTACATGACAGTATCTTCCATTGATGACACTGCAAGGCTCCAGGCAGACATCAACCAAATCTTTCAGTGGGCTGCAGAAAACAATATGAAGCTCAATGATGAGAAATTTCAATTACTCCGATATGGTAAATGTGAAGAAATTAAAACTTCTTCAGAGTATAAAACAAATTCCAACCACACAGTAGAGCGAAAAACTAACGTCAAAGATCAGGGAGTGATCATGTCAGAGGATCTCGCCTTCAAGGACCATAACATCGTATCAATCGCATCTGCTAGAAAAATGACTGGATGGATGATGAAAACCTTCAAAACTAGGGATGCCAAGCCCATGATGACACTCTTCAGGTCGCTTGTTCTATCTAGGCTGGAATATTGCTGCACACTAACAGCACCTTTCAAGGCGGGTGAAATTGCTGACCTAGAAAATGTACAGAGAACCTTCACGGCATGCATAACGGAGATAAAGCACCTCAATTACTGGGAATGCTTGAAGTTCCTGAAACTGTACTCCCTGGAATGCAGGCAGGAGAGATTCATGATTCTATACACCTGGAAAATCCTAGAGGGACTAGTACCAACCTGCACACGAAAATCACTCCTTACGAAAGCAAAAGACTCTGCAGACGATGCAACATCGCCTCAATGAAAAGCAGTGGTGCCACTAGCACATTAAGAGACAAGACAATAAGTGTCAGGGGCCCAAGACTGTTCAACTGCCTCCCAGCATACATAAGGGGGATTGCCAATAGACCCTTGGCTGTCTTCAAGCAGGCACTGGACAAGCACCTAAAGTTGGTACCTGACCAGCCGGGCTGTGGTTTGTATGTTAGATTGTGTGCAGCCAGCAGTAACAGCCTGGTTGATCAGGCCCTGATCCACCATGAGGTCTGGTCACAGATCGGGCCGTGGGGGCATTGACCTCCGGAACTCTCTCCAGGTAAACTCGGGGTAAACATACCAGCCAGGGTACTTCCCCCCACACCAGCCAGGGTATTTTCCCACACACCAGCCAGGGTACTTCCCCCCACACCAGCCAGGGCACTTTCCCACATACCAGCCAGGGTACTTTCCCACACACCAGCCAGGGTACTTTCCCACACACCAGCCAGGGTACTTCCCCACACACCAGCCAGGGTACTTCCCCACACACCAGCCAGGGTACTTCCCCACACACATGATTTAATTTGAGTGGGACTTGCACATGAGTGAATAGAATTATCAAAGCTTATTGCTTGGGAAGCATTGAAAATTGGGTTGGGCAAATACGATTCTGTTAGTGGGATGGTTTGTGAAGGACCTGCTTAGTATGGGCCAACAGGCCTGCTGCAGCGTTCCTGCTTTCTTATGTGCAAACATTTATGGATGAACATCACCCTGACGCAGCTGTTGCAGGCCATGCTGGCAACATCTACAATGACAGTGTTGTGCCCCATTTTAGGGAAATTTTAAAGAGACACCAGAAACAGAGCGCTCTGGACAGATTTTTGGTGTGACAGGATCCATTGACTCTCAAGCTGGTCCTAGTGGCATTAAAAAACAAAGAAGGGAGGTAACCCCGGAAAAGGACTTGGTACCTTAAGTCCTTATGGAAGGGGATTCCCCTTCCAAACAATTGTAAACTCCTCCATCCTCTGCCCTTCTCCCATCTCATCACTCATCAAATACATCTTTGATAAAGGTAAGTGTCATTTTATTAATTATTAATGTATTTATTCTGCATGTCTCATTGTTTTCTGTGTAGGGAAATGTATATTTCATGTAAAAAAATTATTTTGTTTAATACTTTTGAGTGGAACGGATTAATTGGATTTCCATTACATATTTCTTATGGGAAAATTAATTCGGAAAATGACAGAATCGGTTAGACAAGCTCTCTGGAACAGATTAATGTCGTTAACTGAGGGTCCACTGTAGTTCTTTGCTTGGATTTTGATTAGAAATAGAAATATTTTTGGTTTCTTGAAATATCCTGTATGGCCCTTTGCTCCCTTTGTACCTCTTCTGTGAGGTATGACATCCTAAGTTTTTGCTCTAATTCAGTGATCTCTCGGCTAAGCCTATCTTTCCTCTGTTGTAGCATATTTGTGTTTTTAAGCAGTTCAGTAACCCGTTTTCTTCTGTACCATCTCTTACGCGCTCTCTCTATATCTGATCTTCTGGGTTTCCTCAGTGGTACATGCTTCATACATATCTTGTATGTTTCTCTGTTCAGCTTCTCTAGGCACTGTTGGGGATTTAGGGTGCTCATGTCTGAGTCCCAGGATATGTTTGATAGCTCTTGGTATTTTTTCCCAGTCAATTCTGTGGTTGTTAACCCTTTCAGGGTTTCCGACGTACTAGTACGGCTTACACGCCAAGGTTATTGACGTACTAGTACGCATAAATTCTAGCGCCTTCAAATCAAGCGGGAAACAGCTGGTAGGTCTAGATGTGAGAGAATGGGTCTGTGTGGTGAGTGTGTGCAGTAAGAAAATATTCTGGGACCCAGTGGCACATTGTGGGAACGCCATTTTAGTACACCTTGCTCACCATTCCTCGCGGTAAGAAACTCCTCACTCCTCGGCGAATTGGGACACTTTTGTTCCCCAGTGACGGTTCTAATACAGATGGAAGTGCCAGTAAAGATGAGTTTCAAGGTTTTGATGAGGTTGTGACATAAACTAATGATCATAATGCTGGTAATAATGAGAAAAACCCATACTACCCTCAGCCTTCCACCACTGATGCTGGGCTGTCTTGTTCATGTTCAGTTGTACCAGAACCAAAGAGGAAACTCCTATTTTCCCATATCCTGGACTCAGATGTCAGCATTGGTGATAATAGTGATAGTGAATATGAACTCCAAGCTCTTGAAAGCAGTTCCAGTAGCTATAGCGAAATGGAATACTCTCCAGTGAAGCGTCAGTATATACGATGCTATATGCACTCTGGTAGTGTGCCATATGCTATTCCAAGGGGAAGGAATACATCTTGGAGTACATCTTGTGGCTGTACAACAGGAACAGATAGTGAAAATGAAGATGATTGTGTTGCAATTGGGATGGAAAAATGTGCATAGTGGTGGTAGTGGTGGTGCCCGCCGTGAGGCACCAGCAGTGGGCCATGCTGCCACCCACGCCGCTGCCTCAGCTGATCTACAACAAAGGCCACCATCCCCCACCCACCCACCACACCAGCCTCTACAACCACAACCTCCAGAACCACAACCTCCACAACCACAGCCTCCACAACCACAACCTCCACAACCACAACCTCCACAACCACAACCTCCACAACCACAAACTCCACAACCACCTGTCAATATCCAGTACCCAGCAGACTGCACCTGGGATTGGCAGGAAACTGTCAATTTTGTTCCAAATCCCCATCAGTTTAATGAAAGGCAAAGTGGAATACAGCCATGTTATACACTTGGGAACAATGCCAGTGAACTGGAATGTTTCGAGTTATTCTTTGACGAACCCCTGATGGAAATTATTGTCAGGGAAAGCAACAGATACTTCGATTACACCATAGCAAACACAATACTTTCACCAAAATCACGTCTACACCAGTGGAAGGAGACAACTGTGGCTGAGATGTATCTTTTCTTTGCCACAATAATGCTTATGCCACATGTGTATAAGCACACTGAAATCATACTGTTCAACAGACCGCCTGATTGCAACCCCAGGTTTCAGTGATATAATGTGAGTGAATCGATTTGTGCTACTATTATGTATGCTTCATTTCTCAGATAAAACCAGGCCTGACAGAAACGACAGGTTATATAAGATTAGGAATGTGTTTGTGTATCGGAAAGAGAAATTCAGTATGTATTTTTATCCCTTCAGGAAGCTTGTTATTGATGAGACCAATAAGCCTTACCTCCATAGTGGGAAAATTTATGGAATCAATAATTGCCAAAGCAATTCGTAGCCATCTTGACAGGTACAGATTGATTAATGAATCTCAACACGGTTTTACAAAGGGGCATTCCTGTCTTACGAATTTACTAACTTTTTTCACTAAGGTGTTTGAGGAGGTAGATCATGGTAATGAATATGATATTGTGTATATGGACTTCAGTAAGGCTTTCGATAGAGTTCCACACCAGCGGCTACTGAGGAAACTTAAGGCACACGGAATAGGAGGAGTAATTTTTTCCTGGGTAGAGGCATGGCTGACAAATAGACAGCAGAAAGTTTGCATAAATGGGGAGAAATCAGAATGGGGGTAAATCACAAGCGGTGTTCCTCAGGGGTCAGTGTTAGGCCCGTTGTTGTTCACAATTTACATAAACGACATAGATGAGGGAATAAATAGCGACATAAGCAAATTTGCTGATGACACCAAAATAGGCCGTCCAATTCATTCTAATGAGGACACTAGAGCACTCCAGGATGATTTGAATAGACTGATGCAATGGTTGGAGAAGTGGCAGATGCAGTTTAATATTGACAATGCAAAGCTCTAAATGTTGGACAGTTAAATAACCATGCGACATATAAACTAAATAATGTAGATCTTAATACTACTGATTGCGTAAAGGATTTAGGATTTCTGGTTAGCAGTAATCTAAAACCAACACAACAGTGCATTAGTGTTCGCAATAAAGCTAACAGAATTCTTGGCTTTGTATCTAGAAGTATAAATAATAGAAGTCCTCGGGTTGTTCTTCAACTCTATATATCCTTGGTTAGGCCTCTTTTAGACTATGCTGCTCAGTTCTGGTCACTGTATTACAGAATGGATATAAATGCTCTGGAAAACGTACAGAGGAGGATGACAATGATGATCCTATGTATCAGAAATCTTCCCTATGAGGATAGACTGAGGGCCCTGAATCTGCACTCTCTCGAAAGGCGTAGAATTAGGGGGGATATGATCGAGTTGTATAAATGGAAAACAGGAATAAATAAAGGGGATGTCAGTAGCGTGCTGAAAATTTCCAGCCAAGACAGGACTCGCAGCAATGGTTTCAAGTTGGAAAAATTCAGATTCATGAAGGATATAGGAAAGCACTGGTTTGGCAATAGAGTTGTGGATGAGTGGAACAAACTCCCGAGTACAGTTATTCAGGCTAAAACGTTGTGTAACTTAACCCCTTGACTGTCGCAACCCCCAATCCTGAGGTGTCTCCTGGTGTCGCAAAATTTAAAAAAAAAAAAATTATTTTTTCTTATGAAATGATAGAGAATCTTTTCCCGATTGTAATGACACCAAAAAAACGAAATTTGATGGAAAACTGACGGAATTATGCTCTCGCGAAGTTAGCAACCTTGGCAATATTTACAAATCGGCGATTTCGCCCACTTTGAGCCCTATTTTCAGCTAATTTCGTTGTTCCAGTCGACCAAACTCATAGCTATTTCTTTAGAACTGCATTTTTTCTATCGATTGAGTTCAAGAAACTGCCCATTTACCGATTTCAACTACCCAATAATGTGGTCAGAAATTTGCAATTTGGCCAATTTCACGAAAATTAAAAAATATAACAATTTCAAAATAAGGTCCAGAATGAACAATGCAGACATTCCTGGCTCTAAAATAACATTTTCTTTGTTCATCAGTCATGTCTCCAGGCCCCTCTGATATTACTCTTGCTTTCTATTTTGAATTTTTATTCAAACAAAAAACGGAAGACTTACTATTATGCAGACTATTGCAATACTGTAATAATTGTATAAATAACATCAACCCATTCATGACTGCATATTAGAATGGCTAGTTGGACATTTATTGGAAAATGACATCATTTGTTTACTTTTGAACATTGGCAAAAATCAAACATTTCCCCTACTTTGAGCTCCATTTCCAGGTTGTTTTTATAGTAAAATCAATCAAAATCACTTTTATTTCTATAATGTTTTCCATTCTATCAAATGAGACCAAGAAAACGAGAATACAACCATAAATACTATACAAAAATAGACCACAAAGTCGGCATTTTAATTAAAAAAAACAGTCGCAGTTTTTTTTTTCTCATTATGCACTGCGTGCTCCAGGATTTTTTTATATGGTGCACACTGACCACACAGACCCATTCTTTCACATGTGGGCCTACCAGCTTTCTCCTGCTTGATTTGAAGTCGCTAGAATTTATGAGTATACATACGTCAAACACGGTACCTCGTAAGACGTATATACAGTGGACCCCCGGTTAACGATATTTTTTCATTCCAGAAGTATGTTCAGGTGCCAGTACTGAGCGAATTTGTTCCCATAAGGAATATTGTGAAGTAGATTAGTCCATTTCAGACCCCCAAACATACACGTACAAACGCACTTACATAATTGGTCGCATTTGGAGGTGATCGTTAAGCGGGGGTCCACTGTATATGGTCGCGACAGTCAAAGGGTTAAAAATAGGTTAGATAAATACATGAGTGGGTGTGGGTGGGTGTGAGTTGGGCCTGACTAGCTTGTGCTGCTGGGTCTGGTGCAGTGCTCCATCCTTGAGTGGAGGTGACCAGATTGGGCTAATCCGGGGGGGGGGGGGTCATTGGTCTAATCCGGGGGGGGGGAGACATGGACCTGCTCCGCATGGGTCAGTAGGCCTGTTTCAGTGTTTCTTCTTTCTTATGTTCTTATGAGTCTTTGATTCTGTTCAAAGGAAGACTCTCATTCAAGCAGTACATACCAAGCAAGAGGAAACACTTTGGTATAAAGTTTTGTGCTTTGTGATTGCTACAGCGGTCTTGTATTGGATATTACTGTGTACACTGGAAGTTATACATTGCAAAATACCAGGAAGTTATTGGGCATCTCTGGTGATGTGGTTAAAACAATGATAGAACCATACCTTGGTAAGGGGCATATATTATATACTGATAACTGGTACACAAGCCCCTCACTCAGTGATTTTTTGTGAGTGAACATGACAATGTGTGAGACACAGTGCGTGCAAATCGTAAACATATGCTCAGGTTTGACGCTGGCACTCATAGAGGTGAGGTTCAGGCATTTGCTGCCAATGGCATCATGGCATTTTGGCGGCATGACAAACGAGATGTCACACTGTTGTCATCAGTTCACCCTAAAGAAATGACAAACACTGGCAGGCAGCATAGAGAGAGCAATGAACCCATTCTAAAACCTGCAGCTGTGATTGATTACACCTTCAATATGCACTCAATGGACAAATGTGACGTGCAGATTGGGTTTGCTGATTGTGTTCGCAAGGGTTATAAGTGGTACATAAAACTTTTTTTCCATCTTCTGGACATTTCCATGCTCAGTGCTTATAATATGTATAAGATGAGGACCAGAAACAAACCACCATATGGTGAATTTTGTTTGTCTGTCATCAGACAAATAGTATTCAAGTACCAAGGAGCAACACCTGCAATAGAAAACTGCCCACTAAATTATTTAATTATTTATTTTTTTATTAATTTGAACATGATAGAGAAGTACAAAAGAATATAGTTAAGTGCAGCATGCCAAAGCCCCTTGTATGCAGAGCATTATGGGCAGGCTTAAAATTAACTTAAGATTAACTAAGCAATGATGTATTCAGTGGTAAAACATTATTGTAAACAGATAACAATTAAGCACAAATGAATATTACAAAGACAGGTCATATGGTCATTTTCTGTGTTGCTGTGCATTCAGTAGAATGGAGTATTCTGTTAGGTAATGTAATTAAAAAATAACAAATTTTTATTGGGTCTCAAGTTAAACATTTATGTGATACAATTATGAGAATCATTTAAGATATACAGTTTATAAGATACAATTATTCAGTATTTATTTGGTTGTGGGTGAGTAAGTGATTTTTGAGAAGAGACTTGAATTTATAAACACAGTGTTTCTTTTATATTTACAGGCAATGAATTCCAGATTTGAGGGCCTTATATGTGCATTGAGTTTTTGCATAGTGTGAGATGGACATGAGGAACATTAAAGAGTGATCTGTGCCTTGTGTTATGGTCATGCTTGGTAAGGAGACGTTTGAGGGGAGGGTTTATATCCGAGTTAAGTGTTCTATGTATGTAATAGGTGCAGTAATAAGTATGGATGTTTTGTATGGTGAGTAGGTTTAGAGTTTTGAATATTGGTGGAGTGTGCTGCCTGTAGTGGGAATTTATCATTCTGATTGCAGCCTTTTGTTGGGTAATTAGTGGTCTGAGATGGTTTATTGTTGTTGAGCCCCATGCACAAATTCCATAGGTGAGATAGGGGCAAATAAGCGGGTGATATAGGGCCAGGAGGGCTGACTGTGGAACATAGTACTGCATCTTTGATAGTATGCCTACAGTCTTGGAAATTTTCTTGGAAATTTTTTGTATATGTGTTTGAAATTTGAGTCTATTATCAAGGTGGATTCCTAAGAATTTTCCCTCTGTGAGATTTGTGATAGGTGATCCGTTCATCATTATGTTAAGAGGGACATCTGTAGCTCTGTTACCAAACTGAATGAAGTAGGTTTTGTCAATGTTTAGAGTAAGTTTTAGTCCTCATCCAGGTAGATATTTTCTGTAATTCGGTATTTACAGTATTGGCTAGCGTGACTGGGCTCGGGTGAGAGAAGACGTATGTAGTGTCATCTGCAAATAGTGTGGGTTTGAGTAGTTGTGAAGTATTTGGTAGGTCATTTATGTATATGAGAAAGAGAAGAGGGCCAAGGACACTTCCCTGTGGGACACCAACGGTAATTGGCTGTGCGGGAGAGTTTGCCCCATTTGTGTACACACATTGGCTTCTGTTGCTGAGGTATGACTTTAGGTAGTTGAGGGAGTGCCCTCTTATACCATAGTGTGACAATTTTATGTGGAGCAAGTCATGGTCAACTGTATCAAAAGCTTTACGCAAGTCAATGAAGATCCCCAGTGGAACTTCTTTTTTCTCTATTGCAGTGTATATATGTTCTAGCATGTGTATAATAGCATCATTAGTATTTTTATTAGGCCTGAACCCAAATTGGCAGGGGTTGAGTATGTTTTGGGCGTTGAGGTATGAATAGATTCGCTTAAGAATTAGTTTTTCGAAGATTTTAGAGAGAGTGTGTAAGTTGGATATTGGCCTATAGTTATTCAAGTCTGTTTGGTCTCCTCCTTTATGGATCGGGGTGACCCTTGCTATTTTGAGAACTGTAGGGAAGGTAGAGGATTCAGTGGATTTGTTAAAGAGTGTTGCAATGATTGGTGATAGTACTTGTGACGCTTTTTTGTATATAAAGCGTGGTAAGGTATTTAAATCTCCTGTCTTGTTTTTTAGTGTGTTGGTAATAAGGGAGACTTCATTTGGGTTAGTCGGAGCTAGGAACAGTGTGTTCGGGTAGTTGCCAGTGAGGTAGTCATTGGGTGGGGTATCTGAGCTTGGGATTTTATTAGCAAGGTTTTTTCCCTATAGTGGAGAAGAAATCATTGAGTCTGTTTGCTGTTTCAGTTGGTGGGAGTTGGGGTTTATCTGATTTTGTTAATTTAATTTCGCTCTTTCGTGATATCTTTTTTGTTCCTAGAATTTCTGATAGGGTCTTCCATAATACAATTTTTTTTGCCCTTTTTATCAGGCTGGTTAGGATTGACGAGTAACGTTTTGTTTGGTCTCTGGTTGTGACCCATTCTGTACTGTTTTTCATATAGGTGTTGTGTATTTATGAATTTGAGGATGCTGGGTGTTAGCCAGGGACTGTTCAGTCTCTTAGCTGTCATAAGATTTCGTTCGGATTTTTAACCCCGGAGGGTTAGCCACCCAGGATAACCCGAGAAAGTCAGTGCGTCATCGAGGACTGTCTAACTTATTTCCATTGGAGTCCTCAATCTTGTCCCCTAGGATGCGACCCACACCAGTCGACTAACACTCAGGTACCTATTTGCTGCTAGGTGAACAGGACAATAGGTGTAAGGAAACGTGTCGAAATGTTTCCACCCACCGGGAATCAAACCCAGGTCCTCCGTGTGTGAAGCAGGAGCTTTAGCCACCAGGCACAAAACAAATTCTGGCCACAAAATAGAGCGAAACACCAACGTCAAAGACCTGGGAGTGATCATGTCGGAGGATCTCACCTTCAAGGACCATAACATTGTATCAATCGCATCTGCTAGAAAAATGACAGGATGGATAATGAGAACCTTCAAAACTAGGGAGGCCAAGCCCATGACGACACTCTTCAGGTCACTTGTTCTATCTAGGCTGGAATATTGCTGCACACTAACAGCACCTTTCAAGGCAGGTGAAATTGCCGACCAAGAAAATGTACAGAGAACTTTCACGGCGTGCATAACGGAGATAAAACACCTCAATTATTGGGAGCGCTTGAGGTTCCTAAACCTGTATTCCCTGGAACGCAGGAGGGAGAGATACATGATTATATACACCTGGAAAATCCTAGAGGGACTAGTACCGAACTTGCACACGAAAATCACTCACTACGAAAGCAAAAGACTTGGCAGACGATGCACCATCCCCCCAATGAAAAGCAGGGGTGTCACTAGCACGTTAAGAGACCATACAATAAGTGTCAGGGGCCTGAGACTGTTCAACTGCCTCCCAGCACACATAAGGGGGATTACCAACAGACCCCTGGCAGTCTTCAAGCTGGCACTGGACAAGCACCTAAAGTCAGTTCCGGATCAGCCGGGCTGTGGCTCGTACGTTGGTTTGCGTGCAGCCAGCAGCAACAGCCTGGTTGATCAGGCTCTGATCCACCAGGAGGCCTGGTCACAGACCGGGCCGCAGGGGCGTTGACCCCCGGAACTCTCTCCAGGTCTCCAGGTAAACTCCATGCCACCGGGCTTGTTATAGAGGTATTGGGTCTTTTTTTAGAAAATTATTAATACATTCGTCAATATCTCTCTAGATTTCTAGCTCGGTGTGCCAGTCGATGTTTGTCACTGCTGCTGTGAAGTTATTAATGGCTGCCTCATTGTGAAGTCTGAAGGTGACTTTAGTACAGTAGTGTCTTGGGGTAATTTGCCAAGATTTGTTATGAGGAAGGTAGGGTAGTGGTCTGTGGTATTATCTGTGATTATGCCTGATTTTAAAGGGGATATGGTGTTGGTCCAGATGTGGTCTAGTAGGGAAACACTAGTCTCTGTAACTCTTGTAGGTTTTGTTACTGTTGGTAGCAACATACAGTTACTCATTGTGTTTGTGAATTCAGTAACGTGTGGGTCCTGGTCTTGCAGGAGATTTATATTGAAGTCACCTGAGAGTAGTAAGTGATCTTTGTTCATGCGTGCACCAGTTATCATACTTCCTAGGTTTTCACAAAAATGGCTAATGTTTGACTGTGGTACTCTGTAGATGTTTATCACTGTGAGAGGTTTTAGTAGGTATTTGGATTTGAATTTAGCTATTATATATTACCCATGTTCATCCCTTGTGCAAGTATTAGTTATACATTCTAGTTGGTCTGAGTAGTATTTAGCTGTGCCACCCCTTGTTGATTTGGCCTGCAGTTGTGTATGGCTGTGTAACCAGGAATGACATAGACATCTGTAGTATCAGGCTTTAGCCAGGTTTCAGTGAGAGTAATGATGAACATACTGGCATGCAGGGAATTTAGTAATGCTATGAGGTCATCGTAATGCTTACTTAAAGATCTGATATTGTAGTTAGACAGTTATGTTGTTGTTGGCTCTGAGGAGTGCCTTTGATTGTTCTGCTGTGTAGTAATTACAGTTACTGTTTGATTCATTTAAGTCATTCAATAAGAGGTTGGTATCAGGATCAATGCTTGTATTCATAAGATATAGAGTGAATCTATAGTAAGAATTAAGTATAAGACAAAGTAAATATTCTAAAGCTAAAAAATAGCACCTGAATTATTTTAACAAATTTAAAAAAAATGAGCTAACGTAGTTCTTTAAAGCTAAAATAAAGGAGATAATATAAAAGGGACTAAAATAATTTGTGGTGAACAAATAAAGTGATGATCAAATAATGGAGCTTGGGAATATAATAGTAGGTAGTTCTTTAAAGGTAATTCTTTAAAGTTAAAATTAGGGAAACAATATAAAAGGGACTAATATAAGTTGTGGAGAACAAATGAAGTGGTAATCAAATAAATGAGCATGGGAATATAATGGCAAAATAGTTAACTTATTACACTTTAGCACCTGAGAATAGCACCTTGATTATTTTAACAATTGTGAATATATGAACTAAGGTAGTTATATAAAACTAAAATAAAGGAGAAAATATGTAAGGGACTAAATTAAGTAATAGTAAACAAAGTTAAATGGACAGATAGTCACTATGAAATAATATTGATTTAGGAGTAAGATCTGATTTGTAATATTTAATAAGTAGAGCAGTTTATTGCACAATAAAAAGTAAAAAAATATGAGGTAGTTGGTACTAGCTAGCAAAAGATAGTTTTGGGACTTGCACAAAAAAGCAATTGGAATATACACTAATTGCACACACAATATAAAAGAGACTAAAACAAGTAGTGGTAAACAAAATTAAATAGACAGGTAAGAACCATGAGTAACATTAAATTGGAGTAAGATTTGACTTGCAACACAAAATTATGAGCAATTAATAGCAATTAAAAAGAAGTATGAAGTATTTGAGGTAGTTGGCATTAGCTAGTGAAGAAAAAAATAAAAAAATAATAATGCACAATAATATAATAGTAACGTACACTATATGCACCACACGTATATATGTGTTAAGGACACTTATCTAATCTGTTTCAGAAATGTCAGCTTTTCTAAGGAAGGTAGAGAAATCATGTTCACTTGAGATGGTATATTGTTGTCCTGTTGACGTTTTCCTTACTAGTATTTTCCCATCTCGAGTGAAACACTGATGTATTTTGTTTTCCTGTTTAAGTTTTCTCAACCTGAACAGAAGGTTTTGACGTTTTCTCGTTAGACATTCGTTGATGTACACTCCATTTTTCATTGTAATTGCTGATTTAATTAGGTCCTTTCTTTTATCATATGAATGAAGTCTGATCATGATACCGTGTTTACTACCTTGTTTTCCTAGAAAACGTGTTTCTTTGATTTCATTGTTTTTCACGATAACTTTTACGTGGTCCTGTATTATCCTGATAGCAGTTTCTTTGCACTGTTCTTGGGTTATGTCACTAGGAATGTGAAGGCTGTTTATTATAACTGCATCAGACAACTTGTCTTGTTCAGTTTTGTCATCTTGGAAATCAAGGTATTCATTCAGCCAAGTGTGCATGTTCTGATTCCAGTCCTTGATTGCTTCTTCAACCTTCATATTTATTGTTATTTGTTCAGTGTGACTGGCTATAGCTGTTTTCAGAGTATTTTCTGTGTCAGCACTTCCCTGTAATCTTCTCTTCAAGGTTTTGGACCTTGTTCTCGAGGTTGGTTATCTTGGATTCTCGTCGCGCAAGTGTTGCTTTAATTAATATCTTTGATTTCGTTTTCTAGTGCGACAATGTAGTCCTTGATAGTGTCAGGAATAATCATACCTGAGTTATCATGGGTGAATCCTTTGAAGGGAGTGGAGTTGGAGGGGGAGTCAGCCATGTTTGTTGTTGTTGTTCCCTGGGTGGTGGTGGTGAGGGGGGGGTTGATGATACACCGGCGTCCTGCTGGGTAGACAAGTTGAGTTCTAGGGTCCTTGGTGTTATTCTTTTATTACTGCTGTTGTTTCTTCTGCGATATCCTTTCGTAGTATCACAGACGTAGATACTGTGTAGCTATGGAGGAGAAGGCTTGTTTTCCCTGAGCTTGGGTTAAGTGATTGTCTGGCAGCGGAGGCAGTGTTTGGGTTAGCAGGGCTGTCTTCCTTAGATCTTCTAATTTTGTCAAGATTTGGGTTGCATTCTTAGTATTCTTGGGTCATTTTTGTGGTCTAAGTGGGTTCATGTAGTTGTACCTTCAATTAGGCCATCACAAGCTTTGATGAGCAATGGTTTCTTGAGGAAAAAGAGCTGGTAGGATACTACTGCTGCCACTCCCTCACCAAAATAACAACAACTACCTTCTCCTCTGAAGCATGGTGATCTCTTCCTAATACAACTGCCTGTTACTGCTTTCAAGAAAAAGGCTCAGAAGAGGTGTTACATCTGTGCACATACAAAAAACGCCCACAACGACACAGAGACACTCATTTTATGTGTGAGGAGTGTAAAACACCACTGTGCATGACACCATGTTTCAAAGAGTTCCACAGGCTGCAGAACTTCTAGAAACATTCCCTGTGACTGTATATGTGTATATAAAATATAGAAAAATAGTAATAAACAACATTTTATATCGTTTGTGTGTGTAAACAACTTTTATAAACAATATAGTGACAATACTGTTTGTGCAGTTATTGTGTAGTAAATAAAGAGAAAAAACTTACAAAATAGTGCTCATATTGGTCTCACAGGCCATAAAAGTTACTTGAAAAAAATAAAAATAAAAAATAATAGAAAATAATACCGAAAAACTAAATAAACTAAAACCGGGTGACCAGCAGTTGGCGATGTTGCCGTATGCCGGTCATTTTCTATCAACTTCACGCCTCCATATCTCGGTAAGTAATGATGGTAAAAATTTTTTGTTTAACCTATAAGATTTAAAAAAAAAAAGACTATCTTTTCATAAGAAAAAATAATTTTTTTTTTTTTTAATTTTTCGACCCTGAGAACAAGTCTGGGAGAGGGCCTGTTGACCCTGAAAGGGTTAAATTTAAACTTGTTGAACATCCCGTCTCTAACTTTAGTGACGCAGATCCCTAACCTTGAGTTAATACTCGTTTGAACTACTATGATGCTATGGTCAGAGTATATTGTTTTTGTAACTGTTATGTCTCTGATCAGTTCCTCATTTGTGAATATCAAATCCAGGGTATTTTCATTTCTAGTGGGATCAATTACCTGTTGGTTTAATGAGTACTTTTCACAAAGCTTCATTAGTTCCCTGGTATGTGCCTGTTGAGCCAGGGTGCTTCCCGGAGATATTTCTTGTATAACATTACATTGCGCCATCTACCATTTTACATGAGGAAGATTAAAATCTCCAAGGAGTAAAATATTTGGTGTGGGATTTTCTAGCCTATCCAGATAGCTATCTATCTTCCTTAGCTGCTCTGTGAATTCCTCAGCAGTTGCTGATGGTGGTTTGTATACTAGGATAATTACCAGATTCCTGTTTTCAGCTTCAATCCCTAGTACATATTTCTACTATATCATTTGTAGAGTTCATCACTTCTGTGCAACAGAAAGTATCTTTTACATAGATTCCTACTCCTCCCTGTGACCTATTAATCCTATCACATCTATACATGTTATAGTTTTCTATCCTTATCTCTCCATCCAAAATATCCCTTGTATGTGTTTCTGTAAATGCTCCAAGCATGGCATTCACTTCTGTTAGGAGCCCACTGACATAGCTAACTTTGTCATTTTTTTTTTTTTTTATTATCACACTGGCCGATTCCCACCAAGGCAGGGTGGCCCGAAAAAGAAAAACTTTCACCATCATTCACTCCATCACTGTCTTGCCAGAAGGGTGCTTTACACTACAGTTTTTAAACTGCAACATTAACACCCCTCCTTCAGAGTGCAGGCACTGTACTTCCCATCTCCAGGACTCAAGTCCGGCCTGCCGGTTTCCCTGAATCCCTTCATAAATGTTACTTTGCTCACACTCCAACAGCACGTCAAGTATTAAAAACCATTTGTCTCCATTCACTCCTATCAAACACGCTCACGCATGCCTCCTGGAAGTCCAAGCCCCTCGCACACAAAACCTCCTTTACCCCCTCCCTCCAACCTTTCCTAGGCCGACCCCTACCCCGCCTTCCTTCCACTACAGACTGATACACTCTTGAAGTCATTCTGTTTCGCTCCATTCTCTCTACATGTCCGAACCACCTCAACAACCCTTCCTCAGCCCTCTGGACAACAGTTTTGGTAATCCCGCACCTCCTCCTAACTTCCAAACTACGAATTCTCTGCATTATATTCACACCACACATTGCCCTCAGACATGACATCTCCACTGCCTCCAGCCTTCTCCTCGCTGCAACATTCATCACCCACGCTTCACACCCATATAAGAGCGTTGGTAAAACTATACTCTCATACATTCCCCTCTTTGCCTCCAAGGACAAAGTTCTTTGTCTCCACAGACTCCTAAGTGCACCACTCACTCTTTTTCCCTCATCAATTCTATGATTCACCTCATCTTTCATAGACCCATCCGCTGACACGTCCACTCCCAAATATCTGAATACGTTCACCTCCTCCATACTCTCTCCCTCCAATCTGATATTCAATCTTTCATCACCTAATCTTTTTGTTATCCTCATAACCTTACTCTTTCCTGTATTCACCTTTAATTTTCTTCTTTTGCACACCCTACCAAATTCATCCACCAATCTCTGCAACTTCTCTTCAGAATCTCCCAAGAGCACAGTGTCATCAGCAAAGAGCAGCTGTGACAACTCCCACTTTGTGTGTGATTCTTTATCTTTTAACTCCACGCCTCTTGCCAAGACCCTCGCATTTACTTCTCTTACAACCCCATCTATAAATATATTAAACAACCACGGTGACATCACACATCCTTGTCTAAGGCCTACTTTTACTGGGAAAAAATTTCCCTCTTTCCTACATACTCTAACTTGAGCCTCACTATCCTCGTAAAAACTCTTCACTGCTTTCAGTAACCTACCTCCTACACCATACACTTGCAACATCTGCCACATTGCCCCCATATCCACCCTGTCATACGCCTTTTCCAAATCCATAAATGCCACAAAGACCTCTTTAGCCTTATCTAAATACTGTTCACTTATATGTTTCACTGTAAACACCTGGTCCACACACCCCCTACCTTTCCTAAAGCCTCCTTGTTCATCTGCTATCCTATTCTCCGTCTTACTCTTAATTCTTTCAATTATAACTCTACCATACACTTTACCAGGTACACTCAACAGACTTATCCCCCTATAATTTTTGCACTCTCTTTTATCCCCTTTGCCTTTATACAAAGGAACTATGCATGCTCTCTGCCAATCCCTAGGTACCTTACCCTCTTCCATACATTTATTAAATAATTGCACCAACCACTCCAAAACTATATCCCCACCTGCTTTTAACATTTCTATCTTTATCCCATCAATCCCGGCTGCCTTACCCCCTTTCATTTTACCTACTGCCTCACGAACTTCCCCCACACTCACAACTGGCTCTTCCTCACTCCTACAAGATGTTATTCCTCCTTGCCCTATACACGAAATCACAGCTTCCCTATCTTCATCAACATTTAACAATTCCTCAAAATATTCCCTCCATCTTCCCAATACCTCTAACTCTCCATTTAATAACTCTCCTCTCCTATTTTTAACTGACAAATCCATTTGTTCTCTAGGCTTTCTTAACTTGTTAATCTCACTCCAAAACTTTTTCTTATTTTCAACAAAATTTGTTGATAACATCTCACCCACTCTCTCATTTGCTCTCTTTTTACATTGCTTCACCACTCTCTTAACCTCTCTCTTTTTCTCCATATACTCTTCCCTCCTTGCATCACTTCTACTTTGTAAAAACTTCTCATATGCTAACTTTTTCTCCCTTACTACTCTCTTTACATCATCATTCCACCAATCGCTCCTCTTCCCTCCCGCACCCACCCTCCTGTAACCACAAACTTCTGCTGAACACTCTAACACTACATTTTTAATCCTACCCCATACCTCTTCGACCCCATTGCCTATGCTCTCATTTGCCCATCTATCCTCCAATAGCTGTTTATATCTTACCCTGACTGCCTCCTCTTTTAGTTTATAAACCTTCACCTCTCTCTTCCCTGATGCTTCTATTCTCCTTGTATCCCATCTACCTTTTACTCTCAGTGTAGCTACAACTAGAAAGTGATCTGATATATCTGTGGCCCCTCTATAAACATGTACATCCTGAAGTCTACTCAGCAGTCTTTTATCTACCAATACATAATCCAACAAACTACTGTCATTTTTATTTGATTTCAACCCCTGAATATTTGCAAATATGAAGCAGGAATTACCATTTGGGATGTTTTGTCTTGCTTTGTGTTTTGTTAGTACCACTGGTGGTGTACTACCTGGTATGTCCACTGGTGTACAAGCCCCTGGTTTTACCACTACATCTTCGCATTTGGTTGCTTATTTGGCCTTGATGGGCTGATGCCTGGTTTGGTATGCCCGATTTTGCTGCCCATCTGTCCTCTCAGTATCATTCCCCGTTTGTCTCTTCCTTTGGTTTGATCTTTTCTTTTTTTGTCTAAAAAAGATTGCTGTTCAATTTCCATTTCTCTGCTAATTCTGTAGTGCTGCATTCCTTTTATATGGTGGTCTGGGCAGCTCAGGTCATAACATTCTTTGGACTGCGTTGAAGCTTTACACATCACGTACTGGATGGAAGCACCTGCACTCATTTTTTGAAATGACACTTTCCCTTCCTCAACATGCTTGCACATTTTCTGTTGTGTTTATTCCAGCAATTTCTGCCATATAGGCACATACCTTTTGCATAGTATCTGCAAATGTTCTGACTACCTATATTTACTGATTTTGTGTCGTTCCCAAGTTCTGCCACCTGATCCGAGTTCTCTTGTTCACTTTCTTCTAGGCTAATTTCTTCCCTTTTCTCGTTTTCATTTGGCCCTGCTCTAGCTTTCTCTTCCTCCCTTTCCCTTTCCCTTTGTGCTATGTTATGCATCCCTGTTTCATTCTTTGCCTACTTGCTCTGTATGACTTTTCCACTCTTATTTCCGCTCCTTGGTTTTCGCCTTTGTTTGCGCTTTCCTCCTTTTCTTGTTCCTTATCCCCTGTTTTCCACTCTTTGTATAAATCTGGCAAGCTCCTTAGAAACTTCCTTATGCTTTCTAAGTTTTCACTTTCCAGTACCTCTCTTATGCCCGACCAGTTTTCCATCTCACTGGGGCAAATCCAGGAATGACTTTCTTGTTTTAGATCATTTCTCATGGTTGCATGAAGATTTGTACATGATATATGGGATGTTTTACCACATATTTCACAATCGTTGCCCCTCATATTTCTCCCAAATTTTTTTCACATATACAACAGACTTTATTCCTGGCCATGATCACTCTTGGGCATATGTACGTATATGGTGGGTGGTGGGTTTTTATGTGTGGGCTGGGAGGTGGGTGGGGGGTCTGGACAATGGGTGTCCTTGGGTAGAGGGTAGGGATGATAGGAGGGCGGGATGTGCGGTGGGGTGGTGAGCTGGGAATCTGTGGAAAGAAGGTGAGGGTGCAAGGAGGGGGGCCGGGGGGGTGGGGTTGTTGGCTAGGTAGAGGATCCATGGAATGGGGTGAGGGGTGCAAGGAGGGGGCTGGGAGGTAGGGTGGGCTTGGAGGTGGGGTTCGCTTGGCACTTCCGCAGCTTGTTTCCATGTAGTTACACCATAAATTGTACACTATCACTCGGGATTAAAAAGAATTACTCTTATCCACAAATTCAGTTCACTATATCGCTGCCTATTCATATCTTTTTTCCTCGTTATAACACTGATATGATAGTTTACACTTCTCTGTCACCTCTGGCAATAATTTTTTGCTGGTGGTGGTTGACCTATGAATATATTCCATATATTATACACTGTGTATTGGGTATTTGACAGATTGCTGTAATCCACCTCAGTACCTCTTCATTCACTATATTCCTTACAGGAGATGAGAAACAATCCTTCGGTATAAAGAGATGGTGAAGAAACAAGAAGTTTATTAGGTTTCCATAGAATTATAATGGAACAAGATGAGTAATTTTCTAGGGGAGTTTGAGAAAGACTGGAAGACAGGGATAGAGATGAATGAGCTGGTTTTGTTTGGTATAGCAATGTGTTGGTTTAGTTTTGTTAGGGAGATGAGGTAATTTTTAACAATACGTACAGTGGTACCTTGACTTACGAGTGCCTCATTTCAAGAGCTTTCTGAGTTACGAGCCGTCACTTGGTCGATTTTTTGCTTTGAGTTGCAAGCCAAAATCCAAGTTACGAGCGAGCTCCAGATACACTGCCACTAATTGGAAGTGTATCTGAAGTCAAATCCAACTCTGTACCCAGAGGAATGTCAAGTAGTACTATGTCCCATCCCACTTGCTCTTCCAAGACAGAAGTGGAAGGATAATACTCTCACATTAATCTCAGATTTTAATGAGGCACCTTGTCCCTTGTTTGGTTCTTGTATAAATCCGGGGAAGAGGTAACCTCCATTTCAACACAGTTTGTCCAGAAACATTAAATTGGGTGGAGTACTGATAGTGGTGGGTGGAGTAGTGATGGTGGTCAGTGGGGTAGTGATGGTGGTCGGTGAAGTAGTGATGGTGGTGGGTGGAGTAGTGATAATGGTGGGTGGAGTAGTGATGGTGGTGGGTGGAGTAGTGATGGTGGTGGGTGGAGTAGTGATGGTGGTGGGTGGAGTAGTGAGGGTGGTGGGTGGAGTAGTGAGGGTGGTGGGTGTAGTAGAGATGGTGTGGTTGGTGGAGTATGCAATACATATTTCTTATTTATAATTAGATTTTTTTATTTTAAACAGATAACAAAAAAAAAAATTGGGGTGGTTTTTTGGGGGCTGGAACGAAAACAATGGCATTTCAATTAATTTCAATTAGTAAAATTGATTCGATATACGAGCAAATTGAGTTACGAGCTTGGTCACAGAACGAATTAAACTCGTATGTCAAGGTGCCACTGTAGCTCCAAATTGATTAGCAGACAAGGAACCCAGAGACATTAGGATGTGTATAATATGGTTATACACATCCCTAATGTGTATAACCATATTATTTGCAGTATATGTAAATTTCATTAATATTTTAATGCTTAACCCTTTTGGGGTCCAGACCCCCAATCTGAAACTTGTCCACAAAGTCCTAGAATTCTCCCCCCCCCCCAAAAAAAAAAAAAAAATTCTTATGACATGGTAGAGAATCTTTTTCTGAAGGTAATAAAACAAAAAGTATGAAATTTGATGGAAAATTGACAAAATTACGCTATTGCGAATTTTGCTGCATCAGGGATATTTACACATTGGCAATTTTGCCCATGTTGACTCCTGTTTTAGGCCAATTACATTGTTCTAGTCAACTAAATTCTTAGCTATTTTGCTAGTATGCCTTTTATTTTATCGATTGAGCACAAGAAACTGCCCAATCAACTATTTCAACTACCCAATAAAGTGATCAGAAATTGGTAATTTGGATAATTTCACACAAATTTCAAAATAGGGTCCAGAATAAACAATGCAGGCATTCCTGGCACTAAAATTACATTTCCTGTATTTATTAGTTATGTTTCCAGGCTTTACACATGAATTCCATTTTAATTTTTTATTCACACAGAATTTTTATTCAAACCAAAAAACAGAAGATTTACTGCTATGCAATATTATAATAATTGTATAAATAATATCAGTGCACTTGTGAATGCATATTATGCCCACCAACTGGATGCATGATGTGATTTGTTTACTCTTGAACATAGGAACATCGACAAAAATCGAACACTTCCGCTGCTTTGAGCTCAATTTTAAGCAATTTTCAATGAAAATCAAGCTATTTTCAATTAAAATCATCTCTATTTTTGTAATATATCTTCTATTCTGTCAAATGAGACCAAGAAACTGTGAATACAACCATAAAAACCATTGGAAAAAATCACTGCAAAGTCGCTGTTTTAGTCCAAAAACACAGTTGCATTTTTCTCGTTATGCACTGCGTGCTGCGAGATTTTTTTATATAGTGTGCACTTACCACATAGATGCATTCCCTCGTATCTTTCACATAGATGCATTCTCTCGTATCTTTTCCCAAATTTAACTCGTACAGTTAATCTGAGTGAGCTGAGCTCATGGCGTAGAACTGCGGAACTTACCCCAGCTTCAAAGCCATAGAACTACAGCATGGACCTCTCAAAGGGTTAAATCCATGAACACACAAAAGCATTGACTAACGTGGATGTCTTCCACTGTAGATTTAAATGCCAGGTACTTAGTGATATAGCTTCTACATCACTGATGTGTATAGTCTGTAGTGACAGTTTTGCCTGGAAAAGAAAATGTTGAGTACTCTGACTTAATGAAACATTAACATCATTTCACAAGAATGTAACAATGTACTAAATATTGTGTAAACTGCTTATATGGATACATATGCTTAACTAACAATAACAAAAAAAAGGCACAATACCGTGACTGGAACGATACACAAATAACCTGCACATAAAAGAGAGAAGCTTACAACGACGTTTCGGTCCGACTTGGACCATTGACAAGGTCACACTAACCAGAAGTGGAGCAGGACGGCTATATATAGGCAGGAAGAGGTGGTGGTAGTAGTAGTAGTACAAGAATGGTATATAATACCGACAAGATGAAATTAAGACAAATGCGCAACACCCGGGCATCCCTGTCGTAGACGTTTCGCCATCCAGCCAGCCACTGGATGGCAAAACGTCCACAACAAAGACAACCAGACTCCGCACATATGTCTTAATTTCATCAGTAGTTGTAGTAGTAGTAGTAGTAGTAGAAGAGGTAGTGTAGTAGCGGTACTGGTAGAAGTGGGAAATAAGGAGGATGAGCCAGTCAAATACAAAGGAAGGGGAGCACTGCAAGAGAGCTAGGTGCCCACTGAGGGAGAGCAAGCACACAGAGGTGCGTGAAAGGGGAAGTGGGAAATAAATGAAGAAGGAACAGAAACACGAGACAGAAGAGAGAAAGACAACCCAGAGGAGAAAAGGAAAGAGGAAAGGGGAAGAGGGAGAAGAAGAAAAAGAAAAAGAAAAAAGAAAAAATGAGGAGTCACGGGAGTTCTGAAGTTTGGAGCATTATACAATGTAGTGGGAGAGGAAGGCATCTACAGAGACAAAGCCAGGGCTAAGGTTCATACAAGGAAAGTTGTGTATTAGAGAGGATTCAACTAGACGGCGACTGTTCGAGTTGGAAGTAGGGAAGACAGTTTTAGCAGAAGACCAGTCAATAGGATGGCTATGATCTCTGAAGTAACAGAAAAGAGCATTGTTAGTGTCGGCAAGCCTAACACTATTTTTGTGCTCCTTAAGTCTGTCAGAAAGAGATCGACCAGTTTCTCCGAAGTATTGAAGAGGACAGGAGGAGCAAGAAATAGAGTAGACACCAGGAACATCTGTAGAGGGAGGAGAGGTATGAACGAGATTAGTGCGAATAGTGTTAGTCTGGCGGAAGGTAAGCTTGATGTCTAAGGGACGGAGAGAATTGTTGAGATTAGAAAGACCGGAAATGTAGGGAAGGCAGAGGACAGAAGAGTTCCCAGGAATAGAGAGTTTGGGAGAGAAGAAATTACGTTTAGCACGTGAGAGGGCAGAGTCTGTGAAATGGGAAGGGTAGCCAAGACGGGAAAACGAATTATGAAGAGTGGAAATTTCTGCTGGAAGGAACTGAGGATCACAGATGCGGAGGGCACGGTGAAAGAGGGAGATAAGAACACTTTTCTTGACAGGGGAAGCATGATAGGAAAAGTAGTGAATGTACATGCCACTGTGCATAGGTTTTCGGTAAACGGAAAAGGAAAAACCTGTAACTGAGCGGTGGACATGGACATCAAGGAAAGGAAGCAAGGAATTAGATTCCCATTCAGCTTTAGTTTAAGTTCAGTTTAGTTTAAAGCTGAATGGGAATCTAATTCCTTGCTTCCTTTCCTTGATGTCCATGTCCACCGCTCAGTTACAGGATTTTCCTTTTCCGTTTACCGAAAACCTATGCACAGTGGCATGTACATTCACTACTTTTCCTATCATGCTTCCCCTGTCAAGAAAAGTGTTCTTATCTCCCTCTTTCACCGTGCCCTCCGCATCTGTGATCCTCAGTTCCTTCCAGCAGAAATTTCCACTCTTCATAATTCGTTTTCCCGTCTTGGCTACCCTTCCCATTTCATAGACTCTGCCCTCTCACGTGCTAAACGTAATTTCTTCTCTCCCAAACTCTCTATTCCTGGGAACTCTTCTGTCCTCTGCCTTCCCTACATTTCCGGTCTTTCTAATCTCAACAATTCTCTCCGTCCCTTAGACATCAAGCTTACCTTCTGCCAGACTAACACTATTCGCACTAATCTCGTTCATACCTCTCCTCCCTCTACAGATGTTCCTGGTGTCTACTCTATTTCTTGCTCCTCCTGTCCTCTTCAATACTTCGGAGAAACTGGTCGATCTCTTTCTGACAGACTTAAGGAGCACAAAAATAGTGTTAGGCTTGCCGACACTAACAATGCTTTTTTCTGTTACTTCAGAGATCATAGCCATCCTATTGACTGGTCTTCTGCTAAAACTGTCTTCCCTACTTCCAACTCGAACAGTCGCTGTCTAGTTGAATCCTCTCTAATACACAACTTTCCTTGTATGAACCTTAGCCCTGGCTTCGTCTCTGTAGATGCCTTCCTCTCCCACTACATTGTAAAATGCTCCAAACTTGAGAACACCCGTGACTCCTCATTTTTTTCTTTTTTCTTTTTCTTTTTCTTCTTCTCCCTCTTCCTCTTTCCTTTTCTCCTCTGGGTTGTCTTTCTCTCTTCTGTCTCGTGTTTCTGTTCCTTCTTCATTTATTTCCCACTTCCCCTTTCACGCACCTCTGTGCGCTTGCTCTCCCTCAGTGGGCACCTAGCTCTCTTGCAGTGCTCCCCTTCCTTTGTATTTGACTGGCTCGTCCTCCTTATTTTCCACTTCTACCACTACCACTACTACTACCTCTTCTACTACTACTACTACTACTACTACTACAACTACTGATGAAATTAAGACATATGTGCGGCGTCTGGTTGTCTTTGTTGTGGACGTTTCGCCATCCAGGGGCTGGCTGGATGGCAAAACGTCTACGATACGGATGCCCAGGTGTTGCGCATGTGTCTTAATTTCATCTTGTCGGTATTATATACCATTCTTGTACTACTACTACTACTACTACTACTACTACTACCACCACCACCTCTTCCTGCCTATACATAGCCGTCCTGCTCCACTTCTGGTTAGTGTGACTTTGTCAATGGTCCAAGTCGGACCGAAACGTCATCGTAAGCTTCTCTCTTTTATGTGTGGGTTATTTGTGTATTGTATATGCTTAACAATTCACAAAACAGGCAAAATTGTTTACAAATATTATCTCTTAGTCCACAGCAGGATTCAAACTTGCTTACTCTGCTTCAGAGTGCACAGTACTTTATCCACACATCCAGACTGGCTGTTTATCCACACAGCCAGACTGGCTGTGTGGATAAAGTAATGTGTATTCTGATGCTGAGTTTTGCAGGTTCGAATCCTGCTGCGAACCGAAAGATAATGTTTATAGATTCATATATGGAAACAATTAGCATACGGAAAGACCTGTGATATAAATTTATTTATAGACAAATGGAAGTTCAAGTTGTGAGAAATATAAATTGATGAATAAGACGCATGTGCACACCTGGACACCTTTATTCTGTAGAAGTTTTGCCAACCAGTGGCTTTGTCAGTTCAGTATAGAGGTTATCTCAGGGTGTTGAAATAAAGATACCCAGGTGTTGCATACGTGTCTTATTCATCAGTGTGTCAGTATTGTATACCATTTCTGCTACCAGTAAAAAATGTAAAGAAAGTGCCATTACAGGAGCATGTAATATGTCCATCTTCACAGTCAGATGGTAAGTAGACACTTCATGCAATGAAGTGTTATTGGTACAGTGTTTCACCCACAAGTAGGCTTTATCAGGTATTTGTTAAAGCCTGCTTGTGGATGAAACATTGTATCAGTAAAAACCTTACTGCTCTAGAACTCTGGAGCTCTGGAACTAGTCTCATTCCATACTTCTGCACTTTCTCCAGTTCCTTAGCATGCTTCCTCAGTTGTGGGTTCCATACTGGTGCTGTATACTCAAAGATGGGTCTGACATATGCTGTGTTAAGCACCAGGAGTTGAGATTCCAGAAGTCCACTGTCAGATTTGCCAGGCAAGCATTGTCTGCAGAGGTTATCCAGTTGGTATGAGCCTCTGGCAGTATTATAGGCATTTTACTGATTCTCAGGTCTGCAATCTCTACCCCTGAGTCTATATTCTGTGTACAAATTTCTGGCCCATTCCCCCATTCTTCATAACCTTGCACTTGCTGGGGTTGAATTCAAGTAACCAGTTATCTGACCACCTCTTCAGTTTGTCCAAATCCTTTTTGATAAATTAGACACATGTGCAACTCTTGGGTATCTTTATTGAGGAAACGTTTCCTCAATAAAGATACCCAAGAGTTGCACATGTGTCTAATTTATCAACATGTCGGTTCTCTGAACCATTCATCTACAAATCCTTTTTGCAGCCTTTCATTGTCCTCATCCGTTTGTATTTTCCTCATTAGTTTTACTGCCTCAGCGAATAGATACATCTGACTCAATTCTATCTGTTATTTTGTTCACAAGCCAGAAACAGTACTGGTCCTAATACTGATCCTTGTGGTACACTGCTTGGTGCTCTTCCTCATTCTGACATCTTTTTTCTGTAAGATGCTCCTTGAGCTGCTGGAGTATGTTCCCAGTTACTTCTGCCTTCTCAAGTTATTGTCCCAGTCTCATGTGGGTGCATTATTAAATGCCTTCTTGCAGTATAAGAAAATACAATTCACTTAACCCTCTCTCTCTCTCTCTCGTCTCACATCTGTTACTTTGTCATAGAATGCCAACAGTTGTTTTGTTTGTTTGTTTTAAGGTAAATTTTTGCTGATGTTTCAAAGATGATAAAGTGTCCTTTATTCTGTGTAACTGTGTCTGAAATGGAAATGAATTTTGTTCCTTGGTATTTTCATTTGCAGTTATCTGGTTCCATAATCAGTGAGTGAGTGTTCGTCCATTTCATCAAGAGGCTGACAGTGTTTGTGTTGTACACATGCATTGTTCAGGTTGTTGCCTCTGCATGAGTAGATGTGTTTGTTGAGACTTGTCCATAGGTTTCTTGCTGTTTTTCCTCTGCACTGAATGATGTAAACTCCTGCATTGACTTCTTCAAGGTTCTCCACTTTGGTCCTGGTGAATTCTTTGGCTGTGCTGGTTGGTACGTTGACTCTTGTGTTGCTTTATGCAAGTGCTTTGTAGAGGTTCAGGGCAATTTTGGTGTGCTCATTGTGGTGTCAATGCCTGGAAAATTGTTGTGTAAGGCTCATTTCTGGTAGGCTTTGATGAAGAAGGAAGGAAAGTGTAGCTTGGTGAAGGTTTGGCATATATAGGAGCATTCATTGTCTGAAAACTCAGGGCTGCAGATGCAATACACTCAGGAAAAAGCAAATAGTTATGCCATGTTTAGGTTTAGCATCTTGATTGAAGTGAAAGTGCGAGGTCATTTTTGTTTGCAGGCTTTCTGTAGATTTTGAATATTAAGGTGTCATTTGCTTTTTGAATGAGGCATGTTGAGGTCTCCTTGTCAAGTGTAAATTTGTGTTTCCAAGCCTTGGGCATGACCTATTTCCCATAAAGGAAAGTTTTTTTTTTTTCAACACGTCGGTCATCTCCCACTGAGGCAGGGTGACCCAGAAAGAAAGGAAATCATTCAACACTTTCACCTCACTCATACATACTCTCTTTGCAGAAGCGCTCAGATACGACAGTTTAAAAGTCAACCTCCAAACTGCCAATATCCCAAACCCCTCCTTTAAAGTGAAGGCATTGCACTTCCCATTTCCAGGACTCAAGTCCGGCTAACCAGTTTCCCTGAATCCCTTCACAAAATATTACCCTGCTCACATTCCAAAAGGGAAGTATATAAGATTATTTATGAGTCCTGCTTATGCTTCAGATTCACCAAGACTAAGGTTCTAAGTACATGTACTGGCTTCTAGGCTGAGGGACTAATTACTTCATCTGTTATCTTCATGTATCATCTCTGTATTGAATTGGTAAAATAACTAGTTGGTGAAATGCCTTCAAATAAAGATACCCAGATGTTGCACTTGTCAAATTCCTCACAAATAATATAAAGAAAGAGTATATGACAGTGAGAATCCTTATTTTCATAAAGTATGGCACATACTGTGTTTGAAAAAGGAATAATCAGCATATTTTTCAGACTCTGTGGAAAGCCCTTGATTATGCAGATCATTTTGGGCAGCCTTAAAATTGAAGAATTGAGACACTTATGCAACACATGGGAATCTTTATTGAAGAAACGTTTCGCCACACAGTGGCTTCATCAGTCCAATACAAAGTAGAAATGGGTAAGGAGAGTAGAAGTTTGAGGTAATCAGTCCCTCAACCTGGAATCGATGTGTTCAGTCCATCACTCTTGTAGGAAGTGCAGTATATAAGCCACCTCTCTGGCCCTGTGCTGCACTTCCTACAAGAGTGATGGACTGAACACATCGATTCCAGGTTGAAGGACTGATTACCTCAAACTTCTACTCTCCTTACCCATTTCTACAGTCTCAATTCTTCAGCCTTAAAATTAAAAAATACTGAGCTTAATTAGGTTAGTTCACTTGACACTATGGTTTACATTTTATATAATGTAGTAATGACTATAATGTAGTAGTGACTACTGAGATAGAACATAGTTTTGGCCATGACATATGTTGAAATATATTGGTGGTATGGAGAACATGACTATTAAAGCTAATTTGGTTTAGATAAATAGGTTAGTATTTATAGATACGTACAATATATGTTGAGGTGGTTTGGTCATTGAGAGAGAATGGAACGAAGTAGAATGACTTGGAGAGTGTATAAATCCGTAAGGGAAGGAAGGTGGGGTAGGTGTTGTCCTCGAAAAGGTTGGAGGGAGAGGGGTAAAGGAGGTTTTGTGGTTGAGGGGCTTGGACTTCCAGCAAGCATATGTGAGCATGTTAGAGAGTGAATGGAGACGAATGGTTTTTGGGACCTGACAAGATGTTGGAGTATGTGCAGGGTAATATTTTGTGAAGGGATTCAGGGAAACCAGTTAGCTAGACTTGAGTCCTGGAAATGGGAGGGGTTTGGGACATTGGCAGTTTGGAGGGACATCTAAACTGTCATATCTGAGTGCCTCTGCAAAGACAGGGATTATGTAGGAGTGATGATGAAGTGTTGAATGATGATGAAAGTTTTTTTCTTTCTCTTTGGGTTTTTCTTTCTTTATAGGTCACCCTGCCTCAGTGGGAAATGGCCAACATCTTAAAAAAAAATGAACAACATAATTTATGCAGAATTTAGGTCAGATTAAGGTGGTGCTTTTTAACTTTATTTTTTAAACAGGCATCTGATAGTAAACTTTTTGCATCCTTCTAGTAGGAAGTTCCAAATTTTAGGGCCCTTTACTTTCAAGGAATTCCTAGATGTAGTATATCAGAGAGACAGGCACATAATCCTTCTATTGTGTTCTGTTGCAGCTCTTACTGAACAGTTGGAGCATTGTGCTGAAGTTTGTACTAAGAGTCCTAGATATGTAAAACATACATCAGTGGATGTGAATGTTTTATATGTTGAATAAATTATGACTTGAAAAGTGGAGGCATGTGTTATCTGGAATCTGACTGAGAGATTATTATAATAGCTCATTTCTGTTGGGTAGCAGTAACTTTTAGGTGATTTGCTATTGTAGAATTCCAGATAATTATATCATGAAGTGAGGTAGGGACAGATTAAAGAAAAGTACAGAGTGAGTTATATTGTTTATGGAATATAGAGTATTTTGTGATAGGATGTCTTCAGTTTTGAAAATTTTCTTATATATGTGTTGGATGTATAAGTTTAATTTCAGGTTGCTGTCAGGGTCTGTACCTAAGAATTTTCCAACATCTCATCTTTCTTTGGGTAAATTATTTATTGTTATGTTAAATTGAATATTTTTAGCTTTATTTCTGAACAACATGAAGATGAGCTTGTCAGTATTGACGGGTTTGACTGACTGGTTTTTCCAGAATTAAATACATATGTATTACAGTGCTCACACTCCAAGAGCACATCAAAATTTACAAACCACTTGTCTACTCTCACTTAGGTTTAACATGCTGGTGTTAAACCCCTACTACTACTACTACTACTACTCTCTCTCACCCTCCTTCCAACCTTTCCTTGATCATTTCCTTCACCACCATCCTTTCATCTCATTTTTATTAGATATTTAATATTAAAACATATAATTTATAGCTATGTTTACTAATCATATGATTATTCTTAAAACTAATTGATTATTATTTTGCTTCCAGGGCAAACATATGGCAGGGAACCTTTCCTAAGGAAGATACGGGACTTGATGGATGGGCAGGCCGATGTCCAGTTACTTCTTTCCCTCCCAATGGATACGGCTTGTATAATATGCTGGGCAATGTTTGGGAATGGACAAATGACTGGTGGCAAGTTAGCCATTCTCCAAGTCTTGAGACTAATCCAGTATGTCCTTGATACTTTGTTTCACTTGTTAACCCTCTCCTGTTGTAAACCCCTGAAATTAAAAGTGCTGACAATGTCACGATTTTTCAAAAAAAAAAAAAAAATAAATAATGATTTTATCTTCTGAAATGGCAGAGAATATTTTTCTTGAGATACTAACACCAAAAGTGTGAAATCCGATGGAAAACTTAAGGTATTATGTGGGCTCAAAATTAGCATCCTTGGTGCAATTTACATACTGGCAATTTTTCCCATTGAGTCCTATTTTAACCCTTTCACTGACCAGACCCCTAAAATTAATATTGCTCTCAGTGTCCATTTTTTTTTTAAATGCTCTGAAATGGTAGAGAATCTTCAGAAGGTAATAATACCAAAAGTATGAAATTTGATGGAAGACTTACAGAATTATGCAGGCGCAGTTAGTGGAACACTTACAGAATTGTGCAGGTGCAAAGTTAGTGGTTTGGATGCAATTTTTAAATTAGTGTTTTTGCCCACTTAGAGTCCTATTTTAAGCCAATTCTATTACTCCATTTGACAGAATTCTTAGCAATTTTGCTAGTATGCCTTCCATTCTATCGACTGAGCACAAGAAACTGTTTGTTCAGCTACACTATAATGTTCACAGAAGTTGGTAATTTGGCCAATTTACACAAAATTAAAAAATACAAATTTAAAAATAGTCCAAAATATGAAGAATGTAGACATTCCAGGCATTAAAACATTTTTTCTGTTCATTAATCACATCCTCCACTTGCCTTCCATTTTGAACTGATAATCACAAAAACAGAAGTTTTACCCTATTTCTCAGATGAAGTATAACTAGGAATGATTGGTCATGGTTTTTGGTGTCCTAATAATTGAATCAGACATAATAAGGATGGATAAGGGGGCCTTATCCATCCTTGGGAAAATTGGTAAAAATCAAATATTTTTCCTTATTTGAGCTTAATTTGCAACGACTTCCAGTCCTGAAGCCAACCAATATCATCTCTATTTCATTAATATATCTTCCATTCCATCAAAGGATACCAAGAAACAGCCAATAAAACCAAGAAAACACATCAGAATTGCCAGAGTTTTGCTTTTCCTATCATGCACCATGTGGGACAGTTTTTTTTTATACCATGCACACTCGTTGCATAGACCCATTCTTTCACATCTAGGCCAAAATTTAGCACTCACAGCTAATTTGAGTGAGCTGAGCTCATGACATAGATGAACATAAGGGACCCCTGGCATCAGTAATTATACATAGTTCTATGTGATGGCCACTCAAAGGGTTAAGCCACTTCCAGTGATCAATTTGACCCAATTCCCAGCTACTTCTCTAGCTTGCCTTCCATTTTATCGATTGAGCAGAAGAAACCACTTGTTTCAACTACCCTATAATGTGCACAGAATTTGGCATTTTGGCCAGTTTTACATAAAATTAAACAAAAATTCAAATTAAAAACACACTCCAATATAAAGCAACATTTTCCTCTGTTCATTAATCGCAAAAAATCAAAGTTGTACCCTACTTTTCAGATTACTAAAATATAACTAAGAATGATTGGTCATGCATTAGGCCATCCCAATAATTGAAGACCTAGAAAAAAATAAACATATCAAGGGGCTAGGGAAGCCCAACCCTTCCTCAGGAAAACTGGCAAAAAATTAATACAGCAGGGCCCCACTTTACAGCGTTTCGCTTTACGGCATTCCGCTAATACGGACATTTCAAATTATGACCAAAACTCGCTATACGGCTCCCCCCACCTGTCTTTCTAATATGGTCACAGCTGCCCACCGAGTTTGTTTACATTCTCCCTGAGCACATCTCCTTATTATGTCTGGAAACTTTCCAAAATTTCAAGTGTTTTAAAGTTATTGTATATTTTATATGTATTGTACTTGATAATTAAACTTGTGTACACCTGTACCTAAATAAACTTACACACTGTGCTGGCATGTAGGTACACATTAAAATCACTAAGAGTCTCTCTACTCTTGATGCAATAATAATAATCATAATAATAATAATAATAATAATAATAATAATAATAATAATAATAATAATCTCTTGGGCGCATTAATGTCGCATATTACGTTAATATAGACATTTCCCTTAATCTATCTATGATATTTTTTTCAAAATTATATAAGAAACACATTATGTAACACACAAACATGATACATGCACCCACAGTATAAAAATTTATACAAATATATATGAGATGTTTACCAAACGGTTTGTAGAAGTGTCGGAAGAATTACGTTTTCTCTAGCCCGTCACCTGTTACTAGGGATAACTGTAGAAAAATATTCCTTTCGTATGCCTTCACTTTATAGCTATAATTCTGTACTAACTTGTACACAGTGTAAGAGTATTTGTTTCGTGATTTAATTATTATAATAATAATAAAAATATTATAAGGTAAAAGTTTCACAAACTCTTACAAATGTACATGAATGAACTAAAACTGGACACGTATTAATACCGTCTATTTCGCCTGACCGAGTGATCGTCCACAACCTGTTCAGTTTGTTTGTGTACGCTGTCTGAGCTCGGTGTATCATTAAATGTTGTATATTACGTTAATATACACATTTTCATTAATCCATCCGTGATATTTTTTTCAAAATTATATAATAGACACGATACATAACATAAATACATAACAACATATGTGTAGAGAACCTAGGATAACCCAAAAAAGTCAGAGTGACTTACTTCCATTGCCTTCACTCAGAGCATCATTTCTTCTCAAAATGATGTTACATGAGAATGGGAGTGTTCTTCTTTATTTATTCTACCGTATCAATGTAGAGACAACTTGTACACAATGTAACTTGTACACAAACCAGATGTGTACACTGTTTACAAAACTTACCTTCGCCTGGTTTGTTTACATAACTCTGCTGTCCTCTCTCATGCACTCATTCTTTCTCTCTGGTATGGTAGCCTGGCTGACTACCATACATACCACACTTGATTTTTTATAATAAATACTACTCATCTCACCCTATATTTTAAGGTAAGTAATGAGTGAACTGTATATACATTTTATCGCTCTGGGATGCTTAAATATCATAGAATAGTATGTGTGGGTGGGGTGGCCTGGTATGGTAGCCTGGCTGACTACCATACATACCACACTTGATTTCTTACAATAAATACTACTTGTCTCACCCTAGATTAAGACTATAAATATTTTAAGGTAAGTAATGAGTGCACTATGTGTGTATTGTACTTTTTTATTCTCTTTTGATGCCTGGTTCTATTGCTAACATAATATATGTTAGTGTAACTTGTTATCTAGCGTTTGTATGCATTTGTAAGTGAAAAAAAAGGGTGTTCCACTTTACGGCGGTTTCCGCTTTATGGCGGTAGCCTGGACCCTAACCCGCCGTATAAGTGGGGCCCTCCTGTGTTTCACTAGTATTTCTTCCATGTTATCAATTAATACTTAGAAACATCTAATAAAAACCACCCTAGGAGACACCTCAAAGTCACTATTTTCGACTGAATGCTAGAAGGTCAAAGGTTTACTTTTCTCACCATGCTCATGTCTAACCCAAAATTTACCAGTCACAATATATCTGAGGGAGTTATGCTTAAAATGTAGTTTTATGTGTGCACCACCTCCAATCTGTGCTCCAATTTCTGGAATTGTCTGAATGCCTTCCAATTCCCCAGGTATTGTATGACCCCTATGGGTTTGGTGCTCCCCGTGAATGTAATAATATGCGAGTGACATTGGCATCAGTGACATAGATCTACATGTGTATACACTATTAACTCTTTCAGGGTTTCGGACGTACTAGTACGGCTTACGCACCAGGGTTTTTGACGTACTAGTACGCTTAAATTATAGTGCCCTCAAATCTAGTGAGAGAAAGTTGGTAGGCCTACATATGAAAGAATGGGTTTATGTGGTCAGTGTGCACAGTATAAAAAAATCCTGCAGCACACAGTGCGTAATGAGAAAAAAAACTTTGACCGTGTTTTTGGATTAAAACAGCAACTTTGCACTGTATTTTCGTATGGTATTTATTGTTGTATTCTAGTTTTCCTGGTCTCATTTTATAGAATGGAAGACATATTACAGAAATTGAGATGATTTTGACTGGTTTTACAATGAAAAGTACCTTGAAATTGAGCTCAAAGTAGCAGAAATGTTCGACTTTTACCAAAGTTCAAAAGTAAACAAATCATGCTAAGCGTCCAATACACGTCAACTGGTGAGTCTTATGTTCTTTCACAAGTGCGCTGATATTATTTATACCATTTCTACACTAATGCAGTAGTCTGCATAACAGTAAATCTTCTATTTTTTTGTGAGAATAAAAATTCAAAGTGGAAAGAAAAAGAATGTAAGAGGGGCATGGAGATGTGACTAATGAACAGAGGAAATGTTATTTTAGTGCCAGGAATATCTTTCTTGTTTATTCTGGACCCTATTTGGAAATTGGCATCTTTTGAAATTTGTGTGAATTTGGCAAAATTGCTAAATTCTGACCACTGTATTGGATAGTTGAAATTGGTAAATGGGTGATTTCTTGTACTCATTTGATAGAAAAAATGGAGTTCTAGCGAAATAGTTATGGTTTTTGTCGACTAGTACACTGGAATTGGTCGAAAATAGGGCTCAAAAAGGCAAAATCGCCAATGCTTAAACATCGTCGAGACCGCTAACTTTGCGAGAGCATAATTCCGTAAGTTTTCCATCAAGTTTCATACTTTTGATGTCATTATGATTGGGAAAAGATTCTCTATCTTCTCATAAGAAAAAGTAATTTTTTTTTTTTTTTTTTTTTGGAAATTTGGGCTCTGGGAGAGGGCCTGGGGACCCTGAAAGGGTTAAGTGTAGATTGGAGTGCACTTTTGTGCTTTTTCTGTGATTTTTAAACATTATCCTGATTTAACAGACACTTGTGCAATTCCCCCATAAGTTTGTTATATAAAAAATCTAAATCTTTATTTTTAAGAAGCATATACAGAGGTTATAATGTTTGAGAAGTTCATTTTATTTACAGGCTTCATACAGTTACGAAAAAAATATTTGATACAATTATATAAGCAGTTATAATAATAAAATGAGCAAAAGCAACGGTAATAGTAACACTTAAGAAAATGCATTAAAATCACCATTTTGGCATCTTGTTTCCTTTGGGATTCCTCATTCCTGAGGTGGTGATAATATGCAGTCCTTTCCCAGGCAGAAGTGCATTTGTGTGTTCCTCTTTTGAATGAGCGTCTAAACATGTTGAAGAACTCAATGTGCTAGTTTAGCTTGATTTTGGTGAAGGCTCTTGGCCCAAGAAATTGGAACTACCTCTCATTCTGCAGCCATTGCATCACCTCTACAGATTTAGCACTTCCAAGTAGGACCGAAATGACATTATAAGTTTCTTTTCCCTATGTGTGGGTTATTTATGTACAGGAGGGCTCAGCTTATATGGCAGGTTAGGTTCAAATCTACCGCCATAAAGCGTAAACCGCCATAAACTGAATAACTTTTTTTCTCAATTTTTAAATGCATATCAATGCCTGATAACATATTTACACTATCATATATTAAGTTAGCAATAGAACTAGGTCTAAAAAACAATAAAAAAGTAAAATGCATATACAGTACACTCATTACTTACCTAAAAATATTTTCAGCCTTAACGTATGGTGAGAGATGATGAGTAATTATTGTAGGAAGTCAGAAGATGGCTTGGTGCAAAGGCACAGTGTGACTAGTTTGATCTTCAATCCACACCAGTAAAATTTTTCCATGTCAGCAATAAGGTTATCACGTTTTCTTATAACTTTAGTGTTCACTGGTGTAGCACTTTTAATTTCATGCAAGACTTTCTCCTCAAGTTCATTTAAAATAAGAGCCTTATGGCTCACTTTTTTTCTTTTATCACAACTGCCCTTAGATGTCATCATAACACAAAAATAGTACGTATATATAATATGCATAACAACTCTAAAACACTTGAAACTTTGGAAAGTTTCCAGATGGAACGGAGGCCCAGAGCTCATTGCAGCACACCCAGGTTCACTTGTAGAAATAAAGATTATTATTATTATTAATTTTTTTTTTTTTTCAACAAGTCGGCCGTCTCCCACCGAGGCAGGGTGACCCAAAAAAGAAAGAAAATCCCCAAAAAGAAAATACTTTCATCATCATTCAACACTTTCACCACACTCACACATTATCACTGCTTTTGCAGAGGTGCTCAGAATACAACAGTTTAGAAGCATATACGTATAAAGATACACAACATATCCCTCCAAACTGACAATATCCCAAACCCCTCCTTTAAAGTGCAGGCATTGTACTTCCCATTTCCAGGACTCAAGTCCGACTATATGAAAATAACCGGTTTCCCTGAATCCCTTCACTAAATATTACCCTGCTCACACTCCAACAGATCGTCAGGTCCCAAGTATCATTCGTCTCCATTCACTCCTGTCTAACACGCTCATGCATGCTTGCTGGAAGTCCAAGCCCCTTGCCCACAAAACCTCCTTTACCCCCTCTTTCCAACCCTTTTGAGGACGACCCCTACCCCTCCTTCCTTCGCCTATAGATTTATATGCTTTCCATGTCATTCTACTTTGATCCATTCTCTCTAAATGACCAAACCACCTCAACAACCCCTCTTCTGCCCTCTGACTAATGCTTTTATTAACTCCACACCTTCTCCTAATTTCCACACTCCGAATTTTCTGCATAATATTTACACCACACATTGCCCTTAGACAGGACATCTCCACTGCCTCCAACCGTCTCCTCGCTGCTGCATTTACCACCCAAGCTTCACATCCATATAAGAGTGTTGGTACTACTATACTTTCATACATTCCCTTCTTTGCCTCCATAGATAAAGTTTTTTGACTCCACATATACCTCAATGCACCACTCACCTTTTTTCCCTCATCAATTCTATGATTAACCTCATCCTTCATAAACCCATCCGCCGACACGTCAACTCCCAAGTATCTGAAAACATTCACTTCTTCCATACTCCTCCTCCCCAATTTGATATCCAATTTTTCTTTAAATTATTTGATACCGTCATCACCTTACTCTTTTCTATGTTCACTTTCAACTTTCTACCTTTACACACATTCTCAAACTCATCCACTAATCTTTGCAATTTTTCTTTAGAATCTCCCATAAGCATAGTATCATCAGCAAAAAGTAACTGTGTCAGTTCCCATTTTGAATTTGATTCCCCATAATTTAATCCCACCCCTCTCCCGAACACCCTAGCATTTACTTCGTTTACAACCCCATCTATAAATATACAGTGGACCCCCGGTTAACGATATTTTTTCACTCGAGAAGTATGTTCAGGTGCCAGTACTGACCGAATTTGTTTCCATAAGAAATATTGTGAAGTAGATTAGTCCATTTCAGACTGCCAAACATACACGTACAAACGCACTTACATAAATACACTTACATAATTGGTCACATTTGGAGGTAATCGTTATGCGGGGGTCCACTGTATTAAACAACCATGGTGACACTACACATCCCTGTCTAAGACCTACTTTTACCAGGAAGTATTCTCCCTCTCTTCTACACACCCTAACCTGAGCCTCACTATCCTCATAAAAGCTCTTTACAGCATTTAGTAACTTACCACCTATTCCATATACTTGCAACATCTGCCACATTGCTCCTCTATCCACTCTATCATATGCCTTTTCTAAATCCATAAATGCAATAAAAACTTCCCTACCTTTATCTAAATACTGTTCACATATATGCTTCAATGTAAACACTTGATCTACACATCCCCTACCCACTCTGAAGCCTCCCTGCTCATCCCCAATCCTACATTCTGTCTTACCTCTAATTCTTTCAATTATAACCCTACTGTATACTTTTCCTGGTATACTCAGTAAACTTATTCCTCTATAATTTTTACAATCTCTTTTGTCCCCTTTCTCTTTATATAAAGGGACTATACATGCTCTCTGCCAATCCCTAGGTACCTTCCCCTCTTTCATACATTTATTAAACAAAAGTACCAACCACTCCAACACTATATCCCCTCCTGCTTTTAACATTTCTGTCATGATCCCATCAGTTCCAGCTGCTTTACCCCCTTTCATTCTACGTAATGCCTCACGTACCTCCACCACACTTACATTCTGCTCTTCTTCACTCCTAAAAGATGGTATACCTCCCTGGCCAGTGCATGAAATTACCACCTCCCTTTCTTCCTCAACATTTAAAAGTTCCTCAAAATATTCTCGCCATCTACCTAATACCTCCCTCTCCCCATCTACTAACTCCCCTACTCTGTTTTTAACTGACAAATCCATACTTTCCCTAGGCTTTCTTAACTTGTTTAACTCACTCCAAATTTTTTTTCTTATTTTCATTAAAATTTCTTGACAGTGCCTCCCACTCTTTCATCTGCTCTCCTTTTGCACTCTCTCACCACTCTCTTCACCTTTCTTTTACTCTCCATATACTCAATTCAATTCAATTCAATTCAAAGTTTATTCTCTATAAAGATTACAATGTTGAATTTACAGAATTTGGTTGTTGTGTGGTTTACATGTAGTTAAATAATGATTACAGAGTGTACCACTAGAACACCTAGCATGGCTAGGCATTTCGGGCAGACTTAGTTTAATTCTTTATTTTAAAATATTACAAATTATGAGGTAAGTTGGTATTATGGCTAAGTGACTAAATACTAGTTTGTGAGTTTAGCAATGTGAATGCTTTTGTTTTGGCACAGTACATAGTTTCAGTATTGGAGTATCATAGGATTCATTATTTTAAGATTGAGATTAATATTTCTGTTTATGGTCAAATGGGTGAGTGAGTGTAAGTGTGAACCACCAGGTGGTATTCGTGTAGTTAGTTGATGGGGTTTATCAGGGAGATAAGATGTTTTCTAATGGTAGTTTTGAAGGTGATGAATGTGTCTGCAGTTCTAGAGTTCTCAGGTAGGGTGTTCCAGATTTTAGGGCCTTTGACATACATTGAATTTTTGTAAAGGTTTAGTCGGACATGGGGAATGTCGTAGAGATGTTTATGTCTGGTGTTATGCCTGTGGGTTCTGTCACAACTATCAAAAAAGCGTTTTAGGTCAAGGTTGATATTGGAGTTTAAGGTCCTGTAGATGTAGATTGCACAGTAGTAAGTGTGGATGTACTGAACAGGGAGTAAGTTTAGATCTATGAAGAGTGGGGGGGGGGGGTGTTGCCAGGGATGGGATTTAGTGATTATTCTTACTGCAGCTTTTTGTTGGGTTATTATTGGCTTTAGGTGTGTTGCTGCAGTTGATCCCCAAGCACAAATAGCATAGGTGAGGTATGGATAAATAAGTGAGTGGTATAGTGTGAGAAGGGCATTTTGCGGCACATAGTATCGTATCTTGGAGAGGATCCCAACTGTTTTGGATACTTTTTTGGTTATGTGTTGGATATGGGTGCTGAAATTCAGGTTGTTGTCAAGGTATAGGCCTAGGAATTTGCCCTCATTATGTCTGATAATTAGAATGTTGTCGATCTTAATGTTAATTTGTGCATCTCCTGCTCTGCTACCAAACATAATATAGTAGGTTTTGTCAGTGTTAAGCGTAAGTTTATTGGCTGTCATCCAAGTCGATATTTTGATCAGCTCCTCGTTAACAATGGTGTTGAGGGTGGCAAGATTAGGGTGAGAGATGATATAAGTCGTGTCGTCAGCAAAGAGAATGGGTTTCAGGTGTTGGGATATGTTTGGAAGATCATTGATGTATATGAGGAAGAGCAGGGGACCAAGGACACTTCCCTGCGGAACTCCAGTATCAAGTGGCCGTGTTGTTGATGCTGTGTCTTTAATGGTAACATACTGATACCTATTAGTAAGGTAAGATTTGAAATAAGCAAGCGCATGGCCTCTTATACCGTAATGGTCAAGTTTGTGGAGTAGGATGTCGTGGTCTACTGTGTCAAAAGCTTTTCTTAGATCAATAAAAATTCCTAGTGGATATTCCTTATTTTCCAATGCTGTGTAAAGCAGATCTAGCATTTTTATGATTGCATCATTAGTGCTTTTATTTTTCCTAAATCCAAATTGGCAGGGGTTGAGTATGTTTTGAGCCGTTATAAATGAATACAGTCTCCTGTGCACGAGTTTCTCAAGGATTTTGGATAGCAATGGTAAGTTTGATATTGGCCTATAGTTGTTTAAGTCTGTAGGGTCACCACCTTTATGTATTGGTGTAACCCTTGCCATCTTGAGTAGTTTTGGGAAGGTGCTAGTTTCTAGTGACTTGTTAAAAAGTAATGAAATAGCATGCGAAAGGATATGGGCCGCTCGCTTGTACAGTAATGGTGGGACATTAGACAGATTCCCTGAGTTGTTTTTAAGTGACTTTATAATCTCGGTGACTTCCGAGGGTTCAGTTGGTGCAAGATAGAAGGAATTTGGGAAATTCCCATCTAGGTAGTCCCCGGCATGGGCATTAGTATGTGGGATTTTATTGGCGAGATTAGATCCTATGGTTGAGAAGAAGTCGTTTATCTTGTTAGCTGTGTCAGTGGGATGTAGTGGTGTTCCATTAGGTTTAGTTAGGACAATATTCTTGTTTTTTTTTCAGTTTGTGGGTCCCTAGAATCTGAGAGAGTGTTTTCCAGGTCTTTTTTATATCTCCTCTAGTGTCTGTGAATCTACTGGAGTAGTATAGTTGTTTGGCTTTCTTTATTACTTTGGTGAGAACTGATGAATAGTGTTTAAGAATATCTTTGTGTATTAAGCCCTGTCTATATTGCTTTTCATATTGGTGTTTCTTGTCAATGGATTTCAGAATGGTGCTGGTTAGCCATGGGCAACCAAGCCGTTTGTTTGTGATCTGTTTCGTTTTTATAGGACAATGTTTGTTGTATAGTCTAAGTAATTTGTTAAGAAAAATGTCTGTCCAGTCATCTGTTCTTCTTATAACACTTCTGCTTTGTAAAAACTTCTCGTAAGCTACCTTTTTCTCCTTTATCACACCCTTTACTTCATCATTCCACCAATCACTCCTCTTTCCTCCTGTCCCCACCCTCCTATAACCACAAACTTCTGCCCCACATTCTAATACTGCATTTTTAAAACTATTCCAACCCTCTTCAACCCCCCCACTACTCATCTTTGCACTAGCCCACCTTTCTGTAGCATGTTTCTTATATAATTTTGAAAAATGTCGTAGAGTAATGAAAATGTCTATAATAACATAATATATGACTGTTAAAGTGCCCCAGAGTGATTATTATTATGCTTATTGCATCTTCAACAATAGTTAGACACTCTTAGCTAATTTTTCGCCTGGCATAGCTACTCCTACTTTGTAATGATGCCAAATAGTGATTTTAATGTACCTGCATGCCAGCACAATGTGTAAGTTTATTTAGGTACATTATTATTATTATTATTATTATTATTATTATTATTATTATTATTATTATAATCATAACTAAGTGCTCAACCCATAAGGGTTATTTAGGTACAGGTACACTTAAGTACAATTATCAGTACCATCTCAGCCATAGACATACCTTGCTCACTGAGGTTAATCGTTTCTAACTTTGCACTTTAAGAAACTTACGATTCTTCTTTTGATCACAACTACCCTTATATGTCATTGTAACTGTAACACAAAAAAGAGTATACAGTGGACTCTCCGTTTTCATCAATTTTCATTATCGCCGATTTCGGTTTTGGCCAGCTTTTTTTTATCAATTTTTTGGCTCCATTTTTGTCGATTACCTCATTTTTTGTTGATCGTATAGAACCTGTCCAGTGCCCAGCACACAGACAAAGCCGCCTCCTACACCATTCTCAGCCAGTGTAGCATTGTCTCTTGGTGAGTGAACATATCCTGCCAGGTCATACGAAACATTTCGTAATAATCCATTGTTTTTGCCACTTGTTTATTGTGTGTGACTGCTAAATAAGCCACCATAGGCCCAAAGAAAGCTTCTAGTGCCAGCCCTTTGGTAAAGAATGTAAGAAACACAATGTAATTCAAGAAAAAGTTTGTAGAAAAATACGAAAGCAGTTGGTGCTGGTAGAGGGTGGTAGTGATGGTGGTAGAGGGTGGTAGTGATGGTGGTAGAGGGTGGTAGTGATGGTGGTAGAGGGTGGTAGTGATGGTGGTAGTGATGATGGTAGTGATGGTGGTAGAGGGTGGTAGTGATGGTGGTAGTGATGGTGGTAGAGGGTAGTAGTGATGGTGGTAAGGGTGGTAGTGGTTGTGATGTTGGTAGAGGGTGGTAGTGATGGTGGTAGAGGGTAGTAGTGATGGTGGTAGGGGTGGTAGTGGTTGTGATGCTGGTAGAGGGTGGTAGTGATGGTGGTAGAGGGTAGTAGTGATGGTGGTAGGGGTTGTGATGCTGGTAGAGGGTGGTAGTGATGGTGGTAGAGGGTGGTAGTGTTGTGATGGTGGTAAAGGGTGCCTTCTTAAGTGATTCTACTAACTCCTCCAATATTGTTGGAGTTATATAGGGCTACAGAAAACACGCCGCCTCAGCTGCAGCCTTCTCCAACATTATGGACGGCTTATGCTCACAGTGTTGTGTTGTTACAAACATAATAAGTCATTATGTTTGTAACAACACAACACCTGTTGTTACAAACATAATGACTTATTTTATTCATTCTAGAGTATATGTCATGTTTCTGTGTTGTTAATATTGTTTATTATGTCATATTAGTTGAATTGTGATAGATAAATAAGCCATAGAGTTGATATTAGTGTCATATTCTCCGACAATAAACTCCCCTCCCCCGGTCTGCCATACACTAACAAGTCTTTTCAATAAAGGTAAGTGTGATATTAAATGCTCATTTATACATTTTATTAGTGCTTTGTATTTATTTGTCATTCTTTTCTGCATGTAAATCTATATTTAAGCTAGGGAAGTGACCCCTGATAAGGACTTGGTACCTAGAGTCCTTATGGAAGGGGATTTCCCTTTCAAACAGTAACCTCTCTTCCCTCTCCCCTCCTCCCTGTCTTCCATCCATCAACAACAGCCTTCAGTAAAGGTAAGTGTCATGTGTAATGTTCGTTCTTTTGTGCATGTAACTCTATCTTTAAGGTAAAAAAATTTTTTTGTTGATGCTTCTGGGTGTCTGGAACGGATTAATTCTATTTACATTATTTCTTATGGGGAAAATGGTTTCAGTTGTGGCCGATTTTAGTTTTGGCTGATGGCTCTGGGACGGATTAAACACGAAAACTGAGGGTTAAATGTATATAAAGTATGCAGTAACTTTAACACACTTGAAGCTTTGGAAAGTTTCCAGACATAATTGGGAGATGTGTAGCTCATGGAGGATGTAAACAAACTGAGAGTAGACAGGTAGCATGCAGATGCTGGAGTAGTGTATCAGGAGTTGTATAAACAAATTTTGTGGTATAATTTAACCATATGACTGTTTTGGTCGTATATATACGTCTTACGAGCCACCGTGTTTGACGTATGTATACTCATAAATTCTAGCGGTTTCAAATCAAGCAGGAGAAAGCTGGTAGGCCCACATGTGAGAGAATGGGTCTGTGTGGTCAGTGTGCACCACATAAAAAATCCTGCAGCACAGTGCATAATGAGAAAAAAAACTGACCGTTTTTTTTTAATTAACCCTTTCAGGGTCCGTCCCGTAGATCTACGGCTTTACGTTCAGGGTCCAAACCGTAGATCTACGCCATGAGCTCAGCTCACTCTGATAAACTGTGAGTGGTACATTTGGGCCTAGATATGAGAGAATACATCTATGTGGTATGTGTGCACCACATAAAACACATCCTGCAGCACACTGTGTATAATGAGAGAAAAAAAATGAAATCATGATTTTTCGATTAAAACAGCAACTTTGCAGTGTTTTTTCGTATGTTTTTTATAGTTGTATTTGCGATTTCTTGGTCTCATTTGATAAAATGGAAGACATATTACAGAAATAGAGATGATTTTGATTGGTTTTAGCATTGGAAATGGCTTGAAACTGAGCTCAAAGTAGCGGAAATGTTAAATTTTTGCCGATATTCAAGAGTAAACAAACGACCTCACACGTCTAATACACGTCAGCTGGTGGGTCTAATATACATTCACAAATATGGTGATGATATTTATACAATTATTACAGTATTGCATAACAGTAAATCTTCTATTTTTTGGTGTGAATAAAAATTCATTATGTGAATAAAAAATCAAAATGGAATTTATTTGTAAAGCCTCAAAACATAACTAATGAACAGAGGAAATGTTAGTTTAGTGCCAGGAATGCCTACATTGTTCATTCTGGACCCTATTTTGAAATTGGAATATTTTGAACTTTGTGTTAAATTGGCCAAATTAACAATTTCCGATCACTTTATTTTGTAGTTGAAACAGTTGACTTGGCGATTTCTTGTGCTCAATCGATAGAATAGAAGTAATACTAGTGAAATAGCTAAGAATTTGGTTGATTGGAATAATGTAATTGGCCTAAAATGGGAGTCAAAGTCGGCAAAATCGCCGATTCGTAAATATCGCTGACACATCAAAATTCGCGAGAGCATAATTTCGTCAATTTTCCACCAATTTTCGTACTTTTTGTTTTATTACCTTCACAAAAAGATTCTCTACGATTTCATAAGAAAAAATAACAAATTTTTTTTTTGAAAATTCTTGGACACTGGTGCGTGACTCCAGATTTGGGCCTTGGACCCTGAAAGGGTTAAAACACCAACTTTGTGGTCTATTTTCGTATAGTATTTATGATTCTATTCTCGTTTTCTTGGTCTCATTTGATAGAATGGAAAACATATTATAGAAATAGAGGTGATTTTGGTTGGTTTTACTGTGAAAAGAACCTTGAAATGGAGCTCAAAGTAGGGGAAATGTTTGATTTTTGCCAATGTTCATTAGTAAACAAATGATGTCATTGTCCAATAAATGTCCAACTAGCCATTCTAATATGCAGTCATGAATGGGTTGACATTATTTATATAATTATTACAATATTGCAGTAGTCTGCATAACAGTAAATCTTCTATTTTTTTTATGAATAAAAATTCAAAATAGAAAGTAAGAGTGATATCAGAGGGGCCTGGAGATGTCGTTTTGATAAGGACCTGCCTCGTATGGGCCAGTAGGCCTTCTGCAGTGTTCCTACATTCTTATGTTCTTATGTTCTTAGAAAATGTTAGTTTAGAGCCAGGAATGTCTACATTGTTCATACTGGACCCTATTTTGAAATTGGCATATTTTTTAATTTGTGTGAAATTGGCCAAATTGCCAATTTCTGACCACTTTATTGGGTAGTTGAAATTGGTAAATGGGCGGTTTCTTGTACTCAATCGATAGAACAAATGAAGTTCTAAAGAAATATTTATGAGTTTGGTTCACTGGAACAAGGGAATTAGCTGAAAATAGGGCTCAAAGTGGGGGAAATCGCCGATTCGTTAATATCGCTGAGGTCGCTAACTTCGCAAGAGCGTAATTCCATCAAATTTCATACTTTTGGTGTTATTACCATCGGGAAATGATTGTCTCTCATTTCATAAGAAAAAATAATATTTTTTGTTTTTTAAATTTTTGCGACACCAGGAGACACCTCAGGATTTGGGGTTGCGACAGTCAAGGAGTTAATATATCCATATTAGTAAAGTGCCATAACGCAGGGCTATCCTGTATTGTGTTGTTGTTGCTATTATTATTTTTTCTTTTAACACACCAGCTGTCTCTCACCAAGGCAGGGTGACCTGAAAAAGTAATTTATAAAGAAATTTATACAGAAGGGGTTACTAGCCCCTTGCTCCTGGCATTTTAGTTGCCACTTATGACATGCATGGCTTACGGAGGAAGGATTCTTCTCCACTTCTCAATGGAGATTATTATTTTGTGATATAGATTAATTTTTTTACTGGATGGACAGGTAATTCAGGAAAAGCCCTCATTGCCATGACCAAAAGCTTCACCAAGGTTATTGTAGATCTAAGACTTATAATGAAAAATTTTCTGAGGAATAAAATACCACCTATATTGATAACATTCGCTGGTACGTACATGTTGTATGTACTTACATACATACAGTGGAACTTCGGTTTTCGTGATTAATCTGTTCTAAAAAGTCTGACAAAAACTGAACCTTACAAAAACTGAAGCAATATTTCCCATGAGAAATAATGTAAATCCAATTAATCTGCTCCAGACACCCAAAAATATTAACAAAAAATACAATACGTAGAGAATAACTATAGTTTTACATCCAGAAAACAACGAGAAATAAATATAAATGACTAATGAAATGGATAAATGAATATTTAACGTCACTTTTACCTTTATTGAAGACTCTTGTTGGTGTATGGAAGACGGCGAGAAGGGGAGAGGGAGGAGGAGAGGTTATTGTTTGGAAGGGAATCCCCTTCCATAAGGACTTCAGGTATCAAGGCCCTATCTGGGGTTACTTCCCTTCTTTGTCTTTTACTGGCACTAGGGCCAGCTTGAGTCACTGTACCCTTGTCGTACAAAAAATTTGTCCAGAGAGGTCTGTTTCTGGCATCTCTTTAAGAATTGCCTAAAATGGGACAAGGCATTGTCGTTGAACATGTTGCAGACACGGCTTGCAACAGCTTTGTTGGGGTGATATTTCTCCACAAAACTTTGCAACTCGCTCCATTTTGCACACACGTCCTTAATCACTGAAGAAGGCACATTCTCCCCTCTCTCTTCCTCCTCTGAAGCAATTTCCTTGGCTGCAGTCAGTTGTTCCAGTTGAAGGTCTTACAGCTCTTCAGTGGTTAGCTCTTCCCTGTGGTCATCCACCAACTCTTCAACATCCTGGCCACTCACATCCAACCTCATGAACTTCCCAGAAGACACAATAGGTTCCACAATAGGCGTAGGGTCGTCTGGGTCAGCCTCAAACCCTTCAAAATCTTTCTCAAGGACACATTCTGGCCACAGTTTTCTCCAAGCAGAGTTCATTGTCCTGGAAGTCACTCCCTGCCAAGCCTTGCCTATAAGGCTTATGCAATTGAGGATATTGAAGTGATTCCTCCAGAACTCTTAGGGTCAGTTCAGTGTCCGAGATCACTTCAAAGCACCTTCGAAACTGCTTTAGTGTAGAGTTTTTTGAAGTTTGAAATGACCTCCTGGTTCATGGGCTGGATGAGAGTGGTATTAGGGGGCAAGAACTTCACTGTGATGAAACTGAACTCCCCCAACAATTGGTCTTCCAAGTCTAGAGGATGAGCAGGGGTATTGTCCATTACCAGGAGGCGCTCGAGTGGCAATTGTTTTTGCAGGAGGTGTTTCTTCACACTAGGGACAAACACTTCATTGATCCACTCAATGAAAATTTGCCTTGTGACCTATGCCTTATTGTTAGCCTTTCACATCATGCACAATTTATTCTTGATGACGTTGTTTTTCTTGAACACTCAGGGATTTTCAGAGTGATACACCAGTAAAGGCTTCACTTTGAAATCCCCACTAGCATTACCAGAGAACAAAGGCTTGTCCTGGTAGCACCTTTTCCTCCTGCGTGATGTAGGTCCTCTTTGGCATTTTCTTCCAAAAGAGGTCTGTTTCGTGACAATTGAAGATTTGGGGGAAGAATCCTTCAGCTTCTACATACTCCTTGAATTCATCAACGAATTCTTCGGCCCCATGTTTGTCCGATTTTGCAACCTCACCATGCCTTACCACACTGTGTATGCCAGTTCCGGGCATTTTCTTTGCAAGATCTGCATGTAACTGCCCTGCCTTTTCTCAAATTATCGCCTCCAAAACACTATCTTCTGCTAACTGTTTTTCGTTGATCCACACCAACAATAACAACAACTCAACATCTTTGATTGTTTGCAATCTCTGTTTCATTAGCATATTTACCCCTTTCGCAACATCAGCTTCCTTGATATTTTTTTTCTTCGCCAGGATGGAACTGATTGTTGATACAGACTTCCCATACATCCTGGCAAGATCGGCCACATGTACGCCACTTTCGTACTTTGCTACGATTTCTTTCTTGAACTCTATCGTGTTTCTCGCTTTCTTTATCAAAGGGCTGGCACTCAAAACTTATTTAGCTTATTTAGCAGTACCACTCGATAAAAAAGCACAAAAAACAATGGATTATTACGAAATCTTTCAGATGAACGTGCGGGGTGATGCTCACTCAACGAGAAACAGACAAACTGAGTCACAAATGCATGGGATGCTTTGTGTGGGCGCTTGAGTGGCAGAGTCACGTGGATGCGTTTGGTATGGACTATTTTCAACTCTGAAAACCGAGCGGATGTACGAAAACTGGGACAAAATTTTGGTGAAGAAAGTTGTCAAAAACCAAATCCTACGAAAACTGGGGCATACGAAAACTGAGGTTCCACTGTAAATGCTTCTGATGACCTTAAAATATTGCAGCAATCCAGTTCTGTGCATATAGAATTTATTCATATAATTTTTCAACAGCGGGGTGCAAACGCTGGAGAAGACAAGGTCAAGAAGGGAGGCTCATATATGTGCACCAAGGGGTACTGCTACAGGTAATGTAACTTTATATAGGTCATATGACAGGCAATTGCAATATTAATGGAAAAGACACTGGTAAATTTGTATTCATACAGTGATGCATATTCATAAGAAGCAAAGTAAGTATTGCTTACCCTGTAAGAATTCTTCACATCAGAATTAAACCATCTTTTTGTTTATTGAACATATTCTGTATATTGCTGGCCATAGGTTGACCTCAGCAGTGAGACTGGGGGTTTGGGGGACTATACCTACTCTCAAATAATCAGAATGTTACATAACCCCAGACATAATCAAGAAAAAGGGGGTTATTCTGTGGGTTTAGAAAAGAATTCCCAGAGCTTTCTTTCAGTGGTTAAACAATGGTATAAGCCAGCTTGTAGGAAGAACAGCACTATGCTTTCTGGGAAACATTTAACATGACATTTTGTGTAGGTCTGGACAAAGCAAACCTCACTTGTTACCTTTAGGGATGTGCCAAAGTATTGGTATCAGTGAGTATTGTCTAATGATGGTATTGTTATTAAAGAGTATCAGGTAATTTTGATGTATCATTAGCAGTGGTTGTTGGCTAGTTTTGATGGTATCAGCATTGGCCTAAAATTGAGTGTCAGTATCAGCAAAGATTTTGGTATCATTGCGCCACTAGTTACCTCTCCTTTGACCTTTCCTGAGCTTGACCTCAGGGTGCTAATTTGCCATATAAGACGACTTGTACAGATAAAGTTCACTGCTGGACAAAATGATGTAATAAATGTTTCTCCTGCAAACAGTGTCTTTTCACTTGCTTTTCAGTAACTGAAGTGTAACAGTAACAGCATTTTAGGATTTTTGTCTTTGAAATCACAATTTAGTGTTAACATGTTAGAAGTTAAACATAAATTTATCACAGAAATGTGAAATTTTATAAAGCTGAATAACTTAGAAAAGGCTTACAATTACGTAGTTAGCCTTCTGCTGATTATTGCATATTTAGAGAGTAGGTTCTTTGCTTTGAATTAAATTAAGATTTTCTTACAGAAATTCTCAACGTCAAGAGAGTGCAAAGCTATCATTTAAGAAAGAACGATTTCAAAATCTTCAAAGCGATCCAGGATTTTATAGCAAAGTTAATGATCATTTTGCTTTAACATTGAGAATCATCCCATTAAACTGTTTAGAATAGCAAGCTAACTACTTATTTATTTGTTAAATGAATCAATTAAAATATTTATTAAATACAGTGGTACCTTGGGATACGAACTTAATGCGAGTGCCGATACCTAACGAATTTGGTCCCATAAGGAATAATGTAAATTAGATTAGTCCATTTCAGACCCCCAAAACTACACTTACAAAAGCACTTACATAAATACACTTACATAATTGTTCGAGTTTTGAGCTGTTTGTATCCCAAGGTACCACTGTATTCATTTTTCACATGTATCAACAAAATTACCAGGTTCATTGCTTACCTTGGCAATTTTATCAAAGACACACCACTTGTTATACAGTACTAAAATCTAAAACTATCTCCTGATTTAATATCACTTTGTTTCATGAGATATACTAGGGCCCCGCTTTACGGAGTTTCACCTTACGGTGTTCTGCAAATTTTTTTTTTTTTTTTTCAACAAGTCGGCCGTCTCCCACCGAGGCAGGGTGACCCAAAAAAGAAAGAAAATCCCCAAAAAGAAAATACTTTCATCATCATTCAACACTTTCATCACACTCACACACTATCACTGTTTTTGCAGAGGTGCTCAGAATACAACAGTTTAGAAGCATATATGTATGAAGATACATATGAACATAAAGATACATATGAACATTTCAAATTATGACCAAAACTCGCTATACGGCTCCTCTCACCTGACTTTCTAATATGGTCGCCGTGCACCACCTAGTTTGTTTACATTCTCCATGAGCACTGCATCTCTCCATTATGTCTGGAAATTTTCTAAAATTTCAAGTGTTTTTAAGTTATTTCATGTTTTATATATACATGTATATATATTTTTTTTTAACAAGTCGGCCATCTCCCACCGAGGCAGGGTGACCCAAAAAGAAAGTAAAACCCCAAAAAGAAAATACTTTCATCATCATTCAACACTTTTACCTCACTCATGCATAATAAACTGTTTTTGCAGAGGTGCTCAGAAACACAAAAGCTTAGAAGCATATACGTATAAACATACACGACATATCCCTCCAAACTGCTAATATCCCGAACCCCTCCTTTAGAGTGCAGGCATTGTACTTCCCATTTCCAGGACTCAAGTCTGGCTATGTAAAACTAGCCGGTTTCCCTGAATCCCTTCACTAAATGCAGTGGACCCCCGGTTTACGATCAGCTCCCAATGCGACCAATTATGTAAGTGTATTTATGTAAGTGCATTTGTATGTGTATGTTTGGGGGTCAGAAATGGACTAATCTAATTCACAATATTCCTTATGGGAACAAATTCGGTCAGTACTGGCACCTGAACATACTTCTGGAATGAAATAATATCGTAAACCGGGGGTCCACTGTATTACCCTGCTCACACTCCAACAGATCGTCAGGTCCCAAATACCATTCGTCTCCATTCACTCCTATCGAACACGCTCGTGCATGCCTGCGGGAAGTCCAAGCCACTCGCCCACAAAACCTCCCTTACCCCTTCCTTCCAACCTTTTCGAGGATGACCCCTACCCTGCCTTCCTTCCCCTACAGATTTATACGCTCTCCATGTCATTCTACTTTGATCCATTCTCTCTAAATGACCAAACCACCTCAACAACCCCTCTTCAGCCCTCTGACTAATACTTTTATTAACTCCACACCTTCTTCTAATTTCCACACTCCGAATTTTCTGTATAATATTTACACCACACATTGGCCTTAGGACATCTCCACTGCCTCCAACCGCCTCCTCGCTGCTGCATTCACACCCATATAAGAGTGTTGGTACTACTATACTTTCATACATTCTCTTCTTTGCCTCCATAGATAACGTTTTTTGACTCCACATATACCTCAACGCACCACTCACTTTTTTTCCCTCATCAATTCTATGATTAACCTCATCCTTCATAAATCCATCCACCGACACGTCAACTCCCAAGTATCTGAAAACATTCACTTCTTCGATACTCCTCCTCCCCAATTTGATATCCAATTTTTCTTTATCTAAATCATTTGATACCCTCATAACCTTACTCTTTTTCTATGTTCACTTTCAACTTTCTACCTTTACACACACTATATACATACACAAATAACCCACACATAAAAGAGAGAAGCTTACAATGACGTTTCGGTCCGACTTGGACCATTGACAAAGTCACACTAACCGGAAGTGGAGCAGGACGGCTATATATAGGCAGGAAGAGGTGGTGGTGGTGGTAGTAGTAGTAGTAGTAGTAGTAGTACAAGAATGGTATATAATACCGACAAGATGAAATTAAGACACATGCGCAACACCCGGGCATCCCCATCGTAGACGTTTCGCCATCCATCCAGCCACTGGATGGCAAAACGTCCACAACAAAGACAACCAGACGCTGCACATGTGTCTTAATTTCATCAGTAGTTGTAGTAGTAGTAGTAGTAGAAGAGGTAGTAATAGTGGTAGTGGTAGAAGTGGGAAATAAGGAGGACGAGCCAGTCAAATACAAAGGAAGGGGAGCACTGCAAGAGAGCTAGGTGCCCACTGAGGGAGAGCAAGCACACAGAGGTGCGTGAAAGGGGAAGTGGGAAATAAATGAAGAAGGAACAGAAACAAGAGACAGAAGAGAGAAAGACAACCCAGAGGAGAAAAGGAAAGAGGAAAGGGGAAGAGGGAGAAGAAGAAAAAGAAAAAGAAAAAATGAGGAGTCAGGTTAAGTCACGGGTGTTCTGAAGTTTGGAGCATTTTACAATGTAGTGGGAGAGGAAGGCATCTACAGAGACGAAGCCAGGGCTAAGGTTCATACAAGGAAAGTTGTGTATTAGAGAGGATTCAACTAGACGGCGACTGTTCGGACCGAAACATCGTCGTAAGCTTCTCTCTTTTATGTGTGGGTTATTTGTGTATCGTTCCAGTCACGGTATTGTGCCTTTTTCTTGTTATTTATACACTATATACATGTATGTATGTATATGTATATATATACAGTGGACCCTCAACCAGCGATGGCATCGATTAACGATAAATCTGACTAGCGATACATTTTATCGCCAAAATTTTGCCTCAATTAGTGCTAAAAAACTCGACCAACACTAATCGTTCCGTCTGAGACGTGTCCACTTCTGGCCAGTGTTTACAAGCCAGCCAGCCACCGCGGTCGCTTCCAAGCATACAATCGGAACATTTCATATTATCACAGCCTTTTTAGTGATTGCACCTGCAAAATAAATCACCATGGGCCCCAAGAAAGCTTCTAGTGCCAACCCTACAGCAAAAAGGGTGAGAATTACTATGGATATGAAGAAAGAGATCATTGCTAAGTATGAAAGTGGAGTGCATGTCACCGAGCTGGCCAGGCTGTACACAAAACCCCAATCAACCATCGCTACTATTGTGGCCAAGAAAATGGCAATCAAGGAAGCTGTTCTTGCCAAAGGTGCAACTATGTTTTCGAAACTGAGATCGCAAGTGATAGAAGATGTTGAGAGACTGTTATTGGTATGGATAAACGAAAAACAGATAGCAGGAGATAGCATCTCTCAAGCAATCATATGTGAAAAGGCTAGGAAGTTGCATGACGATTTAATTAGAAAAATGCCAGCAACTAGTGGTGATGTGAGTGAATTTAAGGCCAGCAAAGGTTGGTTTGAGAGATTTAAGAATCGTAGTGGCATACATAGTGTGATAAGGCATGGTGAGGCTGCCAGTTTGGACCAAAAAGCAGCTGAAAAATATGTGCAGGAATTCAAGGAGTACATAGACAGTGAAGGACTGAAACCTGAACAAGTGTTTAATGGTGACACTGACAATGTTGTGAAACACTTTAGGAATGTCATAAAGGAACGGGAGGTACAGGCCTCTATGGGCAGATATGTTGTGCGACAGAGGTCCAGTGACTCTCAAGCTGGTCCTAGTGGCATTAAAAGAAGAAGGGAAGTAACCCCGAAAAAGGACTTGCCACCTCAAGTCCTAATGGAAGGGGATTCCCCTTCTAAACACTAAGACCATCAACACACTCCCCTCTTCCCATCCCATCAATCATCACCAGATCTTCAATAAAGGTAAGTGTCATGTAACTGTGCATGTCTTCTTCAGTTTGTGTGTATTAAAATTAATATTTCATGTGTTAAATTTTTTTTTTCAATACTTTTGGGTGTCTTGCATGGATTAATTTGATTTCCATTATTTCTTATGGGGAAAATTAACTTGACTAACGATTATTTTGACTAACGATGAGCTCTCAGGAACGGATTAATAGCGTTAGTCGAGGGTCCACTGTATATACAGTGGTCCCTTGTTTTTTGTAATTAATCCGTTCCTGGAGGAGCTACTATAAACGAAATTTATGATTTGCGAATCAGTTTTCCCCATAAGAAATAATGTAAATACAATTAATCCGTTCTTGACATCCAGAAGTATTAAAACAAAAAAATTTTTTACATGAAATATACATGTAGTACATAAACAATACAATGGGAAATGATGAATGAAACATTAACAGCATAACACTTACCTTTATTGGAGATTCTTCTTAGTGTATGGGAGACTGGAGGAGGAGAGAGATTGGATTGTTTATAATTTGGAAGGGGAATCCCCTTCCATCAACACTTGAGGTACCATTTGCTTTTCTGGGGTTGCTTCTCTTCTCTGTTTCTTAATGCCACTAGGACCACCTTGAGAGTCACTGGGGTCCTGTCTCGCAAAATAACTGTCTAGAGAGCTCTGTTTCTGGCTTCTCTTTAACACTTCCCTAAAATGGCCCAAGACTTTGTCACTGTACATATTGCCAACATGGCTTGCAACAACCTTGTTAGGGTGATGTTTCTCCATAAAGCTTTCCATCTTACCCCACATAGTAAAAATCTCTTTAATTTCTGAAGAAGGCACCTTCCATCTCTCTTCCTCCTCCTCTGCAGCAAGATTCTGAGCTGCGATCTGTTGCTGTTCCTGCTGAAGCTCTTGCAGCTCCTCAGTGGCGAGCTCTTCGTTGTGGCCTTCCACCAATTCTTCCACATCTTCCAAACTCACATCCAACCCCATGGAACTCCCCAGTGCCACAACTGATTTTAAAACAGACATAGGCTCATCAGGGTCAGTCCCAAACCCTTCAAAATCCCTCTTGTCGACACAATCTGGCCACAATTTTCTCCAAGCAGAGTTCAAAGTCCTGGTAGTCACTCCCTCCCAAGCCATACCTATAAGGGAAGGAATGGAGGATGCTGAAGTGTTCTCTCCAAAATTCCCTTAGGGCCAAGTGAGTGCCTGTGGTCACAGTCAAGCACTTGTGAAACATTGCTTTTGTGTAGAGCTTTTTAAAGTTTGCAATGACCTGCTGGTCCATGGGCTGGAGGAGAGGAGTGGTATTCAGGGGCAAAAACTTTACTGTGATGAACCCAAACTCCTCGAAAATTAGGTCATCCAAGTTTGGAGGATGAGCAGGTGCATTGTCCATTACTAGCAGGCACTTGAGATCCAATTTCTTTTCCAGGAGATACTCCTTCACACTAGGGCCAAACACTTTATTGAACCACTCGACGAAAATTTCCCTCATGACCCATGCCTTACTATTAGATTTCCAAAACACACAATTTATTCTTCATAACATTGTTTTTCCTGAACACTGGGATTTTCAGAATGGTACACTAGTAATGGCTTCACTTCGAAATCCCCACTAGCATTAGCACAGAACATTAGCGTCAGCCTGTTTTTCATAGGCTTGTGTCCTGGCATTGCCTTTTCCTCCTGTGTAATGAAGGTCCTCTTTGGCATTTTCTTCCAAAAGAGGCCTGTTTCGTCACAATTGAACACTTGTTCAGGTTTCAGTCCTTCAGCCTCTATGTACTCCTTGAATTCATGCAAATATTTTTTAGCCGCCTTGTGGTCCGAACTGGCAGCCTCACCATGCCTTACCACACTGTGTATGCCAGTACGGTTCTTAAATCTCTCAAACCAGCCTTTGCTGGCCTTAAATTCACTCACATCACCACTAGCTGCAGGCAATTTCTTTACCAAATCGTCATGCAACTGCCTAGCCTTTTCACAAATAATCGAAGTCATAAGAGTATCTCCTGCTAATTGTTTCTCATTTATCCACACCAATAATAACTTCTCAACCTCTTTGAGTACTGGTGATCTCATTTTTGTCAGCATAGTTACCCCCTTTGCAACAACAGCATCCTTGATTTCCTTTTTCTTGGCCACTATGGAACATAAGGTTGTGTAGGGTTTCTTATAGATCCTGGCCAGTTCGGCCACACTTGTACCACTTTCATATTGTTCAATGATGGTTTTCTTAAATTCAATCATATTTCTCACCTTTACCACAGGCTTGGCACTAGGAGCTCTCTTTGGAGCCATGGTAGCTTATTTAGTACTTGCAAGCACTAAAATAAATGGAATATGAAATATTTCGCTGGAGCACGTGATGGGACCTTCGCTCACTGGTAAACAATGCCAGACTGGCTGCCGCCACGGCTCACGCCGTCGGTACGCGTCCTGGACGAACTACGACTCGCGAGTCAATCTATGAAAAGCGAGCCCATGTTTATACGAAAATATCTTTATGATTTCCGAAATTTACGATTGCCAAGAACTACGAAAAGCGAGGGACCACTGTATATACATACATATAGTATATATATATATATATACAGTGGACCCCCGCATACCGGACGCCTTGCATAACGGACAATGCGCATACCGGACGCTTTGATCGCTATAATTTTGCCTTGCATACCGCCCAAAAACCCGCTCAGCGCCCTTCGTCCGAGACGCGTCCAATGTGCGGCCTGAGCCACGCTCACATGTTCCGCCGGTGGCATTGTTTACCAGCCAGCCTCCGCGGTAACATCCAAGCATACAATCGGAACATTTCGTATTATTACAGTGTTTTTGGTGATTTTTTTCTGGAAAATAAGTGACCATGGGCCCCAAGAAAGCTTCTAGTGCCAACCCTACAGCAATAAGGGTGAGAATTACTATGGAGATGAAGAAAAAGATCATTGATAAGTATGAAAGTGGAGTGCGTGTCTCCGAGCTGGCCAGGTTGTATAATAAACCCCAATCAACCATCGCTACTATTGGTGGTACAGCTGCTGCTGCTGCTGTATCACCGTCAGCTGCTGCTGCACTGTCAGCTGCTGCTGCTGTACCACCGTCAGCTGCTCCTGCTGCTGTAGTACCGTCTGCTGCTGCTGTAGCATCGTCTGCTGCTGCTGTAGCATCGTCTGCTGCTGCTGTAGCATCGTTTGCTGCTGCTGTAGCATCGTCTGCTGCTGCTGCTGCTGTAGCATCGTCTGCTGCTGCTGTAACATCGTCAGTTGCTGCTGTAGCATCGTCTGCTGCTGCTGTAGCATCGTCTGTTGCTGCTGTACCACCGTCAGCTGCTGCTGCTGCTGTAGCACCGTTGTTGGTGTGGCTTATTGAGAATACCAAGAAACAATTAACCCCAGAGGATTTGCCACCCAGGATAGCCCAAAAAAGTCAGTGTCATCGAAGACTGTCTAACTTATTTCCATTGGGGTCCTTAATCTTGTCTCCCAGGATGCAACCCACACCAGTCGACTAACACCCAGGTGAACAGGGAAAATGCCTGGAACTAGTGCTCATATTGGTGAATTTAGAGCCAGCAAAGGTTGGTTTGAGAGATTTAAGAATCGTAGTGACATACACAGTGTGATAAGGCCTGTTCTGGAAGAAAATACCAAACAGGACCTACAGTACTCAGGAGGAAAAGGCACTCCCAGGACACAGTGTCTCATCAGTCATTGCTGCATCTTCAATAAAGGTAAGTGTCATTTATTCTTCATTTAGTAGAGTAGTACATGCACAATATATATTGTGCATGTACTACTCTACTATTGTGCATGTATCCTTCTCTTTGTGTGTAGGAAAATGTATATTTCATGTGGTAAAATTTTTTTTTTCAAACTTTTGGGTGTCTTGCACGGATTAATTTGATTTCCATTATTTCTTATGGGGAAAATTCATTCGCATACCGAACATTTCGCATAACAGCCAGCCCTCTTGCACGGATTAAGGTCGCTATGCGGGGGTCCACTGTATATATATATATGCAATAAGATCACAGTAAACAGGGGATCTGATAGTGAGGTGCTGGCCGGACCCCTTATATAGCTTCCTTCGATGCTTCACTTTCATAGTTCCTTGATAATGTGAGTAGTCACGAAAGCGCTTGGAATTTCTCTATTCTTTCAGAGTGGTTGTTTTGCATGCATATATATATATATATATATATATATATATATATATAGATTATATATAGATTATATATATATATATATATATATATATATATATATATATACAGTGGACCCCCGCATAACGATGGCATCACATAGCGATTTTTCCGCATACCGCTTACTTTTATCGCAAAATTTTTGCCGCGCATACCGATTAAAAACCCGCTCACCGATTTTCGTCCGAGACGCGTCCAATGTGCCCTCAGCCAGCCTCACATGTGCCGCCCGTCCCATTGTTTACCAGCCAGCCTCCGCGGTAACATCCAAGCATACACTCGGAATATTTCGTATTATTACAGTGTTTTCGGTGCTGTTTGTGGAAAATAAGTGACCATGGGCCCCAAGAAAGCTTCTAGTGCCAACCCTGTGGTAAAAAGGGTGAGAATTAGTATGGAAATTAAGAAAGATTTTGAAGGGTTTGGGGCTAACCCTGAGAAGCCTATGCCAGTTGTGGAATCCATTGTGCCTACTTCAAAAATTAAGGAAATGTGTGCACAGTGGGTTGAACTGCAAACCTTTATGGATGAAAATCACCCTGACACAGCTGTTGCAAGCCGTGCTGGTGACTATTTCAATGACAATGTTGTGGCCCATTTTAGACAAATCGTAAAGGAACGGGAGGTACAGAGCTCTATGGACAGATTTGTTGTGCGACAGAGGTTCAGTGACTCTCAAGCTGGTCCTAGTGGCATTAAAAGAAGAAGGGAAGTAACCCCGGAAAAGGACTTGCTACCTCAAGTCCTAATGGAAGGGGATTCCCCTTCTAAACAGTAAGAAGATAATGCTCTCCCCTCCTCCCATCCCATCAATCATCACCAGATCTTCAATAAAAGTAAGTGTCATGTAAGTGTGCATGCCTTTTTCAGTTTGTGTGTATTAAAATTAACATTTCATGTGGTAAAGAATTTTTTTTTTCATACTTTTGGGTGTCTTGCACGGATTAATTTTATTTCCATTATTTCTTATGGGGAAAATTCATTCACATAACGATTATTTCGCATAACAATTACCCCTCTTGCACGGATTAAAATCGTTAACCGGGGGTCCACTGTATATATATATATATATATATATATATATATATATATTATTAACACACTGGCCGATTCCCACCAAGGCAGGGTGGCCCGAAAAAGAAAAACTTTCACCATCATTCACTCCATCACTGTCTTGCCAGAAGGGTGCTTTACACTACAGTTTTTAAACTGCAACATTAATACCCCTCCTTCAGAGTGCAGGCACTGTACTTCCCATTTCCAGGACTCAAGTCCGGCCTGCCGGTTTCCCTGAACCCCTTCATAAATGTTACTTTGCTCACACTCCAACAGCACGTCAAGTATTAAAAACCATTTGTCTCCATTCACTCCTATCAAACATGCTCATGCATACCTGCTGGAAGTCCAAGCCCCTCGCACACAAAACCTCCTTTACCCCCTCTCTCCAACCTTTCCTAGGCCGACCCCTACCCCGCCTTCCTTCCACTACAGACTGATACACTCTTGAAGTCATTCTGTTTCGCTCCATTCTCTCTACATGTCCGAACCACCTCAACAACCCTTCCTCAGCCCTCTGGACAACAGTTTTGGTAATCCCACACCTCCTCCTAACTTCCAAACTACGAATTCTCTGCATTATATTCACACCACACATTGCCCTCAGACATGACATCTCCACTGCCTCCAGCCTTCTCCTCGCTGCAACATTCATCACCCATGCTTCACACCCATATAAGAGCGTTGGTAAAACTATACTCTCATACATTCCCCTCTTTGCCTCCAAGGACAAAGTTCTTTGTCTCCACAGACTCCTAAGTGCACCACTCACTCTTTTTCCCTCATCAATTCTATGATTCACCTCATCTTTCATAGACCCATCCGCTGACACGTCCACTCCCAAATATCTGAATACATTCACCTCCTCCATACTCTCTCCCTCCAATCTGATATTCAATCTTACATCACCTAATCTTTTTGTTATCCTCATAACGTTACTTTTTCCTGTATTCACCTTTAATTTTCTTCTTTTGCACACCCTACCAAATTCATCCACCAATCTCTGCAACTTCTCTTCAGAATCTCCCAAGAGCACAGTGTCATCAGCAAAGAGCAGCTGTGACAACTCCCACTTTGTGTGTGATTCTTTATCTTTTAACTCCATGCCTCTTGTCAAGACCCTCGCATTTACTTCTCTTACAACCCCATCTATAAATATATTAAACAACCACGGTGACATCACACATCCTTGTCTAAGGCCTACTTTTACTGGGAAATAATTTCCCTCTTTCCTACATACTCTAACTTGAGCCTCACTATCCTCGTAAAAACTCTTCACTGCTTTCAGTAACCTACCTCCTACACCATACTCTTGCAACATCTGCCACATTGCCCCCCTATCCACCCTGTCATACGCCTTTTCCAAATCCATAAATGCCACGAAGACCTCTTTAGCCTTATCTAAATACTGTTCACTTATGTTTCACTGTAAACACCTGGTCCACACACCCCCTACCTTTCCTAAAGCCTCCTTGTTCATCTGCTATCCTATTCTCCGTCTTACTCTTAATTCTTTCAATAATAACTCTACCATACACTTTACCAGGTATACTCAGCAGACTTATCCCCCTATAATTTTTGCACTCTCTTTTATCTCCTTTGCCTTTATACAAAGGAACTCTGCATGCTCTCTGCCAATCCCTAGGTACCATATATATATATTTATATATATATTTATATATATATATATATATATATATATATATATATATATATATATATATATATATATATATTTATAGGTAGTAGGTTGGTAGACAGCAACCACCCAGGGAGGTACTACCGTCCTGCCAAGTGAGTGTAAAACGAAAGCCTGTGATTGTTTTACATGATGGTAGGATTGCTGATGCCTTTTGTCTGTCTCATAAATATGCAAGATTACAGGCATGTCTTGCTACTTCTACTTACACTTAGGTCACACTACACATACATGTACACATTTATTTATACACACTCATCTGAGTTTTCTTTGATTTTATCTTAATAGTTCTTGGTCTTATTAATTTTCCTTTTATATCCATGGGGAAGTTGAATAAGAATCTTTCCTCCGTAAGCCATGCG
>NC_091331.1:17068503-17083503 GCF_038502225.1 Cherax quadricarinatus | reverse complement strand
ACTGTTGTGTTCTGAGCACCTCTGCAAAAACAGTGATAATGTGTGAGTGTGGTGAAAGTGTTGAATGATGATGAAAGTATTTTCTTTTTGGGGATTTTCTTTCTTTTTTGGGTCACCCTGCCTTGGTGGGAGACGGAGACTTGTTGAAATATATATACAGTGGACCCCCGCATAGCGACCTTAATCCGTGCAAGAGGGCTGATTGTTATGCGAAATGTTCGGTATGCGAATGAATTTTCCCCATAAGAAATAATGGAAATCAAATTAATCCGTGCAAGACACCCAAAAGTATGAAAAAAAAATTTTACCACATGAAATATACATTTTCCTACACACAAAGAGAAGGATACATGCACAATAGTAGAGTAGTACATGCACAATATATATTGTGCATGTACTACTCTACTAAATGAAGAATAAATGACACTTACCTTTATTGAAGATGCAGCAATGACTGATGAGACACTGTGTCCTGGGAGTGCCTTTTCCTCCTGAGTACTGTAGGTCCTGTTTGGTATTTTCTTCCAGAACAGGCCTTATCACACTGTGTATGTCACTACGATTCTTAAATCTCTCAAACCAACCTTTGCTGGCTCTAAATTCACCAATATGAGCACTAGTTCCAGGCATTTTCCCTGTTCACCTGGGTGTTAGTCGACTGGTGTGGGTTGCATCCTGGGAGACAAGATTAAGGACCCCAATGGAAATAAGTTAGACAGTCTTCGATGACATTGACTTTTTTGGGTTATCCTGGGTGGCAAATCCTCTGGGGTTAATTGTTTCTTGGTATTCTCAATAAGTCACACCAACAACGGTGCTACAGCAGCAGCAGCAGCTGACGGTGGTACAGCAGCAACAGACGACGCTACAGCAGCAACAGACGATGCTACAGCAGCAACAGACGATGCTACAGCAGCAGCAGATGATGCTACAGCAGCAACAGAAGATGCTACAGCAGCAGCAGACGATGCTACAGCAGCAGCAGACGATGCTACAGCAGCAGCAGACGATGCTACAGCAGCAGCAGACGATGCTACAGCAGCAGCAGACGATGCTACAGCAGCAGCAGACGATGCTACAGCAGCAGCAGACGATGCTACAGCAGCAGCAGACGATGCTACAGCAGCAGCAGACGATGCTACAGCAGCAGCAGACGATGCTACAGCAGCAGCAGACGATGCTACAGCAGCAGCAGACGATGCTACAGCAGCAGCAGACGATGCTACAGCAGCAGCAGACGATGCTACAGCAGCAGCAGACGATGCTACAGCAGCAGCAGACGATGCTACAGCAGCAGCAGACGATGCCACAGCAGCAGCAGACGATGCCACAGCAGCAGCAGACGATGCCACAGCAGCAGCAGACGATGCCACAGCAGCAGCAGACGATGCCACAGCAGCAGCAGACGATGCTACAGCAGCAGCAGCAGCAGCTGATGGTGGTACAACAGCAGCAGCAGCTGACAGTGCAGCAGCAGCTGACAGTGCAGCAGCAGCTGACAGTGCAGCAGCAGCTGACGGTGGTACAGCAGCAGCTGTACCACCAATAGTAGCGATGGTTGATTGGGGTTTATTATACAACCTGGCCAGCTCGGAGACATGCACTCCACTTTCATACTTATCAATGATCTTTTTCTTCATCTCTATAGTAATTCTCACCCTTATTGCTGTAGGGTTGGCACTAGAAGCTTTCTTGGGGCCTATGGTCACTTATTTTCCAGAAAAAAACACTGTAATAATACGAAATGTTCCGATTGTATGCTTGGATGTTACCGCGGAGGCTGGCTTGTAAACAATGCCACCGGCGGAACATGTGAGCGTGGCTCAGGCCGCACATTGGACGCGTCTCAGACGAAGGGCGGTGAGCGGGATTTTGGGCGGTATGCAAGGCAAAATTTTTGTGAAAAAAGCGAGCGGTATGCGGATTGTACGGTATGCGATGCGTGCGGTATGCGGGGGTCCACTGTGTATATATATATCTTTCTTTCTTTCAACACACCGGCTGTATCCCACCGAGGCGGGGTGGCCCAAAAGGAAAAACGAAAGTTTCTCCTTTTGCATTTAGTAATATATACAGGAGAAGAGGTTACTAGCCCCTTGCTCCCGGCATTTTAGTCACCTCTTGCAACACGCATGGCTTACGGAGGAAGAATTCTGTTCCACTTCCCCATGGAGGTAAGAGGAAATAAACAAGAAGAACTAGAAAGAAAATAGAAGAAAACCCAAAGGGGTGTGTATATATATGCTTGTACATGTATGTGTAGTGTGACCTAAGTGTAAGTAGAAGTAGCAAGACGTACCTGAAATCTTGCATGTGTATGAGACAGAAAAAAAAAAAGACACCAGCAATCCTACCATCGTGTAAAACAGTTACAGGCTTCAGTTTTACATTCACTTGGCAGGACAGTAGTACCTCCCTGGGCGGTTGCTGTCTACCAACCTACTACCTAGATATATATATATATATACATATATATATACATATATATATATATATATATATATATATATATATATATATATATATATATATATATATATATATATATACACACACATATATACACACACACATATATACACACACACACACACACACCTACCATCCGACTTGGGACCTGCTCGACTTATGACCACTCGACTTAAGACCGTGTTTTTTATGCCAAATTTCTGGAAAATAAACAACTATTTGTGTTGTACACAGTGTTTATCCTAAACCTTACAGTATAAAATACAGTACTAACAACATAAAAAGTAAAGTAAAACATGAAATACCAAAATAAAACAATAAAATAGTCATTACAAAAATGTTTTGTTGATATTCAGTAGTAAAGTTCGACTTATGACCATTTCGACTTACGACCGGTTTCTCGGAACCAAACTCGGTCGTAAGTCGGATGGTAGGTGTGTGTGTGTATATAATATATATATATATATATATATATATATATATATATATATATATATATATATATATATATATATATATATATATATATGTCGTGCCGAATATGTAAAACTGGTCAATTAGCAAGAACTCATTTAAAATTAAGTCCTTTCTAAAATTTTCTCTTATACGTTTAAAGATATATTTTTTCATTAATGTTGATGTAAAAATTTTTAATTTTGCACCAAAAGGAACTTAGAAAAGTTACCTAACCTTATTATAACAAGAACAATTTATTTTAGCCTAACCCAACAAAATATATTTTAGATTTGTTTACAATAATTTGATACTTACTAAACAAACACAGTGAAATATACTTTTTTTTGTCAGGTTCAGAATGATTTTGGCAAAATTATTGCATACACAAATTTTCACTTGAGGTATATGTGGAGTCAAAAAACGTTATCTATGGAGGCAAAGAAGGGAATGTATGAAAGTATAGTAGTACCAACACTCTTATATGGATGTGAAGCTTGGGTGGTAAATGCAGCAGCGAGGAGACGGTTGGAGGCAGTGTAGATGTCCTGTCTAAGGGCAATGTGTGGTGTAAATGTTATGCAGAAAATTCGGAGTGTGGAAATTAGGAGAAGGTGTGGAGTTAATAAAAGTATTAGTCAGAGGGCAGAAGAAGGCTTGTTGAGGTGGTTTGGTCATTTAGAGAGAATGGATCAAAGTAGAATGACATGGAAAGCATATAAATCTATAGGGGAAGGAAGGAGGGGTAGGGGTCGTCCTCGAAAGGGTTGGAAAGAAGGGGTAAAGGAGGTTTTGTGGGCGAGGGGCTTGGACTTCCAGCAAGCGTGCATGAGCATGTTAGATAGGAGTGAATGGAGACGAATGATACTTGGGACCTGACGATCTGTTGGAGTGTGAGCAGGGTAATATTTAGTGAAGGGATTCAGGGAAACCGGTTATTTTCATATAGTCGGACTTGAGTCCTGGAAATGGGAAGTACAATGCCTGCACTTTAAAGGAGGGGTTTGGGATATTGGCAGTTTGGAGGGATATGTTGTGTATCTCTATACGTATACAGTGGACCCCCGCATAGCAATATTAATCCGTGCAAGAGAGCTCATTGTTATGCGAAATTATCGTTATGCAAATGAATTTTCCCCATAAGAAATAATGGAAATCAAATTAATCCGTGCAAGACACCCCAAAGTATGAAAAAAAAAATTTTTACCACATGAAATATTAATTTTAATACACACAAACTGAAAAAGGCATGCACAATTACATGACACTTACTTTTATTGAAGATCTGGTGATGATTGATGGGATGGGAGGAGGAGAGAGTGTTAGTGTTTAGAAGGGGAATCCCCTTCCATTAAGACTTGAGGTGTCAAGTCCTTTTCTGGGGTTACTTCCCTTCTTCTTTTAATGCCACTAGGACCAGCTTCAGAGTCACTGGAGTTCTGTCGCACAACATATCTGTCCATAGTGGCCTGTACCTCTCGTTCCTTTATGACTTCCCTAAAGTGTTTCACAACATTGTCAGTGTAATAGTCACCAGCACGGCTTGCAATAGCTGTGTGAGGGCGATTTTCATCCATGAAGGTTTGCACTTCAAGCCACTTTGCACAGATTTCCTTAATCTTTGTAGTAGGCAATTTCTTCAATTTCTCTCTCCCCTCCTTCGAACCAGTTTCCTCAGGTCTGGCCTCTTGCTGTTGAAGTTGATCTATCAGCTCATCAGTGGGTAGTTCTTCATTGTCCTCCTCCACCAACTCTTCCACATCATCCCCACTAACCTCCAACCCCAAGGACTTTCCCAATGCCATAATGGATTCCTCAACTGGCATAGGATTCTCAGGGTTAGCCTGAAACCTTTCAAAATCCCTTTGGTCTACACATTCTGGCCACAGTTTCTTCCAAGCAGAGTTCAAGGTCCTCTTAGTCACTCCCTCCCAAGCCTTACCTATAAGGTTTACACAATTGAGGATATTAAAGTGATCTCTCCAAAAGTCTCTTTGAGTCAGTTGAGTTTCTGAGGTCACTACAAAGCACCTTTCAAACAGAGCTTTTGTGTACAGTTTTTTGAAGTTTGCAATAACCTGCTGGTCCATGGGCTGCAGGAGAGGAGTGGTATTAGGAGGCAAAAACTTCACCTTAATGAATTTCATGTCCCCATAAAGTCGCTCTGCCACGTCTGTAGGATGACCAGGGGCATTGTCTAACACCAGGAGGCACTTAAGTTCTAATTTCTTTTCAGTTAGGTAATCTTTCACATTGGGGGCAAATGCATGGTGTAACCAGTCATAGAAAAAGTCCCTAGTGACCCATGCCTTACTGTTTGCCCTCCACAGCACACACAAATTTTCCTTGAGGACATTCTTTTGCCTGAATGGTCTGGGAGTTTCAGAGTGATACACTAATAAAGGCTTCACTTTGCAATCACCAGTAGCATTGGAACACATCAACAGAGTAAGCCTGTCTTTCATAGGCTTATGTCCTGGGAGTGCCTTTTCCTCCTGAGTAATGTAGGTCCTGCTTGGCATTTTCTTCCAAAACAGGCTTGTTTCATCACAATTAAACACTTGTTCAGGTTTCAGTCCTTCAGTTTCTATGTGCTCATTGAATTCCTGCACATATTTTTCAGCTGCTTTGTGGTCCGAACTGGCAGCCTCACCATGCCTTATCACACTATGTATGCCACTACGCCTCTTAAATCTCTGAAACCACCTTTGCTGGCCTTAAATTCACTCACATCATCACTAGTTGCAGGCATTTTTTTAATTAAATCCTCATGCAACTTCCTAGCCTTTTCACTTATCACTTGAGAGATGCTATCTCCTGCTATCTGTTTCTCATTTATCCACACCAATAACAGTCTCTCAACATCTTCCATCACTTGCGATCTCTGTTTCGAAAACACAGTTAAACCTTTGGCAAGAACAGCTTCCTTGATTGCCTTTTTGTTGCCCACAATAGTAGCGATGGTTGACTGGGGTTTACTATACAACCTGGCCAGCTCGGAGACACGCACTCCACTTTCATACTTATCAATGATCTCTTTCTTCATCTCTATAGTAATTCTCACCCTTATTCCTGTAAGGTTGGCACTAGAAGCTTTCTTGGGGCCCATGGTCACTTATTTTGCAGATAAAATCACCAAAAACACTGTAATAATACAAAATGTTCCGATTGTATGCTTGGATGTTACCGCGGAGGCTGGCTGGTAAACAATGCCACCGGCAGAACATGTGAGGCTGGCTAAGGGCGCACATTAGACGCGTCTCGGACGAACAGCGTTGAGCGGGTTTTTTAGCGGTATGCGAGGCAAAATCTTAGCGATAAAATGTAGCGGTATGCGGATTTAACGTTTTGTGATGCCAACGGTATGCGGGGGTCCACTGTATGCTTCTAAACTGTTGTATTCTGAGCACCTCTGCAAAAGCAGTGATAATGTGTGAGTGTGGTGAGAGTGTTGAATGATGATGAAAGTATTTTCTTTTTTGGGGATTTTCTTTCTTTTTTGGGTCACCCTGCCTCGGTGGGAGACGGCCGACTTGTTGAAAAAAAAAAATATATATATATATATACTAACAACATAAAAAGTTAAGTAAAAAATGGAATACCAAAATAAAACAATAAAATAGTCATTTCAAAAATGTCATGTTGATATTCAGTAGTAAAGTTTGACTTACGTCCATTTTGACTTACAACCGGTTGGTCGGAACCAAGCTCGATCGTAAGTCGGATGGTAGGTGTGTGTGTGTGTGTGTGTGTGTATATATATATATATACAGGTCTCCCTCAACATTCGCGAGGGTTAGGGGATCAAGAGCCTCGCGAATGTTGGAAAACCGTGAATGTTTGGTGCCCCAATATATTGTAGGGAAATAGATTACAATACTGCTTCCTTAACTTGTTGAACCATGAATAATCATAAAATACATGAAAACGTCGTAAATTGTACTAAATATATACATGTTATGCTTTAATAACATATGTTATTTAATAACATGTATGCTAACAACATGTATGTTGTTAAATACCACAGACTCCACCACTGCCTCCACCAATGCCTCCACCACTGCGAGTCCCTACTACCCTCCCTCCGACCCCCGCAACTGGCAGCCAGCCCTCCCACCATTCAGTGTGGTGAGTGTTTTGTTTGTTCATTATTTGCTATTAAACTACAGAATAAATAATGTAAACTCATTCATGACTGCATATTGGAATGGCTATTAGGAAAGGTATTAGACGGTGACATCATGTGTTTACTCTTGAACACAGCAAAGAATTGAACATTTCTGCTATTGCTAATAATAACAATAGTAATAATAATAATAATAATAATAATAATAATAATAAATACGATATAATTGAAGAAGGAAATTGTACAAAAATACGAGGGAGTGGTTGACACATCGTCAGTGTTACTTTGTTTATGCTGGAGAGAACATTAGTCTCCCTGCTCTTCCAAACATTTCACAATAACTCAGCGGTTGAGGCAGTGGTATTTAATAACATATATGTTATAAATAATAATAGTACATGTTATTATTAATAACATGTATTATTATTAACATGCATGTATTTAATAACATGTATGTTATAAATAATAATAGTACATATTATTAATAACATGTATTATTATTAACATGTATGTTATTAAATACCATTGCCTCAATCACTGCCTCTACCACTCCAGCCACACTCAATCTACAAGCACCAAACACAATGAATTATTGTGAAATGTTTGGAAGAGCAGGGAGACTAATGTTCACTCCAGCATAAACAAAGTCACACTGACGATGTGTCAACCACTCCCTCGTATTTTTGTACAATTTCCTTCTTCAATTATATCATATTTATTATTATTATTATTATTATTATTATTATTATTATTATTACTATTGTTATTATTAGCTGTAGCAGAAATGTTTAATTCTTTGCAGTGTTCAAGAGTAAACACATGATGTCACCGTCTAATACCTTTCCTAATAGCCATTCCAATATGCAGTCATGAATGGGTTTACATTATTTATACTGTAGTTTAATAGCAAATAATGAACAAACAAAAACTCACCACGCTGAGTGGTGGGAGGGCTGGCTGCCAGTTGCCGGGGTCGGAGGGAGGGTAGTAGGGACTCGCAGGTGGCGGGAAACTTAAATATGATTTGGCGGCTGGGAATTCGCGAATGTGTGAAGCCCGTGAAAGTTGAAAACGTGAATGTTGAGGGAGACCTGTATATATATATATATATATATATATATATATATATATATATATATATATATATATATATATATATATATATATATATATATATAGATATATATACACACACACACACACACACACACACACACACACACACACACACACACACACACACACACACACACACACACACACACAGGTGAGTACACACACACCTACCATCCGACTTACAATCGAGCTTGGTTCCGACCAACCGGTTGTAAGTCAAAATGGACGTAAGTCAAACTTTACTACTGAATATCAACATGACATTTTTGAAATGACTTTATTGTTTTATTTTGGTATTCCATTTTTTACTTTACTTTTTATGTTGTTAGTACTGTATTTTGTCCTGTAAGGTTTAGGATAAATACTGTGTACAACACAAATAGTTGTTTATTTCCCAGAAATTTGGCATAAAAAACACGGTCGTAAGTGGAGTGGTCGTAAGTCGAGCAGGTCGTAAGTCGGACGGTAGGTGTGTGTGTGTGTGTATGTATATATATATATATATATATATATATATATATATATATATATATATATATATATATATATATATATATATATATATATATATATATACACACAGTAGGGCCCCGCTTTACGGCATTCCACTAATACGGTCATTTCAATTTATGACCAAAACTCGCTATACGGCTCCCCCCACCTAACTTTCTAATAAGGTCACCGCTCCCCACCCGGTTTGTTTACATTCTCTGTGAGATTGGTAAGCACTAAGTCTCTCCATTATGTCTGGAAACTCCAAAATTTTAAGTGTTTTTAAAAGTTATTTCATATTTTATATATACTCTGATAATTACACTTATGTATACCTGTACTTAAATAAACTTACATACTGTGCTGGCATGCAGGTACACATTAAAATCAGTAAGAGTGTCTTATGTCTCGATATGTCATATTAGTAATGATAATAATAATCACCGAGTCTCATTTAAATGTAGTATATTACGTTAATATACACGTTTTCATTAATCCATCTATGATATTTTTTCAAAATTATATAATAAACACGATGCATAACATATAAATATGATAATTACACCCCACAGTAGAATAAATAAACATAAATATGAGACGTGGCAGCAGACGACTTGCACAGGTGACGCCATATTAATAATAATAATAATAATCACAGAGTCTCATTAAATGTTGTATATTACGTTAATATACACATTTTCATTAATCCATCCATGATATTTTTTTCAAAATTATATAATAAACATGATACATAACATGTAAAGATGATAAATACACATCACAATAGAATAAATAAACATAAATATGAGATGTGGTAGCCAGATAACTTGTACAAGTGATGCCAAGAATAACATTTTCTCTAGTCTAACATAAGAGAAAATGTGTTACTGGGGGTAACTGTAGAAAATTATTCCTTTTGTATGTATGTAAGTAAGTTTATTCAGGTATACACAAATACAGTTACATAGATTATCATACATAACAGCATATGTGTAGAGAAACCATACCCCGGCTGGGATTGAACCCGCGGTCAGAGAGTCTCAAAACTCCAGCCCGTCACGTTAGCCACTAGACCAGCTAGCCACAATAAGATTCGTCCAATTAGGTACAGTAGGGCCCCACTTATACGGCTGGTTAGGTTCCAGGCTTCCGCCGTAAAGCGGAAACCGCCGTAAAGTGGAACACCCTTTTTTTCCACTTACAAATGCATACAAACACTAGAAAACAAGTTTACACTAACATATATTAAGTTAGCAATACAGTGGACCCCCGCATAACGATTACCTCCGAATGCGACCAATTATGTAAGTGTATTTATGTAAGTGCGTTTGTACGTGTATGTTTGGGGGTCTGAAATGGACTAATCTACTTCACAATATTCCTTATGGAAATAAATTCGGCCAGTACTGGCACCTGAACATACATATGGAGTGAAAAAATATCGTTAACCGGGGGTCCACTGTAGAACCAGGCATCAAAAAACAATAAAAAAGTACAATACACACATAGTGCACTCATTACTTACCTTAAAATATTTATAGTCTTAATCTAGGGTGAGACAAGTAGTATTTATTGTAAGAAATCAAGTGTGGTATGTATGGTAGTCAGCCAGGCTACCATACCAGGCCACCCCACCCACACATACAATTCATGATATTTAAGCATCCCAGAGCGATAAAATGTATATACAGTTCACTCATTACTTACCTTAAAATATTTAGTCTTAATCTAGGGTGAGACAAGTAGTATTTATTTTAAGAAATCAAGTGTGGTATGTATGGTAGTCAGCCGGGCTACCATACCAGGCCAACCCACCTACACATAATGTTCTAGTACATTTAAGCATCCCAGAACAATAAAATGTATATACAGTTCGCTCATTACTTACCTTAAAATATTTGTAGTCTTAATGTAGGGTCAGGAGTAAGTAAATGAGATAAAACGAATAAATGAGAGAGAGAAAGACTGAGTGCATGAGAGAGTACAGGCGCAGTTATGTAAACAAACCAGGCGAAGGTAAGTTTTGTAAACAAAGTGTACACGTCTGGTTTGTGTACAAGTTACATTGTGTACAGGTTGTCTCTACATTGATACGGTAGAATAAATAAAGAAGAACACTCCCATTCTCATGTAACATCATTTTGAGAAGAAATGATGCTCTGAGTGAAGGCAATGGAAATAAGTCAATGACTTTTTTGGGTTATCCTAGGTTCTCTACACATGTTGTTATGTATGATAATCTATGTAACTGTATTTGTGTATACCTGAATAAACTTACATACATACGAAAAGAATAATTTTCTACAGTTACCCTCAGTAACACATTTTCTCTTATGTTAGATTAGAGAAAATGTTATTCTTGGCATCACTTGTACAAGTTATCTGGCTACCACATCTCATATTTATGTTAATTTATTCTATTGTGGGGTGTATTTATCATCTTTTTATGTTATGTATCGTGTTTATTATGTAATTTTGAAAAAAATATCATGGATGGATTAATGAAAATGTGTATATTAACGTAATATACAACATTTAATGAGACTGTGATTATTATTATTATTATTATTATTATTATTATTATTATTATTATTATTATTATTATCATTTCTAATATGGCGTCACTTGTGCAAGTCGTCTGCTACCACATCTCATATTTATGTTTATTCTATTGTGGGGTGTATTTATCATCTTTTTATGTTATGTATCGTGTTTATTATATAATTTTGAAAAAATATCATAGATGGATTAATGAAAATGTGTATTTAACGTAATATACGACATTTAAATGAGACTCGATGATTATTATTATCATTACTAATATGACGTCTGGAGACATAAGACACTCTTACTGATTTTAATGTGTACCTGCATGCCAGTACAGTATGTAAGTTTATTTAAGTACAGGTATACATAAGTATAATTATCAGAGTATATATAAAATATGAAATAACTTTTAAAAACATTTGAAATTTTGAAGTTTCCAGACAAAATGGAGAGACTTAGTGCTTACTGAGCTCACGAAGAATGTAAACAAACAGGGTGGGGCGCGGTGACCGTATTAGAAAGTCAGGTGGGGGGAGCCGTATAGCGAGTTTTGGTCATAATTTGAAATGACCGTAGTAGCGGAACGCCGTAAAGTGAAATGCCGTAAAGCGGGGCCCTGCTGTATATTTCTACACCATAGGAAGGTTAGCACAGGCACACTGTGACCACAAATGCAAGTTTTTACAGACGAATCTCCAGCTAGCGTGGCCATGACGAACTCTAGCTCAAGTCCCTTCACTGCCATCAACATGACTCACGAAATCGTAATGACACGATTGCAAACAAACCATACCCCGGCTGGGATTGAACCCGCGGTCAGAGAGTCTCAAAACTCCAGCCCGTCGCGTTAGCCACTAGACCAGCTAGCCACAATAAGATTCGTCCAACTAGGTATATTTCTACACCATAGGAAGGTTAGCACAGGCACCACTGTGACCACAAATGCAAGTTTTTACAGACGAATCTCCAGCTAGCATGGCCGTGACGGGGTATGGTTTGTTTGCAATCGTGTCATTATGATTTCGTGAGTCATGTTGACGGCAGTGAAGGGACTTGAGCTAGAGTTCGTCACGGCCACGCTAGCTGGAGATTCGTCTGTAAAAACTTGCATTTGTGGTCACAGTGGTGCCTGTGCTAACCTTAATATGGTGTAGAAATATACCTAGTTGGACGAATCTTATTGTGGCTAGCTGGTCTAGTGGCTAATGCGACGGGCTGGAGTTTTGAGACTCTCTGACCGCGGGTTCAATCCCAGCCGGGGTATGGTTTGTTTGCAATCGTGTCATTACGATTTCGTGAGTTATGTGTAGAGAACCTAGGATAACCCAAAAATGTCAGTGACTTATTTGCATTGCCTTCACTCAGAGCGTCATTTCTTCTCAAAATGATGTTACATGAGAATGGGAGTGTTCTTCTTTATTTATTCTACCGCATCAATGTAGAGACAACTTGTACACAATGTAATTTGTACACAAACCAGACATGTACACTTCGTCTGTTTAAAAAACTTACCTTCACCTGGTTTATTTACATAACTCTGCGCCTGTCCTCTCTCATGTACTCATACTTTCTCTCATTTATTCGTTTTATCTCATTTACTTACTCCTGACCCTACACTAAGACTACAAATATTTTAAGGTAAGTAATGAGTGAACTGTATATACATTTTATTGCTCTGGGATGCTTAAATATCATAGAATAGTATGTGTGGGTGGGTTGGCCTGGTATGGTAGCCCGGCTGACTACCATACATACCACACTTGATTTTTTACAATAAATACTACTCATCTCACCCTAGATTAAGACTACAAATATTTTAAGTAATGAGTGAACTGTATATACATTTTATTGCTCTGGGATGCTTAAATATCATAGAATATATGTGTGGGTGGGGTGGCCTGGTATGGTAGCCTGGCTGACTACCATACATACCACACTTGATTTCTTACAATAAATACTACTTGTCTCACCCTAGATTAAGACTATAAATATTTTAAGGAAAGTAATGAGTGCACTATGTGTGTATTGTACTTTTTTATTGATTTTTAATGCCTATTCTATTGCTAACTTAATATATGTTAGTGTAAACTTGTTATCTAGTATTTGTATGCATTTGTAAGTGGAAAAAAAGGGTGTTCCACTTTACGGCGATTTCTGCTTTATGGCGGTAGCCTGGAACCTAACCTGCCATATAAGTGGGACCCTACTGTGTATATATATATATATATATATATATATATATATATATATATATATATATATATATATATATATATATATATATATATATATATATTTCCAACAAGTCGGCCGTCTCCCACCGAGGCAGGGTGACCCAAAAAAGAAAGAAAATCCCAAAAAAGAAAATGCTTTCATCATCATTCAACACTTTCATCACACTCACACATAATCACTGTTTTTGCAGAGGTGCTCAGAATACAACAGTTTAGAACATAAGAACATAAGAACGATGGAACACTGCAGAAGGCCTACTGGCCCATGCGAGGCAGGTCCAAGTCTCCTACCGGCTTAAGCCAATGCACCCAACCTAGTCAGGTCAGGTCACATTGACTTAAGGGAGGAACACGGCAACCGACCTGGTAGCACAAGCTATCAGGTATAACTCACACCCACCCACATCTACTCATGTATTTATCCAACCTATTTTTAAAGCTACACAACGTTCTGGCCTCTATAACGGTACTTGGGAGTTTGTTCCACTCATCCACAACTCTATTACCAAACCAGTACTTTCCTATATCCTTCCTGAATCTGAATTTTTCCAACTTAAAACCATTGCTGCAAGTCCTGTCTAGGCTAGATATTTTCAGCACACTATTTACATCCCCTTTATTTATTCCTGTCTTCCATTTATACACCTCAATCATATCCCCCCTAATTCTACGTCTTTCTAGAGAGTGCAGTTTCAGGGCCCTTAGTCTATCCTCATAGGGAAGGTTTCTGATACATGGGATCAACTTTGTCATCCTCCTTTGTACATTTTCCAGAGAATTTATATCCATTCTGTAATACGGTGACCAAAACTGTGCAGCATAATCTAAATGAGGCCTAACCAAGGATGTATAGAGTTGAAGAACAACCTGAGGACTCCTATTATTTATGCTTCTTGATATGAAGCCAAGGATTCTATTAGCTTTATTGCGAACACTTATGCACTGTTGTCTTGGTTTCAGATTACTGCTAACCAGAACTCCTAAATATTTTTCCCAATCCGTAATATTAAGATCTACATTATTTAGTTTATATGTGGCATGGTTATTGTCCTGTCCAACATTTAGAACTTTGCATTTGTCTATATTAAACTGCATCTGCCACTTCTCCGACCACTGCATCAGTCTATTCAAATCTTCCTGGAGTGCTCGAATGTCCTCGTCAGAATGAATTCGACGGCCTATTTTGGTGTCATCGGCAAACTTGCCGATGTCGCTCTTTACGCCCTCATCTATGTCGTTTATGTAGATTGTGAACAGCAGGGGGCCCAACACTGACCCCTGTGGAACACCGCTCGTGACGCTTCCCCACTCTGATTTCTCCCCATTTATGCAAACTCTCTGCTGCCTATTTGTCAACCATGCCTCTATCCAGGAAAAAATCTCTCCTCCTATTCCATGTGCTTTAATTTTCCTCAATAGTCTCTGATGTGGGACCCTGTCAAAAGCCTTACTGAAGTCCATATACACAATATCATATTCATTACCATGATCTACCTCCTCAAATACCTTAGTGAAAAAAGTTAATAAATTCGTAAGGCAGGAACGCCCCTTTGTAAAACCATG
>NC_091331.1:17056003-17066003 GCF_038502225.1 Cherax quadricarinatus | reverse complement strand
GTAAATTTCGGGTGCCAGGGGTAAATGTAAATGGGGAGCCTTTAATTGAGCTATGTGTAGAAAGAAATTTGGTAATAAGTAATACATATTTTATGAAAAAGAGGATAAATAAATATACAAGGTATGATGTAGCACATAATGAAAGTAGTTTGTTAGATTATGTATTGGTGGATAAAAGGTTGATGGGTAGGCTCCAGGATGTACATGTTTATAGAGGGGCAACTGATATATCGGATCATTATTTAGTTTTAGCTACAGTTAGAGTAAGAGGTAGATGGGAAAAGAGGAAGGTGGCAACAACAAGTAAGAGGGAGGTAAAAGTGTATAAACTAAGGGAGGAGGAAGTTCGGGAGAGATATAAGCGACTATTGGCAAAAAGGTGGGCTAGTGCAAAGATGAGTAGTGGGGGGGTTGAAGAGGGTTGGAATAGTTTTAAAAATGCAGTATTAGAATGTGGGGCAGAAGTTTGTGGTTATAGGAGGGTGGGGGCAGGAGGAAAGAGGAGTGATTGGTGGAATGATGAAGTAAAGGGTGTGATAAAAGAGAAAAAGGTAGCTTATGAGAGGTTTTTACAAACCAGAAGTGTTATAAGAAGAGCAGAGTATATGGAGAGTAAAAGAAAGGTGAAGAGAGTGGTGAGAGAGTGCAAAAGGAGAGCAGATGAAAGAGTGGGAGAGGCACTGTCAAGAAATTTTAATGAAAATAAGAAAAAATTTTGGAGTGAGTTAAACAAGTTAAGAAAGCCTAGGGAAAGTATGGATTTGTCAGTTAAAAACAGAGTAGGGGAATTAGTAGATGGGGAAAGGGAGGTATTAGGTAGATGGGGAGAATATTTTGAGGAACTTTTAAATGTTGAGGAAGAAAGGGAGGCGGTAATTTCATGCACTGGCCAGAGAGGTATACCATCTTTCAGGAGTGAAGAAGAGCAGAATGTAAGTGTGGTGGAGGTACGTGAAGCATTACGTAGAATGAAAGGGGGTAAAGCAGCTGGAACTGATGGGATCATGACAGAAATGTTAAAAGCAGGGGGGGATATAGTGTTGGAGTGGTTGGTACTTTTGTTTAATAAATGTATGAAAGAGGGGAAGGTACCTAGGGATTGGCGGAGAGCATGTATAGTCCCTTTATATAAAGGGAAAGGGGACAAAAGAGATTGTAAAAATTATAGAGGAATAAGTTTACTGAGTATACCAGGAAAAGTATACAGTAGGGTTATAATTGAAAGAATTAGAGGTAAGACAGAATGTAAGATTGCGGATGAGCAGGGAGGCTTCAGAGTGGGTAGGGGATGTGTAGATCAAGTGTTTACATTTAAGCATATATGTGAACAGTATTTAGATAAAGGTAGGAAAGTTTTTATTGCATTTATGGATTTAGAAAAGGCATATGATAGAGTGGATAGAGGAGCAATGTGGCAGATGTTGCAAGTATATGGAATAGGTGGTAAGTTACTAAATGCTGTAAAGAGCTTTTATGAGGATAGTGAGGCTCAGGTTAGGGTGTGTAGAAGAGATGGAGAATACTTCCCGGTAAAAGTAGGTCTTAGACAGGGATGTGTAATGTCACCATGGTTGTTTAATATATTTATAGATGGGGTTGTAAAAGAAGTAAATGCTAGGGTGTTCGGGAGAGGGGTGGGATTAAATTATGGGGAATCAAATTCAAAATGGGAATTGACACAGTTACTTTTTGCTGATGATACTATGCTTATGGGAGATTCTAAAGAAAAATTGCAAAGGTTAGTGGATGAGTTTGAGAATGTGTGTAAAGGTAGAAAGTTGAAAGTGAACATAGAAAAGAGTAAGGTGATGAGGGTATCAAATGATTTAGATAAAGAAAAATTGGATATCAAATTGGGGAGGAGGAGTATGGAAGAAGTGAATGTTTTCAGATACTTGGGAGTTGACGTGTCGGCGGATGGATTTATGAAGGATGAGGTTAATCATAGAATTGATGAGGGAAAAAAGGTGAGTGGTGCGTTGAGGTATATGTGGAGTCAAAAAACGTTATCTATGGAGGCAAAGAAGGGAATGTATGAAAGTATAGTAGTACCAACACTCTTATATGGATGTGAAGCTTGAGTGGTAAATGCAGCAGCGAGGAGACGGTTGGAGGCAGTGGAGATGTCCTGTTTAAGGGCAATGTGTGGTGTAAATATTATGCAGAAAATTCAGAGTGTGGAAATTAGGAGGTGTGGAGTTAATAAAAGTATTAGTCAGAGGGCAGAAGAGGGGTTGTTGAGGTGGTTTGGTCATTTAGAGAGAATGGATCAAAGTAGAATGACATGGAAAGCATATAAATCTATAGGGGAAGGAAGGAGGGGTAGGGGTCGTCCTCGAAAGGGTTGGAAAGAGGGGCTAAAGGAGGTTTTGTGGGCAAGGGGCTTGGACTTCCAGCAAGCATGCATGAGCGTGTTAGATAGGAGTGAATGGAGACGAATGATACTTGGGACCTGACGATCTGTTGGAGTGTGAGCAGGGTAATATTTAGTGAAGGGATTCAGGGAAACCATTTATTTTCATATAGTCAGACTTGAGTCCTGGAAATGGGAAGTACAATGCCTGCACTTTAAAGGAGGGGTTTGGGATATTGGCAGTTTGGAGGGATATGTTGTGTATCTTTATGCGTATATGCTTCTAAACTGCTGTATCCTGAGCACCTCTGCAAAAGCAGTGATAATGTGTGAGTGTGGTGAAAGTGTTGAATGATGATGAAAGTATTTTCTTTTTTTGGGGATTTTCTTTCTTTTTTGGGTCACCCTGCCTCGGTGGGAGACGGCCGACTTGTTGAAAAAAAAAAAAAAAAAATATATATATATATATATATATATATATATATATATATATATATATATATATATATATATATATATATATATATACATATACATATATATACAGTGGACCCCCGCATACCGTTGGCCTTGCATAACGTTAAATCCGCATACCGCTACATTTTATCGCCAAGATTTTGCCTCGCATACCGCTAAAAGACCCGCTCAACGCTGTTCGTCCGAGACGCATCTAATGTGCGCCCTTAGCCAGCCTCACATGTTCCGCCGGTGGCATTGTTTACCAGCCAGCCTCCGCGGTAACATCCAAGCATACAATCGGAACATTTCGTATTATTACAGTGTTTTTGGTGATTTTATCTGCAAAATAAGTGACCATGGGCCCCAAGAAAGCTTCTAGTGCCAACCCTACAGCAATAAGGGTGAGAATTACTATAGAGATGAAGAAAAAGATCATTGATAAGTATGAAAGTGGAGTGCGTGTCTCCGAGCTGGCCAGGTTGTATAATAAACCCCAATCAACCATCGCTACTATTGGTGGTACAGCTGCTGCTGCTGCTGTACCACCGTCAGCTGCTGCTGCTGCTGTAGTACCGTCTGCTGCTGCTGTAGCATCGTCTGCTGCTGCTGTAGCACTGTCAGCTGCTGCTGCTGTTGTACCACCGTCAGCTGCTGCTGCTGCTGTTGTAGTACCGTCTGCTGCTGCTGTAGCATCGTCTGCTGCTGCTGTAGCATCGTCTGCTGCTGCTGTAGCACTGTCAGCTGCTGCTGCTGCTGTACCACCGTCAGCTGCTGCTGCTGCTGCTGGAGCATCGTCTGCTGCTGCTGTAGCATCGTCTGCTGCTGCTGTAGCACTGTCAGCTGCTGCTGCTGCTGCTGTAGCACTGTCAGCTGCTGCTGCTGCTGCTGTAGCACTGTCAGCTGCTGCTGCTGCTGCTGTAGCACCGTTGTTGGTGTGGCTTATTGAGAATACCAAGAAACAATTAACCGCAGAGGATTTGCCACCCAGGATAACCCAAAAAAGTCAGTGTCATCGAAGACTGTCTAACTTATTTCCATTGGGGTCCTTAATCTTGTCTCCCAGGATGCAACCCACACCAGTCGACTAACACCCAGGTGAACAGGGAAAAATGCCTGGAACTAGTGCTCATATTGGTGAATTTAAAGCCAGCAAAGGTTGGTTTGAGAGATTTAAGAATCGTAGTGGCATACACAGTGTGATAAGGCCTGTTCTGGAAGAAAATGCCAAACAGGACCTACAGTACTCAGGAGGAAAAGGCACTCCCAGAACAGTGTCTCATCAGTCATTGCTGCATCTTCAATAAAGGTAAGTGTCATTTATTCTTCATTTAGTAGAGTAGTACATGCACAATATATACTGTGCATGTACTACTCTACTATTGTGCATGTATCCTTCTCTTTGTGTGTAGGAAAATGTATATTTCATGTGGTCAATTTTTTTTTTTTTCATACTTTTGGGTGTCTTGCACGGATTAATTTGATTTCCATTATTTCTTATGGGGAAAATTCATTTGCATAACAAAGAGCCCTCTTGCATGGATTAAAGTCGCTATGCGGGGGTCCACTGTATGTATGTATGTATATATATATATATATATATATATATATATATATATATATATATATATATATATATATATATACATATATATATATATATATATATATACATATATATATATATATATATATATATATATATATATATATATATATATATATATATATATATATATATATATATATATATATATATATATATATATATATGGGGGAGTTAGTAGATGGGGAGAGGGAGGTATTAGGTAGATGGCGAGAATATTTTGAGGAACTTTTAAATGTTGAGGAAGAAAGGGAGGTGGTAATTTCATGCACTGGTCAGGGAGGTATACCATCTTTTAGGAGTGAAGAAGAGCAGAATGTAAGTGTGGGGGAGGTACGTGAGGCATTACGTAGAATGAAAGGGGGTAAAGCAGCTGAAACTGATGGGATCATGACAGAAATGTTAAAAGCAGGGGGGATATAGTGTTGGAGTGGTTGGTACTTTTGTTTAATAAATGTATGAAAGAGGGGAAGGTACCTAGGGATTGGTGGAGAGCATGTATAGTCCCTTTATATAAAGGGAAAGGGGACAAAAGAGATTGTAAAAATTATAGAGGAATAAGTTTATTGAGTATACCAGGAAAAGTGTATGGTAGGGTTATTATTGAAAGAATTAGAGGTAAGACAGAATGTAGGATTGTGGATGAGCAAGGAGGTTTCAGAGTGGGTAGGGGATGTGTAGATCAAGTGTTTACATTGAAGCATATATTTTTTTTTTTTTTTTTTTATTATCACACCGGCCGATTCCCACCAAGGCAGGGTGGCCCGAAAAAGAAAAACTTTCACCATCATTCACTCCATCACTGTCTTGCCAGAAGGGTGCTTTACACTACAGTTTTTAAACTGCAACATTAACACCCCTCCTTCAGAGTGCAGCATATATGTGAACAGTATTTAGATAAAGGTAGGGAAGTTTTTATTGCATTTATGGATTTAGAAAAGGCATATGATAGAGTGGATAGGGGAGCAATGTGGCAGATGTTGCAAGTATATGGAATAGGTGGTAAGTTACTAAATGCTGTAAAGAGTTTTTATGAGGATAGTGAGGCTCAGGTTAGGGTGTGTAGAAGAGAGGGAGACTACTTCCCGGTAAAAGTAGGTCTTAGACAGGGATGTGTAATGTCACCATGGTTGTTTAATATATTTATAGATGGGCTTGTAAAAGAAGTAAATGCTAGGGTGTTCGGGAGAGGGGTGGGATTAAATTATAAGAACATAAGAACATAAGAACGAAGGAACATTGCAGAAGGCTTACTGGCCCATGCAAGGCAGGTCCAAGTCTCCTACCGGCTTAAGCCAATGCACCCAACCTAGTCAGGTCAGGTCACATTGACTTAAGGGAGGAACACGGCAACCGACCTGGTAGCACAAGCTATCAGGTCTAACTCACACCCACCCACATCTACTCATGTATTTATCCAACCTATTTTTAAAGCTACACAACGTTCTGGCCTCTATAACGGTACTTGGGAGTTTGTTCCACTCATCCACAACTCTATTACCAAACCAGTACTTTCCTATATCCTTCCTGAATCTGAATTTTTCCAACTTAAAACCATTGCTGCGAGTCCTGTCTAGGCTAGATATTTTCAGCACACTATTTACATCCCCTTTATTTATTCCTGTCTTCCATTTATACACCTCAATCATATCCCCCCTAATTCTACGTGTTTCTAGAGAGTGCAGTTTCAGGGCCCTTAGTCTATCCTCATAGGGAAGGTTTCTGATATATGGGATCAACTTTGTCATCCTCCTTTGTACATTTTCCAGAGAATTTATATCCATTCTGTAATATGGTGACCAAAACTGTGCAGCATAATCTAAATGAGGCCTAACCAAGGATGTATAGAGTTGAAGAACAACCTGAGGACTCCTATTATTTATGCTTCTTGATATGAAGCCAAGGATTCTATTAGCTTTATTGCAAACACTTATGCACTGTTGTCTTGGTTTCAGATTACTGCTAACCAGAACTCCTAAATCTTTTTCGCAATCCGTAATATTAAGATCTACATTATTTAGTTTATATGTGGCATGGTTATTGTCCTGTCCAACATTTAGAACTTTGCATTTGTCTATATTAAACTGCATCTGCCACTTCTCCGACCACTGCATCAGTCTATTCAAATCTTCCTGGAGTGCTCGAATGTCCTCGTCAGAATGAATTCGACGGCCTATTTTGCTGTCATCGGCAAACTTGCCGATGTTGCTCTTTATGCCCTCATCTATGTCGTTTATGTAGATTGTGAACAGCAGGGGGCCCAACACTGACCCCTGTGGAACACCGCTCGTGATGCTTCCCCACTCTGATTTCTCCCCATTTATGCAAACTCTCTGCTGCCTATTTGTCAACCATGCCTCTATCCAGGAAAAAGTTTCTCCTCCTATTCCATGTGCTTTAATTTTCCTCAATAGTCTCTGATGTGGGACTCTGTCAAAAGCCTTACTGAAGTCCATATACACAATATCATATTTATTACCATGATCTACCTCCTCAAATACCTTAGTGAAAAAAGTTAATAAATTCGTAAGGCAGGAACGCCCCTTTGTAAAACCATGCTGAGATTCGTTGATTAATTTATGCTTTTCAAGGTGGCTACGAACTGCCTTGGCAATTATTGATTCCATAAATTTTCCCACTATGGAGGTTAGGCTTATTGGTCTATAGTTCGAAGCTAAGGACCTGTCACCTGTTTTGAAAATAGGTATCACATTTGCCATTTTCCACTTATCTGGCACCATGCCAGTTTGTAGTGATATGTTGAAAAGATTAGCCAAAGGTGTGCTAAGCTCCTCTTTACATTCCTTTAGAACCCTTGCATACAGTTCATCAGGGCCTGGGGATTTGTTAGGTTTTAATTTATCTATTTGCCTAAGGACCATGTCACTTGTGACCCTAATCGTGCACAGTTTATTATTGTCCTGTTCTACATAATTTATCATTACTGGAATATTGCTGGTATCCTCCTGTGTAAAAACTGAGAGGAAGTATGTGTTAAAAATTCTACACATTTCCTTATCACTGTCAGTGAGCTGACCCGAGGAACTTTTGAGTGGACCTATCTTGTCCCTGATCTTACTTCTGTATACCTGAAAGAATCCTTTTGGGTTAGTCTTCGATTCTCTTGCAACTTTAACCTCATAATCTCTTTTTGCTTTTCTAATTCCCTTTTTTATTTCTCTCTTTAACTGAATATATCGATTTCTTAATTGCCCCTCTCCTCTTTTGATTTGCCTATATATGCCTCTCTTTTGACCAATCAGATATTTTAATCTATTGTTCATCCATTTAGGATCATTTTTGTTTGATCTGATTTCCCTATTTGGAACATAATTTGACTGAGCAGCTAGAACTATGCCCTGGAAAGCATCATATCGGCAACCATCACCACCTACCTGACCCTTAGTCAGGTCATTCCAGTTCAGCCCACCTAAGTAATTTTTCAGTCCTATGAAATCAGCCAAGCGAAAGTCAGGGACGGAGACTTGATTGCCATCATTAGGGGAATTCCATGATATATTAAAACTGAGTGATTTGTGATCACTTTCCCCAAGCTCATCATTAACCTCAAGATTATTAATTAGTGTTTCCCTACTGGCAAGAACCAAGTCAAGGAGGTTATTTCCCCTAGTTGGCTCTGTCACAAACTGTTTTAAAAAACAATCCTGGATCGTATCAAGAAAGTCACCTGACTCTAAATTTCCTGTCAAATTGCTCCAGTCAGTCTGTCTATAGTTGAAATCTCCCATTAGCACAACATTTTCGTATGTAGATGCCTTACGAATTTTGTCCCATAGAAGTTTACTGCACTCCCTATCAAGATTTGGGGCCCTGTAAATCACACCCAAAATTAGTTTTTCTCGGCCCTCGAGAAGCTGTAACCAAACAGATTCAGTGGCTGACGCTTCTAATTTAATATCTTGTCTAACACAACAATTTAAATTGTCTCTTGACATACATCGCTACTCCACCACCTTTCCTGTTGACCCTGTTAGTGTGGAATAATTTATAGCCTTGTATGTGACATTCAGAGGGCATCTCTCTATCTTTCAGATTGAGCCAGGTCTCTGTTATAGCAATAATATCTATGTTTCCTGCACTTGCAATTAATCTTAGCTCATCTATCTTATTTCTTACACTCCTGCTATTAGTATAGTAAACCTTAAGGGAGCTAGTCCCTTGCTGCCCTCTGCTGTCCCCCTTTGTTTGCTGACCTGATATATTGTCTTTATTTATAACTTCATGCTGAATGCCTTTTATACATTTACTGTTTCCAACCCAAGTGTTGCAACCTGCATGTTTCCCACACACACCCATACCTCTATCTTCCATCAATTTAAAATCATAGGCATTTCACCAATGGCCTTCTCAATCGAGTCTGCAAGTGCTACCACCCCTGCCCCAGAGAGATGTACCCCATCCCTTGCATACATATCATGTTTGCCATAAAAGTTGTTCCAGTTGTCAATGAATGGGATTGCAAGTTCCTTGCAGTATCTGTCTAGCCAGCAATTTACACCAATTGCCCTAGACAACCAATCATTTCCTACTCTCCTTCTAGGCAAGATGCTACATATGATTGGGATCCCTCCCTTAGACTTAATGAAATCTATAGCTGACCTGTACTTATCTAGCAGCTCTTCTCTCCTACCCTTCCCAATATCATTTCCACCAGCACTGAGACAGATAATGGGCTTGTTCCCATTACCTGACATGATATTATCCAGCCTGTTGACAATGTCCCCAACACCAGCTCCAGGGAAGCACACTCTATCTCTCATCTTCTTATTCCTATTACAAAAAGCACGGTCAATATATCTTACCTGAGAGTCACCAACCACAAGAATGAGCTTACCTCCATTAGCAGGGGCAGTAGTACCCTTACCTTCACTGGCCACTGAAGTACATTCATCCTGAAGAACAGAGAAGCAATTTCCTACCTTCAGATCTTCACTCTTAACTTTCCTTACTCTGATGCGCCTCCCATTACTGTGAACCACTCGCCACTTGTAGCAGGTGCTGGACTGCACGTCACTGCTGGTAGCCGTTGCTACCTCCCCAACTACAGCCTCCTCACAGCGAGAGACAGACTGCACCTCACTGCTAGAAGCCTCATTCCCCACAACTCCAGCCACCTCACACTCTCTCCCAGACCCATTGAGGTGGACCTTCAGCCTCCTAATCTCCTCCTGGAGAAGCAAGACCTCCTCCTTCAACTCTCCAATCTCAATTTTTAAAACCCTGCAGAAGCAAGCCATGCTTTGTAACCGTCCACGCTTATGGGAGATTCTAGAGATAAATTGCAAAGGTTAGTGGATGAGTTTGAGAATGTGTGTAAAGGTAGAAAGTTGAAAGTGAACATAGAAAAGAGTAAGGTGATGAGGGTATCAAATGATTTAGATAAAGAAAAATTGGATATCAAATTGGGGAGGAGGAGTATGGAAGAAGTAAATGTTTTCAGATACTTGGGAGTTGACGTGTCGGCGGATGGATTTATGAAGGATGAGGTTAATCATAGAATTGATGAGGGAAAAAAGGTGAGTGGTGCATTGAGGTATATGTGAAGTCAAAAAACGTTATCTATG
>NC_091331.1:16823503-17051003 GCF_038502225.1 Cherax quadricarinatus | reverse complement strand
ATGCCTCCAAATAGTGCTGCTATTGATGAATTTAAGGCCAGCAAAGGCTGGTTTGAGAGATTTAAGAATTGTAGTGGCATACACAGTGTGATAAGGCATGGTGAGGCTGCCAGTTCTGACAAAAAAGTGGCTGAAAAATATGTGCAGGACTTTAAGGAGTACATAGACACTGGAAAATTAAAACCCCAACGAGTGTTCAATTGTGACGAAACAGGCCTGTTTTGGAAGAAAATGCCAAACAGGACCTACATTACTCAGGAGGAAAAGGCATTCCCAGGACACAAGCCTATGAAAGACAGGCTAGCTCTAATGTTTTGTAGTAATGCTAGTGGTGATTGCAAAGTGAAGCCTTTACTCGTGTATCACTCTGAAACTCCCAGAATGTTAAAGAAAAACAATGTTGTCAAGACTAAATTGTGTGTGATGTGGAGAGCAAACAGTAAGGCATGGGCCACTAGGAACATTTTCCTGAACTGGTTCTATGATGTGTTTGGCTCCACTGTGAAAAAGTACCTCCTGGAAAATAAATTGTCACACAAGTGCCTCCTGGTAATGGACATTGCTTCTGCTCATCCTCACGACTTGCAAGAGCAAATTGCGGGGAAGTTGAGCTTTATCAAAGTGAAGCTTTTGCTTCCTATTACCACTCCTTTCCTCCAACCCATTGACCAGCAGGTCATTTCAAACTTCAAAAAACTGTGCACCAAAGCAGTGTTTCAAAAGTGCTTTGAAGTGACCTCAGACACTGAATTGACCCTAAGAAAGTTCTGGAAAGATCACTTCACTATCCTCGGTTGCATAAATGTTATAGGTAAGGCTTGGGAGGGAGTGACTAAGAGGACTTTGAACTCTGCTTGGAGAAAATTGTGGCCACAGTGTGTACAAGAGAGGGATTTTGAAGGGTTTGGGGCTAACTCTCAGGAGACTATGTCAATTGTGGAATCTATAGTGGCATTGGGGAAGTCCATGGGGTTGGAGGTTAGTGGCGAGGATGTGGAAACGTTGGTGGAGGACGATGTTGAAGAGCTAACCACTACTCTCGCCTTCTTTATCACAGGGCTGGCACTTGGAATTTTCTTTGGCCCCATGGTGGCTTATTTAGCAGTCACACTCAATAAAAAAGCACAAAAAACAATGGATTATTACAAAATGTTTCAGATGAACACGCAGGGTAATGCTCACGCAACAAGAAACAAAGCCAGACTAACTTAGGATGCGTGGGATGCTTTGTGTTGGCGCAGGCAGGTGGACATATTCGGTACGGCGGACCACTATCAACTCGATGAAAACCGAGGTGATGAACGAAAACTGGGACAAAATTTTGACGAAAAAAGTCATTGAAAACTGAATTCAATGAAAACAGGGCAAACAAAAACCGAGGTTCCACTGTGCTTTCTTCTGTCCGCTGATTCTCTTCTCTAATTTTTCTTATTATTGAGAGAGCTTTGTCTCTCGTGGTATGTCTTTATCAGTGCACATACCAAGAAGCAGCTAATCTGTGTGAGCAAAGTAGGAATTTCTTTGGACAGTCTTCTTTACTCTCTTCTTTTCTTCACTATTCAGATGCCTCATAAATTGCAGTGACTGGAAGATGTTCCTCGGACTGTGTGTGACATAAGGGTGCAGCTTGATGTGGAACCACATTGGAGTACTGAGCTTCAAAATCATGACTACTCTTTTCAGCTCCTGACTGGGTCTTGATGTTGCCACATACAGCTTAAGGATCCTACTCCATAAAGTATTCCACCTTCACACACACGGTGGACCTGGTTCAAGCCTAGTCATCATTAACCACACCTGTGATCACTCCTTTGCAAATCCTATACAAGTACATGTATTTCTGGTCCCAGGATAGATCCTCTCTCACCTTGTCATTCAGAACAGGAAAATCAGTGAAATTGCCTGGCTGGAAAGCAACAACTGGCAGCTCAGACAGAGGATCCTTGATTTGCTTGCCAATGGGGCCTCTCCAATGCTCAGGACCACTTGGCTTACCATCATAGTAGTAGAAAACAGCCCGGAATGGTAGTGGACCGGATGACCAAGCAACATTTCAAGACTATGAATGGCTCCATTGTCAACTCCAACATTTACATTGGTTCCGTCACAACCAACACATGCAACAGGCTGCTGAGTTAGTTTCTGTGCCACCAGAAACATATAGATAGTCTTGGCACTCTCTTTTCCATGGCCTGACTTGGAGGTCACATAAGTAAGATATTCAGTGCTGGGCTCTACCATGATGACATAATGATCTTTCACCAATATCTTTGGACTTCATTTCTTTGTCTTCTCATTCTTTGTCATTAAACGAGTGGAGGTCTTCTTACCATCAAAATACAGTGATATGATATTTTCAAAGTTTGCTAGCTCATTTTCTTGCCTCTCCATTTGGTATTTGTATCTGGCATCTCGTAACTATTGTTGTCCAATAACTTGACTTTTGTCGTCCTTAGTGATAATGCCATAGTCCATTAAGGTAGCAGTAACAATGGCAGCTCCAGCATAATCACTGATCAAGTATTGGTCACATGTGGCTGCCAGTGTGGGGAGTCTTGTTCTGTTCTGTTGTGAGCTGCTGGCAGTCAGACCACTCACGACATAGTCAGCATCAGTATCGACAGAAGCACTATCCCTGTCATCATCTGAATTACCATCAGAATCAGAAACTTCTCTAGCTGCCAGTTCACTCTGTCTTTTCTCCAGCTACTTCCTGGCTCTGGCTGCATCCTGCTCCTCTCTTACTGTCACTCTATCCCACGTCCTCATTCCTGTCATGTCAGCACAGCCAATTTTCATCTTCCTAACGCCTCTCTGGTCAAGGAGGAACTGTACCTCACGTTTAGGAACTTTCACATCACAATTACAGGCCAGGTGGTATGTCACACTCCTTTATTTTGCACCCTACATCTTCACAGGAGGTAACAGGACAGAAACAACTACATATATCAAACAACTTGTTCATTTCTTCCTGAAATGGAGACATTTTTGTTCTTATTAAGTTCTCTTCCTCTTCTGTACAATTTTCTCAATCTTTCCTAAATAGTTTTCTGGCTGAGAATAGGAATAATTTTTCTGTCTCCAACTGATTTCTCCTATAGTTCAGAACAATCATTAACTGCTATCTTGATAATCATTGAAACATCAGTAAACTTTCCTTCATCACATTTATATCACCAGCAGTTCCTTAACATGTTGCCTTTGGATGGAAGTTTGTTTATTGGAAGAACACTGGCATGGCCAGACAATGCGCATTCTGTGGCTTTCCTGGTTGACATTGTAGCCATCTCAGTAGTAAAATATATAAGCAATCAGAGTATCTGAAAAGAGAGAAAGTTAGTTATTTTATTTTATTTTATTTTATTTTATTTTATTTTATTTTATTAACATATCGGCCGATTCCCACCAAGGAAGGGTGGCCTAAAAAAGAAAAACTTTCATCATCATTCATTCCATCACTGTCTTGCCAGAGGGGTGCTTTACACTACAGTTTATAAAATTGCAACATTAACACCCCTCCTTCAGAGTGCAGACACCGTACTTCCCATCTCCAGGACTCAAGTCCGGCCTTCCGGTTTCTTTGAATCCCTTCATAAATGTTACTTTGCTCACACTCCAGCAATATGTCAAGTATTAAAAACGATTTGTCTCCATTCACTCCTATCAAATACACTCACGCATGCTTGCTGGAAGTCCAAGCCCCTCGTACACAAAACCTCCTTTACCTCCTACCTCCAACCTTTCCTATGCCGACCCCTACCCCACCTTCCCTCCACTTCAGATTTATACACTCTTGAAGTCATTCTGTTTTGTTCCATTCTCTCTACATGTCCAAACCACCTCAACAACCCTTCCTCAGCCCTCTGGACAACAGTTTTGGCAATCCCGCACCTCCTCCTAACTTCCAAACTATGAATTCTCTGCATTATATTCACACCACACATTGCCCTCAGACATGACATCTCCACTGCCTCCAGCCTTCTCCTCACTGCAACATTCATCACCCATGGTTCACACCCATATAAGAGCGTTGGTAAAACTGTACTCTCATACATTCCCCTCTTTGCTTCCAAGGACAAAGTTCTTTGTCTCCACAGACTCCTAAGTGCACCACTCACCCTTTTTCCCTCATCAATTCTATGATTCACCTCATCTTTCATAGACCCATCTGCTGACACGTCCACTCCCAAATATCTGAATACATTCACCTCCTCCATACTCTCTTCCTCCAATCTGATATCCAATCTTTCATCACCTAATCTTTTTATCCTCATAACCTTACTCTTTCCTATATTCACTTTTAATTTTCTTTTTAGTTAATGTTTATAAATACTGCAGAGTACATAGATACAGTACATAAAACACTGCACTGTGCTACTCTGTAATACAGACATATTCCAGAATTTCAATCACAAATGCTGTAGGCTAAACCTCAACCAATCAACTTCATATTTGGCACTGAATCTAAGATGTATACAAGGAACAATGCATGAAGAATGCAGCTTTGATCAAAATTTCAGTGCTCCCTAATGACCAATCTTTCCTGGTTATATTGTATTATCTGAAAAGTAGAGTAAATATTCTATTTTTCTGTGAATAAGAATTGTGCCCAGTCCGCTAACTGTGAGTCTGCATAATTCTGTAAGTTTTCTATTCAACTATGAATGCTATGCTGTAAATAACCCGGAAGTTGGTAATTTGGCCACTTTTACAAAAATTTCAGTGAATTCCAGTTTCAAAATAAATACTGTGTATTCTAGCAACTAAAGTGACCTTTTTACTGTTCATTAGTCACATTCCCAGGCATATCCTATTTCTCAGCCAATAAAATGTATCCAAGAATGATTGGTCATAGTTTAGGCTGTCCAAACAATTTAACCCTTTCAGGGTCCATGCCGTAGTTCTACGGCTTTGAGTTGAAGGTCCAAACCGTAGATCTACTCCATGAGCTCAGCTCACTCTGATAAGCTGTGAGCAGTAAATTTGGGCCTGGATATGAGAGAATACATCTATGTGGTATGTGTGCACCACATAAGACAAATCCTGCAGCACACAGTGCATAATAGAAAAAAACAGAACGTAATTTTCGAATAAAAGAGACTTTGCAGTGTTTTTTCACGTTTTTTATAGTTGTATTTGCAATTTCTTGGTCTCATCTGATAGGATGGAAGATATATTACAGAAATAGAGATGATTTTGATTGGTTTTAGTACTGGAAATGGGTTGAAACTGAGCTCAAAGTAGTGGAAATGTTAAATTTTTGCCGATGTTCAAGAGTAAACAAATGACCTCACACATCTAATACACGCCAGCTGGTGGGTCTAATATACGTTCACAAATGTGGTGATATTATTTATACAATTTTTATAATATTGCATAACAGTAAATCTTCTATTTTTTTGTTTGAATAAAAATTCATTATGTGAATAAAAAATCAAAATGGAATTCATTTCTAAAGCCTGAAAACATAACTAATGAACAGAGGAAATGTTAGTTTAGTGCCAGGGATGACTGCATTGTTTATTCTGGACCTTATTTTGAAACGGGAATATTTTGAACTTTGCGTTAATTTGGCCAAATTACCAATTTCTGATCACTTTATTTTATAGTTGAAACAGTTGACTTGGCGATTTCTTGTGCTCAATCGATAGAATAAAAGTAATGCTAGTGAAATAGCTAAGAATTTGGTTGACTGGAATAATGTAAGTGGCCTAAAATGGGAGCCGGTCAGCAAAATTGCCGAAGCATAAATATCGCTGACACATCAAAATTCGCGAGAGCATAATTTCGTTAAGAAAAAAATTCTCTACCATTTCATAAGAAAAAATTAAAACTTTTTTTTGAAAATTCTTGGACCCTGGTGCACACTTTGAAATTTGGCCTCTGGACCCTGAAAAGGTTAAGCAGACCTAGTAAACAGACTAGAGGAAGGGGGGGGGGGTCTCTACACTTAGGAATATCATCAGAAAACAAATATTTCTGCTATTTTCAAGCCACTTCTAGTCCGAAACCAAAATCATCTCCATTTCACTAATGTCTTCTTATCTATTAACCCTTTCAGGATTTCCGACGTACTAGTACGGCTTACGCACCAGGGTTTTTGACGTACTAGTACGCCTAAATTCTAGCACCCTCAAATCTAGTGAGAGAAAGCTGGTAGGCCTACATATGAAAGAATGGGTCTATGTGGTCAGTGTGCGCAGTATAAAAAAAATCCTGCAGCACACAGTGCATAATGAGAAAAAAAAACTTTGACAGTGTTTTTGGTTTAAAACAGCGACTTTGCACTGTATTTTCGTATGGTATTTATGATGGTATTCTAGTTTTCCTGGTCTCATTTTATAGAATAGAAGACATATTACAGAAATGGAGACGATTTTGATTGGTTTTACAATGAAAAGCACCTTGAAATTGAGCTCAAAGTAGCAGAAATCTTCAATTTTTGCCAAAGTTCAAAAGTAAACAAATCATGCTACGCATCCAATACACGTCAACTGGTGAGTTTAATATCCTTTCACAAGTGAGCTGATATTATTTATACCATTTCTACACTAATGCAGTAGTCTGCATAACAGTAAATCTTCTATTTTTTGTGAGAATAAAAATTCAAAGTGGAAAGCAAAAGAATGAAAGAGGGGCGTGGGGGCGTGACTAATGAACAGAAGAAATGTTATTTTAGTGCCAGTAATGTCTTGTTTATTCTGGACCCTATTTGGAAATTGGCATCTTTTGAAATTTGTGTGAAATTGGCAATCCTGCTAGATTCTGACCACTTTATTGGATAGTTGAAATTAGTAAATGGGTGGTTTCTTTTACTCATTCGATAGAAAAAAATGGAGTTCTAGCGAAATAGTTATGATTTTTGTCGACTAGTACACTGGAATTGGCTGAAAATAGGGCTCAAAGTGGGCAAAATCGCTGATGCGTAAACATCATTGAGACCGCTAACTTCGCGAGAGCATAATTCCATAAGTTTTCCATCAGATTTCATACTTTTGGTGTCATTATGATCGGGAAAAGATTCTCTTATCTTTTTATAAGAAAAAAATATTTTTTTTTTTTTTGAAAATTTGGCGATTCTGAGAACAAGTCTGGGAGAGGGCCTGTCGACCCTAAAAGGGTTAACCCCTTGACTGTCGCAACCTCACATGATGTCGCAAAATTTAAAAAAAAAAAAAAATTATTTTTTCTTACGAAATGATAGAGAATCTTTTCCTGATTGTAATGACACCAAAAGAACGAAATTTGATGGAAAACTGATGGAATTACGCTCTCGCGAAGTTAGCGACCTCAGCGATATTTACGAATTGACGATTTCGCCCACTTTGAGCCCTATTTTTGGCTAATTCCATTGTTCAGGTCGACCAAACTGATAGCTATTTCTTTAGAACTCCATTTTTTCTATCGATTGAGTACAAGAAACTGCCCATTTACCGATTTCAACTACCCAATAACGTGGTCAGAAATTTGCAATTTGCCCAATTTCACAAAAATTAAAAAATATGACAATTTCAAAATAGGGTCCAGAATGAACAATGCAGACATTCCTGGCTCTAAAATAACATTTTCTTTGTTCATCAGTCACGTCTCCAGGCCCCTCTGATATTACTCTTGCTTTCTATTTTGAATTTTTATTCACACAAAAAATAGAAGATTTACTGTTATGCAGACTATTGCATTACTGTAATAATTGTATAAATAATGTCAACCCATTCATGACTGCAAATTAATTTTTATTCACACAAAACTCCAGAAGATTTACTGTTATGCAGACTACAGCATTATTGTAAAAATAGTATAAATAATATCAGTGCACTAGTGAAAGAATATTCAACTCCCCAGTTGACGTGTATTGAACATGTGATGTGATTTGCTTACTCGTGAACATTGGTAAAAATCGAACATTTCCCCTACTTTGAGCTCCATTTCAAGGTTCGTTTCATAGTAAAACCAAAATCACCTCTATTTCTATAATATGTTTTTCATTCTATCAAATGAGACCAAGAAAACAAGAATACAACCATAAATACTATACGAAAATAGACCACAAAATTGGCATTTTAATTAAAAAAAAAACGGTTGGAGTTTTTTTTTTTCTCATTATGCACTGCGTGCTGCAGGATTTTTTTATATGGTGCACACTGACCACACAGATCCATTTTCTCACATGTGGGTCTACCAGCTTTCTCCTGCTTGATTTGAAGCTGCTAGAATTTACGAGTATATATACGTCAAACACAGTGGCTCGTAAGACGTATACTGTATATATGACCAAAACGTTCAAAGGGTTAAAGAGGGCTATTTTCTGTGTGGTATAAGACCCAAAAAAAAAAAAAAAAATTAGGACCAGTACTTACTGAGATATAAGACTGTGAAGTTGGCTCTGGATGCTCACCTGATGGCAACATCCAATCTTGCTGCTTACAGAAGTGTTGCCAATTTACCTGACAGGTGAACATTTACACCTGCCCTGGTCATTTACTATTGTCTAGAAATATATACAAAGTGTTTATAGGTCCCAGCAATGTTTTAGACATGCTGGAGTATGAAACTCCTTGAAGCATGGTGTTATGACAAAGGTCAGAATGTGAACTGCTGGAGGGGACCTTGCCTTTATATGTTTTTACTCTTGCACACAGACATGTCTTTGTATGTCTGTCAGTCTGTCTGCCTGTCTATCTGTACATCTGTCTGTCTGCCTAGCTCTTGCTTATCTGTCTTTCTGCTTTCTGTGTGTGTCTGGAGTATAATATGAACTCCTTGAATAATAGTGTTATGGCAAGCGTCAGACAGCAAGTGACATTTGATGAATGTGCTGCTGGAGGGGAGCCTTGCCTTTACATGTTTTTACTCTTGCACACAAACATGTCTCTGTATGTCTGTCAGTCTGTCTATCTGTCTGCCTAGTTCTGCTTATATGCCTTTCTGTCTGCCTGTGTGTGTCTCTTTCCATCTTCTTGTCTCTGTCTCAGGGAGCAGCTAGTAAACCTGTTGGTTTGTGGTGTATGGGCCGCTCCCTGATTGCTGAGCAAGTGACACTATTACTTGCGTCATGTTTATTTATGTCTTATATCTACAAACACTGTATAGCACTTGGCCTGGAATTTTTGGGTTATCCTAGGTAATTTACATTATGTATAATTGTATATATGAGTACATGTGAAAGACAGAGATATAGACATATACAAATAGACAGTGATATAGACAGACATATAAATAGACAGAGATATAGATAGATACAGAGATACAGACAGAGATATAGATAGAGATATAGACAGATACAGACAGAGACAGCCAAAGCCAGCCAGCTAGCCAGCCGAATACATAAGAACATAAGAAAGAAGGAACACTGCATCAGGCCTACTGGCCCATGCAAAGCAGGTCCATGTCACCCCCAGCTTAGACCAATGACCCACCTAGTCAGGTCACATCCACTGAAAGAAAGAGCATGACATTTGACCCAGTAGCACAAGCTAGTCAGGTCCAGCTCACACCCACTCATGCATTTATCTAACCTATTTTTACTTTCCTCTTAAAATGTGTGTTAATATGACATAACATCAGTGAATCACTGGTATTTGCCATGCTATTTGCTCTAGCTGATGCTCAGTTGAACTGGTACTCCCACAGGGTACTAAATGCTCCCAGATTTTTTCATAGTGCACACACAGTGCACAGACCCATTCTTTCATATCTAGGCGATGCAGGCCTATTGCACCAAATTTGAAGGAATGAAAAATAAAACGTTGATCTATATTTGGAGCCCACCGCACGTGAACGTATATCTACGTGTGGACAGTTTAAGGGTTAAGAACAGTGATAATAAAAAACATTTTGAGGGGTTATTTGGCAGTCTGAGAAATGTAGTGTTATTTTTCACACATTTTTCAGTCCATAAGTCGTGAAAATCATCAACAATGTTTTCAGAAACGTAACCTGCAGTTGCAGTTTTATAACTGTAGTGTAAGCATGCCTCTGGCAAGACAATGATGGAGTGAATGATGAAAGTTTTTCTTTTTCAGGCCACCCTGCCTTGGTGGGAAACGGCTATGTGTTAAAAAAAAAAAAATGCTCAAATTATCGGTGTCTACTGTATATTATGTATTATACATAGTAAAGACTTTCTTTGGGTTATTTTTCCCAGAGTATTATTAACCTGGGACTGGGATAACCCAAGGAAACGAGCAGTTTGGTTTATTCCTGTTGGGGTCCTTCGGTTCTCTTCCCTAGGATGTGGGTCACAGTTTTCTGGTTCAGTTGTATCAGAAACAATGGACAAAGTCTGTTATAGGATTGTCCATTACTATTATGATCGCAACAAAACAATCTTATCTCCATCCACCACAAATACTATCACCGGCCACCCACTCCTCCCTATTAGTCCATTAAATCGTAAGCTTACCACACCTATTTGCTACTTGTTGATCCGAGGCAGCAGAAAACTTGCCCATACACCTCAGTTTTCTGGGGGATCAGATCCAGGATCTTGCAGTTGTGAGTCAATTGCTTTTATCATTGAACTATTAGTGTGAGCTTGCTGGTTGCAATAGAACAGTTTAAGAGGAATTTAATCAGATCAATTAACTTAAAAAATTCTCTTTCTACCATACAGGTATCGATGTGCTGCGAGAAGTCAAAACACCCCAGATAGCTCTGCTGGTAACCTTGGATTCAGATGTGCTGCTGATAAACTCCCACACTACCTCAAGAAATTGTAGTCATGTCTAAATTGTTTATTAGAATATACTTTACTCATTGTGCAACTTTTTGCAAGAGTGCATTAGTCCCTACCTTTTAGTCAACCAAGTCTTCCAAAATCTTACATACAGTATTTCTGTGCTTATTTTTCTAAAGTCCTGCAGAAATATCTAACTCAACATATTGGATTGTAATTTACAGGGGAAACATCCCAAAAGGCTAAATGAATAGGATAGGATGGGAGGGATGGAGGGTAATTAGATTCGATCCAAGGAAGGAGACAAAAGGTCTAATTCCTCAGAGCAAGAGCCCCTCATCACATGAAGGGCTTGATATATGTAGCCATAATTGCTAATTATTTTCAGCAAAATAAAATTTTGTATGTCCTTTTTGCCTGCACTCTGCTACAACTATGACCCATCTCAGCCTATTTTATCATTGTCCTCTCCTCAACATCTCTGCCACTCTCCCCCATGCAGAATATGCTACCATTGTACACAACATGCCACCACTCTTCACAACATACTACCAAAGTACAAGACATGCTACTACCATCCTCCACAAAATACCACTCCCCCACCACAACATGCTATACCACCATTCATAATGTATTACCACTGTAAACATACCATTATTATTCACATGCCAGCACCCTCCATGACATACTACCACTGTACACAAGCCACCACCCTCTACAACATGCTACCATAACTTTCTAGACATACTACAACTCTCCATAACATCGCCACACTCAGCAGCATACTACCATACACAACATGCCACAACCATCCACAACATACCATACTACCATACGTAATATGCCACCATCCTCCACAACCTGCCACTAACACCCAAAATAGGCTACTATCATTCTGAACATGCCACCATACTCTACAACATACCAACACTCCACAATGTCACTACTCTTCATACATTCCCTTTAAGGTAGTGTTCATGAAGGGCTCTTAATTCAAGGAATTAGTGTTACTTTCCTCTTTGATCAAACATCATCATAATAATGAGGGGCATATGTTGTGGACCTGGGACTGGGGAAATAAAAGTAATTAAGGAAAAAGCAGTTACTATCAGGTCTTATTATTTTTCATTTTTTATTTTGCCACAGTAGGTGCCTCCCACCAAGCTAGTGACCTAAATAGGAAATGCATACACTATCGTTCATTCAGTAGCTGTCTTGCCAGACCTGCACTGAATATTATAATTCAAATGGCCTTAGAAACTGCAACATCATTATTTTTAATCAAAACTAAGTGCTAAACCCACAAAGGGTCATACAGCACTGAGCCCCTCAGACTACAGACATTATTGCTACCTACAGAACTTGAGTCTGGCTAACAGATTTCCCAGAATCCCTTTGTTATTTTATTCACAGTCCACCAGCATGTCGCATCCATAATACCACCTATCTTCACTCAGTCCAGTATAACATGTTCATACTTTTCAAACAGTCCCTCGATGAACATTAAAATGGTATAAAATACCGACAGGTTGTTAGGTAAGACACGTATGCAACAGTTAGGTATCTTTATTTCGAAAAGTTTTGCCTACACAGTAGGCTTCTTCAGTCGAGTACAGAAAAGTTGATAGAAGCAGAGACTTGAAGACGATGTAATCAGTCCATCACCCTTGAAGTTTTGAGGTGGTCAGTCCCTCAGTCTGGAGAGGAGTATTGTTCAATAGTCTGAAACAATATGGAGTTGAGGTGACAGGATGGAGCCTTATATAGAAGCCTACTGTGTAGGCAAAATGTTTCAAAATAAAGATACCTAACTGTTGCATATGTATTTTACCTAACAACCTGTCAGTATTTTATACCATTTTAATGTTCAGTCTGTCAGACACTGCAATACAAGGGTATCTTGGTACAGACCTGAAATCAACTTGGACAACTTCTACTAGTGAGAGTGGCTGGATTTGAGAGGGATCTGGTCTCCCAATGACTACATTCTTATCTCTACTAGTGACCTCCCCTCAAGGGAGGTTCCTTGATGCTGGTGAGGGGCTCTTGATCTAGGGAATTGGATCTGTGCTCCAGTTCCCTGAATTGAGCCTGAATACCTTCCATCCCCCAACATGCGCTGTATAATCCTATGGGTTTAGCGCTCCCATGATTATAATAATAATACAGTGGTCCCTCACTTTTCGTAGTTCTCGGCAATCGTAAATTTCGCCAATCATAGGGGTATTTTCGTATAAACATGGACTCGCTCTTCATAGGTTGACTCGCGAATAGTAGTTCGTCCGGGACGCGTATGCACGGTGTGAGCCAAGGCAGCCTCCCTACCCAGCCAGTCTGGCATTGTTTACCAATGAGTGAAGGTCCCCTCAAGTGCTCCTACAAAATATTTCATAATATTCCACTCATTTTAGTGCTTGCAAGTACTAAATAAGCTACCATGGCTCCAAAGAAAGCTCCTAGTGCCAAGCCTGTGGTAAAGAAGGTGAGAAATATGTACAATGACAAAGTCTTGGGCCATTTTAGGGAAGTGTTAAAGAGGCGCCAGAAACAGAGCTCTCTCCACAGTTACTTAGCGAGACAGGACTAGAGTGGTCCTAGTGGCATTAAGAAACAGAGAAGAAAAGCAACCCCAGAGAAGCAATTGGTACCTGAGGTGTTGCTGGAAGGGGATTCCCCTTCCAAACTGTAAACAATCCAATCTCTCTCTCCTCCTCCAGTCTCCCATACACTAAGAAAAATCTCCAATAAAGGTAAGTGTTATGCTGTTAATGTTTCATTCATCATTTCCCATTGTATTGTTTATGTACTACATGTATATTTCATGTAAAAAATTTTTTTGTTTTAATACTTCTGGGTGTCAGGAACTGATTAATTGTATTTACATTATTTCTTATGGGGAAAATTGATTCGCAAATCGTAAATTTCGTTTATAGTAGCTCCTCCAGGAACGGATTAATTACAAAAAACGAGGGACCACTGTACTAGTGACCTACATCTCGCCTCCTGGCGTTATATAAGGCTCCATCCTGTCACTTCAACTCCATATTGTTTCAGACTATGGAACAATACTCCTCTCCAGACTGAGGGACTGACCACCTCAAAACTTCAAGGGTGATGGACTGATTACATCGTCTTCAAGTCTCTTCTGCTTCTATCAACTTTTCTGTACTCAACTGAAGAAGCCTACTCTGTAGGCGAAACGTTTTGAAATAGATACCTAACTGTTGCATGTGTCTTGCCTAACAAAGTCCCTTGATGCTGGTAAGGATCCTTGGTCCAAGGAAGTGAACCTAGTCTTCCCTCCTTGGATCAAGTCTGATTGTCTTCCATTCCCATGCACTCCTCACTCAACCTTTTGGGGCTTTGACCCGTACAGGTTGAGCACATTTTTGTAAATATAATAATGATCTCCATGCACTACATGACCCCTACAGGTTTAGCACTTCCCTGATTATAACAACACACATCTGCTGGATGCTCAAGACCCTACTAATTAAAACCTTTGTATCCATCATTTCCTACTGGGAGGAGCCCTACCCTTCCTTCCACCTCAGACTTGTACTCTTATAGTCATCCTAACCTTTCTAAATAACAAACCACCTCAGTAACCCTACTTCCACCCTCTGAATCGCCTTTTATAACCCCATGTAGTTTTCTAATTTATGCATTTCGAATTCTCACCAAGCATTGCATGCAAACAATATCTCCACTCCTTCCAGCCTCCTTGTTGCAAAGTTTAAAGATGATGTCTCACACCCACCTAAGTGTTGGGAACACTTCAGTCTGGTTTATTCCCATTTTTCCAAAGATACATCTACACTCCATTTTTTTTTTTTAACATGTCAGCCATTTCCCACAGAGGCAGGGTGACCCAAAAACAAAGAAAAAAAAAAAACTTCATGCAACACTTTCACTATCACTTATACATAATCACTGTCTTTGGAGAGATGCTCAGATACGACAGTTTAGATCTCTCCAGACTGCCAATATCCCAAACCCCTCCTTTAAAAAGTGCAGGCATCGTACTTCCCATTTCCAGGACTCTAGTCCGGCTAATTGATTTCACTGAATCCCTTCACAAAGTATTACCCTGCTCACACTCCAACATCTCGTCAGGTCCCAAAAAACGATTCATCTCCATTCACTCCGAACACACTCATGCACACTGCTGGAAGTCCATATATCTTTTCTTTTTCCTAGTCCATTGTGGTTCACCTTGTCTTTCATGGACCTCTCTGTTGCCACAGCCACTCCCAAATATTTAACACTTATTTCACAAATAGGAAAATGCCCTGCTAGTAAGGCCAAATAGAGGGGAAGGGTTGGAGGGTACTAAAATTGATCCAAAGGAGACAAGAAGTTCAGCTCCTCTGATCCAGAGACCCCTCTTTAAGGTGATCATAAGCATAAAGCTTGAACTATGTAGAGGATACCTAAACAATATGTATTAAAAATCTCTTTAATTATGTACTACCTTGGTTTCTTGATGCCAGTGAGGGGCTCTTGATCCAGCAAATTGGAGCTGACCCCTTTCTTGGGCTGAAACTGATTGTGTTTCATTCCCCCAGCTACTCTGACTCCTTACAGATCTAGAATCCACCCTCCATAAATGCAATTTTTATCAAACGTGTGCTAAATCTGTAGGAATTATGCAGTGAATTTAAAAACCACTGCATTTCAGAATTACAGGTATAAAATGTAATATTAGTATTTGATACCAGTGTCCATAAGGCTGATGACAGCAGGGTCCAGAAATATTCATTAAGGGGTAAAGCATTTATTACACCTGTTAAATATAAAACTCTTTATGGAACTTCAATATCAATTATATTTCTGACAGAAGTTAAAAACCTCTCCAAGATTATTATTTTTAAATAAATAGAGTTGTAAAACTTTTGTTGGGTTGCTCCCTAAAAATACTGTACAATACATACATTTCTTTCATGGACATGACTGAACACAGTTAAATAACTACACATACTGTTAAACACTGGTTATATACATATTTACATATTTTTCAGGCTATACATTTTCCCTACTAAATATAGTTGAAATTCCTTTTGTAAATATACCGGACTATTGCAGATCCATGAAAATTTCATTATCTGACAAAGTAATATAACCTGAATATAACTGCTTTGATTATTTACACCCCTCGAGGGAAGTGTCTTGATGTTAATTAGGGCTTCTGATCCAAGGAATTGGGCCTGCCTTCTCCTTGAATCAAACGTAAATGCTATCTATTCCCTCAGATGCAATATGACCCCGTTTGGGTTTAGCTTCCTCATCTCCCTTTAATGTAATAATTTTATTATTTACAACCATGGGTGCCACGCTGGGTCCATACGACACAGATTGTCCACACAATTCACTGCACGTACTAGCTGAGTTACCTGGAAAAAAACAAAATTAGGCAAATAGTAAATAATGAAAAAAAATGGCTAAGATACCATGGGTATACATAAGGCTACAGCAAACCAAATTAATCTAATGACCTATATTTGCGTAGTAAACGTTACAGTCCCTGGACATGGCAATGTTCAAGGCAACAAACATGCTGATTCAGCTTCTCAGTCAACTCTTCAGGCACCGCTAATTCCTTATGGGGGGTGTTCCTTTTTCTTATTTTCTAGTATTTTTTCCACAACCATTGGCAATAATGTTGGTGAGTCAGAACATATTGTTTTTTTTTATCAAACCACAATTAGGGTCCTGACCTGCTTCTCACCACTGCTGGGTTTGGGAACCTACACTCATTTATGAATCAAATATGTACGCTCTTCATGCCCAGATACCATGTGGAGAAATGGGTAAAAGGGAGACACATCTATTGTTCTAAACATTAAGTTATCAACCTGACTTACTCAACATGAATTATAGTATTATAGTGATAGTAGGGCTTTAATTGTTCTAATAAATGACATACAATGGAACCCCGAACATCAGCTGCTGCATTTATTGGCAGAATTGTATTTAGGCCGGTTTTTGGGCAGAAATTTTGCTCCGTATTTTGGCTGGTGCCTTGCAAATCGGCTGTATTAGATGCATCAGCCCGCCTCCCGCCGGGACACCGCGCGTAGGTCAGTCTCCCTATGTCTATCGGAGAATGAACATATACTCCGTGCATTCGTCCAAACATTTCCTTAAAATTCATTGGTTTTTGTGCTTGTTAATTAAGTGTGACTGTGAAATAAGCCACCATGGGCCCAAAGAAAGTTCCTAGTGCCATCCCTTTGGTAAAGAAAGTAAGAAACATGAGAGAATTGAAGAAATTGTAGAAAAATGTGAGAGTGATGTGCGTGTGCTCCAGATTGCCAGGATGTATGGCAAAAACAAATCAACAATCACTTCTATCCCGGCAAAGAAAGAACAAATCAAGGAAGCTGATGTGGCGAAAGGGGTAAACATGTTAACGAAGAAGAGATCACAAAGGAAGATGTGGAGAGAGGCATGGGGTGTAGCATGGAGGGAAGGAGTGTAGCAGGGAATCAGGGAGTGTGGAAAGGAGGCAGGGAGTGTATCAGGCATGCAGGGAGGGAAGTAACCCCAGAGAGGGCTTTGATACCTGAAGTCTTTATGGAGGGGGATTCTTTCTTTCAAATAATAATCAGTCCTCCTCCTTCTCCTTGTCTTCCATATGCCAACAAGAGTCTTCAATAAAGGTATGTAATAATGATTTAAATGTTCATTTATTTATTTTATTTAGTTCTCATTGCTTTGTGTATATAAAACTATAATTAATCTTTAACCCTTTGAGGGTCGACAGGCCCTCTCCAAAACTCGTTCTCAGGGTCGGCCAAATTTAAAAAAAAAAAATTATTTTCTCTTATGAAAAGATAGAGAATCTTTTCCCGATCATAAAGACACCAAAAGTTTGAAATTTGATAGAAAACTTACGGAATTATGCTCTCGCAAAGTTAGTGGTCTCGGCGATGTTTACGCATCGGCGATTTTGCCCACTTTGAGCCCCATTTTCGGCCAATTTCACTGTACTAGTCGACAAAAAACATGAATATTTCGCTAGAACTCCATTTTTTCTATCGAATGGGTGCAAGAAACCACCCATTTATGAAATTCAACTATCCAGTACAGTGGTCAGAATTTAGCAATTTTGCCAATTTCACACAAATTTCACAAGATGCCAATTTCCGAATAGGGTCCAGAATAAACAAGAAAGACATTCCTGGCACTAAAATGACATTTCCTCTAGTCATTAGTCACGTCTCAAGGCCCCTCTTATATTCTTTTGCTTTCCACTTTGAATTTTTATTCTCACAAAAAATATAAGATTTACTGTTATGCAGACTACTGCATTAGTGTAAAAAATGGTATAAATATTATTGGTGCACTTGTGAAAGAATATTAGACTCACCAGTTGACGTGTATTGCACGCTTGGCACGATTTGTTTACTTTTGAAGTTTGGTAAAAATCGAACATTTCTGCTACTTTGAGCTCAATTTCAAGGCACCTTTCATTGTAAAACCAGTCAAAATCATCTCAATTTCTGTAATATGTCTTCCTTTATAAAATGAGACCAAGAAAACTAGAATACAACAATAAATACCATACGAAAATACACTGCAAAGTCGCTGATTTATTCCAAAAAAATGGTCAAAGTTTTTTTTTTCTCATTATGCACTGTGTGCTGCAGGATTTTTTTTAGACTGTGCACACTGACCACATAGACCCATTCTTTCATATGAAGGCCTACCAGCTTTCTCCCACTAGATTTGAGGCCGCTAGAATTTATGCGTACTAGTACGTCAAAAACCCCTACGCGTAAGACGTACTAGTACGACCAAAACCCTCAAAGGGTTAAAAAATGTATTTTTTGTTAATATTTTTGGGTGTCTGGAATGGATTAACTGTATTTACATTAATTCTTATGGGAAATATTGCTTCTAATTTAGGCCTTTTCAAATTTAGGCCGACCTTCTGGAATTGATTACGGCCGATATTTGGGGTTCCACTAGCTATAGAGAACCTATTTTAAAATTCTAAGTACTGTAATGTACCAGTTATATGCTTTATAAATATATTCTTACCTTGCTGTCTGCACCATCACTGGATGCAAGAGACTGAATACGTGTAGCAATTGCAGTTACAGCTTTGTTTACTCGAGTAATGAGAGCCTCACCCTCCATGGGACCAGACCCTTGAGTACCTTCCACAGTGTTTCCCTCATGACGCTGCTGCCGGAATATAGAAGAGAACTGCTTCAATGAAGGGTTAGTTCACAGCTGTATTGAAATACATTAACTGCATATACCATACATGCATCACTTTAGAAGTCTGCCTATACATGTGCATGTGTACACATTAAAAATGGTGTTCTTGAAACCTTTCAGTGGCCATCATGTAGAACTACGTCATTGAGGCCAGGGCCCCTCACATAGTTCTACATCATGAACTCAGCTTGCTTGGATATCTAAGCTGTGAGCAGTAAATTTTGACCTAGATAAGAAAATGGGTCTGTGCAATGTGTGCACAGTATAAAAAAAATCCTGCCCCCATGCTGTGCACAATGGGAAAAGCAAAACTCTGACTGTGTGTAATGATTAAATAGTGACTCTGAGGTGTTTTATTGGATAGATTTTATGGTTTTTATTGGCTGTTTCTTGTTATTTGATAGAATGCAAGACATATTATTGAAATAGAGATTATTTTGGTTGGTTTCAGACCGGAAGTAGCTTAAAATTGGTCATGAAAGAGGACAATTGCAGAAATATTGTCTCAGGGCTGTCTTGATCACAGTTTCTGACATTGTAGCTCAAAACTCAGGCAGTTTTAGCATCTCAGTAATGTCTCCAAGCTGATTGTACTGTGCCACATACTACACAAGCAAATGGTGCATGCTCAAGCATCTCACCTGACCATACCTAGTTCACCTGTCTTCTATATATTCTGGGTTTTTCTGTTCTCTTTATTAGACAAAGCCTGCAGTGGATAAAATGTCTCTAAATAAAATATAAGTTTTGCATCTGCATCTTTATTCTACAGTTTTCCAGTAAAGTCATACATATAACTGTACCACAATTGCAAGTGGAGTATGGTTGATGTCTGCACAGAACACCTTTCGATCAAGATAGAAAAATTATTTTGATAAAGAAACATTTTTAAAATATGGACATCTGTTGAAAAAATTTTCATGATGAACCTTTTAAAAATGTCAAAGCCCAAACTTACCTTGTGCCATGATATTATTTCATCTCGCATAATGGCTCGAAGAAGGGCATTGACTTTAAAAGAAGGAGTAGCTAAACAACGAGCAGTCGCCACCATTGATGCAGTAAATGGTCCCCATACCCCAATACTGGTAACAAGCTCAGCCAGGTTTGGTGTCAGTCTAAATGGTACTGGACGGTTTCCATCCAGTTCACCTGAGAATATGAATTAGTAATGTTGCTTAGTAAAATCATATTATACTGTACTAGTATTAAGAGCAACTGGTAAAACTATACTATGTACAAGACAAAGTATGGTCAAGACTAGTATGAAAAGAATGCATGAAATCAAAATAAATTGCATACAAACCTTTGGCATCATCCATGTTGAATTTGAAATATGCAACATTGATGAGTCCTGAGTCTTGATGAACATACATCATGTCTGGGTAGAGCTTGGTGAGATGCAACAAGTATTCCATTAAGCCAATAAGGGCAAGCTGCACGGTAAGCTATAATGATACAAAATGAAAAAACTCATTATTATTACAATACATTATAATGTAACCTAGGTAGTAGGTTGGTAGACAGCAACCGCCCAGGGAGGTACTACCGTCCTGCCAAGTGAGTGTAAAATGAAAACCTGTAATTGTTTTACATGATGGTAGGTTTGCTGGTGTCCTTTTTTTCTGTCTCACAAACATGCAAGATTTCAGGTATGTCTTGCTACTTCTACTTACACTTAGGTCACACTACACATGCATGTACAAGCATATATATACACACACCCCTCTGGGTTTTCTTCTATTTTTGTTCTATTATTTTTTTTATTATCACACTGGCCGATTCCCACCAAGGCAGGGTGGCCCGAAAAAGAAAAACTTTCACCATCATTCACTCAATCACTGTCTTGCCAGAAGGGTGCTTTACATTACAGTTTTTAAACTGCAACATTAACACCCCTCCTTCAGAGTGCAGGCACTGTACTTCCCATCTCCAGGACTCAAGTCCGGCCTGCCGGTTTCCCTGAATCCCTTCATAAATGTTACTTTGCTCACACTCCAACAGCACGTCAAGTATTAAAAGCCATTTGTCTCCATTCACTCCTATCAAACACGCTCACGCATGCCTGCTGGAAGTCCAAGCCCCTCGCACACAAAACCTCCTTTACCCCCTCCCTCCAACCCTTCCTAGGCCGACCCCTACCCCGCCTTCCTTCCACTACAGACTGATACACTCTTGAAGTTATTCTGTTTCGCTCCATTCTCTCTACATGTCCGAACCACCTCAACAACCCTTCCTCAGCCCTCTGGACAACAGTTTTGGTAATCCCGCACCTCCTCCTAACTTCCAAACTACAAATTCTCTGCACTATATTCACACCACACATTGCCCTCAGACATGACATCTCCACTGCCTCCAGCCTTCTCCTCGCTGCAACATTCATCACCCATGCTTCACACCCATATAAGAGCGTTGGTAAAACTATACTCTCATACATTCCCCTCTTTGCCTCCAAGGACAAAGTTCTCTGTCTCCACAGACTCCTAAGTGCACCACTCACTCTTTTTCCCTCATCAATTCTATGATTCACCTCATCTTTCATAGACCCATCCGCTGACACGTCCACTCCCAAATATCTGAATACGTTCACCTCCTCCATACTCTCTCCCTCCAATCTGATATTCAATCTTTCATCACCTAATCTTTTTGTTATCCTCATAACCTTACTCTTTCCTGTATTCACCTTTAATTTTCTTCTTTTGCACACCCTACCAAATTCATCCACCAATCTCTGTAGCTTCTCTTCAGAATCTCCCAAGAGCACAGTGTCATCAGCAAAGAGCAGCTGTGACAACTCCCACCCTGTGTGTGATTCTTTATCTTTTAACTCCACGCCTCTTGCCAAGACCCTCGCATTTACTTCTCTTACAACCCCATCTATAAATATATTAAACAACCACGGTGACATCACACATCCTTGTCTAAGGCCTACTTTTACTGGGAAAAAATTTCCCTCTTTTCTACATACTCTAACTTGAGCCTCACTATCCTCGTAAAAACTCTTCACTGCTTTCAGTAACCTACCTCCTACACCATACACTTGCAACATCTGCCACATTGCCCCCCTATCCACCCTGTCATACGCCTTTTCCAAATCCATAAATGCCACAAAGACCTCTTTAGCCTTATCTAAATACTGTTCACTTATATGTTTCACTGTAAACACCTGGTCCACACACCCCCTACCTTTCCTAAAGCCTCCTTGTTCATCTGCTATCCTATTCTCCGTCTTACTCTTAATTCTTTCAATTATAACTCTACCATACACTTTACCAGGTACACTCAACAGACTTATCCCCCTATAATTTTTGCACTCTCTTTTATCCCCTTTGCCTTTATACAAAGGAACTATGCATGCTCTCTGCCAATCCCTAGGTACCTTACCCTCTTCCATACATTTATTAAATAATTGCACCAACCACTCCAAAACTATATCCCCACCTGCTTTTAACATTTCTATCTTTATCCCATCAATCCCGGCTGCCTTACCCCCTTTCATTTTACCTACTGCCTCACGAACTTCCCCCACACTCACAACTGGCTCTTCCTCACTCCTACAAGATGTTATTCCTCCTTGCCCTATACACGAAATCACAGCTTCCCTATCTTCATCAACATTTAACAATTCCTCAAAATATTCCCTCCATCTTCCCAATACCTCTAACTCTCCATTTAATAACTCTCCTCTCCTATTTTTAACTGACAAATCCATTTGTTCTCTAGGCTTCCTTAACTTGTTAATCTCACTCCAAAACTTTTTCTTATTTTCAACAAAATTTGTTGATAACAGCTCACCCACTCTCTCATTTGCTCTCTTTTTACATTGCTTCACCACTCTCTTAACCTCTCTCTTTTTCTCCATATACTCTTCCCTCCTTGCATCACTTCTACTTTGTAAAAACTTCTCATATGCTAACTTTTTCTCCCTTACTACTCTCTTTACATCATCATTCCACCAATCGCTCCTCTTCCCTCCTGCACCCACTTTCCTGTAACCACAAACTTTTGCTGAACACTCTAACACTACATTTTTAAACCTACCCCATTCCTCTTCGACCCCATTGCCTATGCTCTCATTAGCCCATCTATCCTCCAATAGCTGTTTATATCTTACCCTAACTGCCTCCTCTTTTAGTTTATAAACCTTCACCTCTCTCTTCCCTGATGCTTCTATTCTCCTTGTATCCCATCTACCTTTTACTCTCAGTGTAGCTACAACTAGAAAGTGATCTGATATATTTGTGGCCCCTCGATAAACATGTACATCCTGAAGTCTACTCAACAGTCTTTTATCTACTAATACATAATCCAACAAACTACTGTCATTTCGCCCTACATCATATCGTGTATACTTATTTATCCTCTTTTTCTTAAAATATGTATTACCTATAACTAAACCCCTTTCTATACAAAGTTCAATCAAAGGGCTCCCATTATCATTTACACCTGGCACCCCAAACTTACCTACCACACCCTCTCTAAAAGTTTCTCCTACTTTAGCATTCAGGTCCCCTACCACAATTACTCTCTCACTTGGTTCAAAGGCTCCTATACATTCACTTAACATCTCCCAAAATCTCTCTCTCTCCTCTGCATTCCTCTCTTCTCCAGGTGCATACACGCTTATTATGACCCACTTCTCGCATCCAACCTTTACTTTAATCCACATAATTCTCGAATTTACACATTCATATTCTCTTTTCTCCTTCCATAACTGATCATTTAACATTACTGCTACCCCTTCCTTTGCTCTAACTCTCTCAGATACTCCAGATTTAATCCCATTTATTTCCCCCCACTGAAACTCTCCTACCCCCTTCAGCTTTGTTTCGCTTAGAGCCAGGACATCCAACTTCTTTTCATTCATAACATCAGCAATCATCTGTTTCTTGTCATCCGCACTACATCCACGCACATTTAAACAACCCAGTTTTATAAAGTTTTTCTTCTTCTCTTTTTTAGTAAATGTATACAGGAGAAGGGGTTACTAGCCCATTGCTCCCGGCATTTTAGTCGCCTCATACGACACGCATGGCTTACGGAGGAAAGATTCTTTTCCACTTCCCCATGGACAATAGAAGAAATAAAAAAGAACAAGAGCTATTTAGAATAAGGAGAAAAACCTAGATGTATGTATATATATATATGCATGTGCGTGTCTGTGAAGTGTGACCAAAGTGTAAGTAGGAGTAGCAAGATATCCCTGTTATCTAGCGTGTTTATGAGACAGAAAAAGAAAACCAGCAATCCTACCATCATGCAAAACAGTTACAGGTTTTTGTTTCACAGTCATCTGGCAGGACGGTAGTACTTCCCTGGGTGGTTGCTGTCTACCAACCTAGTTCTTGTTTATTTCCTCTTATCTCCATGGGGAAGTGGAACAGAATTCTTCCTCCGTAAGCCATGTGTGTTGTAAGAGGCAACTAAAATGCCAGGAGCAAGGGGCTAGTAACCCCTTCTCCTGTATACATTACTAAATGTGAAAGGAGAAACTTTTGTTTTCCTTTTGGGCCACCCCGCCTCGGTGGGATACGGCCGGTGTGTTTAAAGAAAGAAAGACTATAATGTATGCCAATAGTGCAGCTTTTAACCCCTTCAGGGTCCAAGACCAAAATCTGAAGTGGTGCCCCAGTGTCCAAGAATTTTCAAAAAAAAAATTTGTTATTTTTTCTTATGAAATGGTAGAGAATCCTTTTGTGAAGGTAATAAAACAAAAAGTACGAAATTTGATGGAAAATTGACGAAATTATGCTCTCGCAAATTTTGATGTGTCAGCGATATTTACGAATCGGCGATTTTGCCGACTTTGACTCCCATTTTAGGCCAATTACATTATTCCAGTCGACCAAATTCTTAGCTATTTCACTAGTATTACTTCTATTCAATCGATTGAGCACAAGAAATCGCCAAGTCAACTGTTTCAACTACAAAATAATGTGATTGGAAATTGGTAATTTGGCCAATTTAACACAAAGTTCAAAATATTCCAATTTCAAAACAGGGTCCAGAATAAACAATGTAGGTATTCCTGGGACTAAACTAACATTTCCTTTGTTCATTAGTTACATTTTGAGGCTTTACAAATAAATTCCAATTTGATTTCTTATTCACATAATGAATTTTTATTCACACCAAAAAATAGAAGATTTACTGTTATGCAAAATTGTAATAATTGTATAAATATCATCACCACATTTGTAAATGTATATTAGACCCACCAGCTCGTGTGTATTAGACGTGTGAGGTCGTTTGTTTACTCTTGAACATCGGCAAAATTTTAACATTTCCGTTACTTTGAGCTCAGTTTCAAGCAATTTCCAGTGCTAAAACCAATCAAAATCATCTCTATTTCTGTAATATGCCTTCCATTCTATCAAATGAGACCAAGAAATCGCAAATACAACTATAAAAAACATACGAAAAAACACTGCAAAGTCACTGTTTTAATCGAAAATCATGGTCTCAGTTTTTTTTCTCTCATTATACACAATGTGCTGCAGGATTTGTTTTATGTGGTGCATACATACCACATAGATGTATTCTCTCATATCTAGGCCCAAATGTACCACTCACAGTTTATCAGAGTGAGCTGAGCTCATGACGTAGATCTACGGTTTGGACCCTGAACGTAAAGCCGTAGATCTACGGGACGGACCCTGAAAGGGTTAATACTTAAAAGTATAAATCAAGTGACGGCAGCTAACACAGATCCAAGGAACAAAGTTAATTTAATATACGGTTCCTAACCGCAAGGAACATACACGGCATATCAAAGCATTTGGTAAAAAATTAACCAAGAAAAAATACGATGAATGGTTATGAAAACCGACAAGTTGAAGAATTGAGACACTTATGCAACACAGTGGCTTCATCAGTCCAATACAAAGTAGAAGTGGGTAAGGAAAGTAGAAGTTTGAGGTAATCAGTCCCTCAACCTGGAATCGATGTGTTCAGTCCACTCTTGTAGGAAGTGCAGCATAGGGCCAGAGAGGTGGCTTATATACTGCGGTGAGATGAGTTGAAGCAGGAGGAAGCAGGATCACAGTGGGACCTGCCACTAGTGTAAGTAGGTCGTCGTCCAAAGGTTGGGCAAGCGTTGAAGACTTTGTACCAAGACCCCATGATGTTGCAGTGTCTGACAAATGTGATGAATGGTTATGAAAACCGACAAGTTGAAGAATTGAGACATTTATGCAACACATGGGAATCTTTATTGAAGAAACGTTTCGCCACACAGTGGCTTCATCAGTCCAATACAAAGTAGAAGTGGGTAAGGAGAGTAGAAGTTTGAGGTAATCAGTCCCTCAACCTGGAATCGATGTGTTCAGTCCATCACTCTGGCCCTATGCTGCACTTCCTACAAGAGTGATGGACTGAACACATCGATTCCAGGTTGAGAGACTTCTACTCTCCTTACCCACTTCTACTTTGTATTGGACTGATGAAGCCACTGTGTGGCGAAACGTTTCTTCAATAAAGATTCCCATGTGTTGCATAAGTGTCTCAATTCTTCAACTTGTCGGTTTTCATAACCATTCATCACATTTGTCAGACACTGCAACATCATGGGGTCTTGGTACAAAGACTTCAACGCTTGCCCAACCTTTGGACGACGACCTACTTACACTAGTGGCAGGTCCCACTGTGATCCCGCCTCCTCCTGCTTCAACTCATCTCACCGCAGTATATAAGCCACCTCTCTGGCCCTATGCTGCACTTCCTACAAGAGTGATGGACTGAACACATCGATTCCAGGTTGAGGGATTGATTACCTCAAACTTCTACTCTCCTTACCCACTTCTACTTTGTATTGGACTGATGAAGCCACTGTGTGGCGAAACGTTTCTTCAATAAAGATTCCCATGTGTTGCGTAAGTGTCTCAATTCTTCAAGAAAAAATACATTTATAATTCCACTATAAAAAATCATATACAGTAGGGCCCCACTTATACGGCAGGTTAGATTCCAGGCTACTGCTGGAAAGCAGAATGCCATTTTTTCCACTTATAAATGCATATAAATGCCAGATAACAAGTTTACAACAACATATATTAAGTTAGGAATAGAACAAATAATAAAAAGTAAAATACACACTGTACACTAATTATTTACCTCAAAATATTTGTAGTCTTAATGTAGGGCAAAAGGTGAGTAGTATTTACTGTAAGAAGTCAGGTGTGGTATCCCTCCTGCCCACCCCACCCACACATAATATACTACGATGCTTAAGGCTCCCTAGAGTGATAAAATGCATATACAGTACACTCATTACTTACCTCAAAATATTTGTAGTCTTAATGTAGGGTGAGAGGTGAAAAGAATTTATTTGTAGAAAGTTGTGGGAGGTAGGGTAGGGTAGCCCGCCTGGCCACCCCACCCACTATGCAAACACACGGACAAAGTGTCTAGTTATTGTTCATAAACATTCATACAAAAACCTTAAATTGCGTAGAAGTTGTCTCCACAGTGGTACGGTAGAATAAATGACCAACACTTCATTTCTCATGTAATTTTTAGAAGGAATGATGCTCTGGCAAATTATTATTATTATTACGAATTATTATCATTACAAGTTACAATGGAACCTCGGCTTATGGATTTAATCTGTTCTGTGACCTCGTTCGTATCCTGATTTGTTCATATGCCGAGTCAATTTTCTTCATTTAAATTAGTTGAAATGGCATTAATCCGTTCCAGCAGAACTCCTGTTCTTAGGAGGCACGACAAAATACTTCAATATGATGCTAATATCAACTCTACAGCTTATTTATATATCACAATTCATCTAATTTCACCATCACTCAAGGAATGCACAATAGGTGCATCATTGTCAGTGTTCAGCATTTCTTTGATGTCAGCTTCCTGTAACTCCATTAGCACACAGTCAAGATGAGTAAATAGAATTGTCAACGCTTATTGCTTGGGTACGTTTATTCTGTTAGTGGGTTGGATCTGTGAAGGACCTGCCTAGTATGGGCCAACAGGCCTACTGCAGTGGTCCTCCTCTCTAATATTATGTGCTCACGACACCAATCATACCCATCCCCTCCCACTCATATATTTGTCCAATCTCTTTTTAAAGCTACCCAAGGTTCTATCAAAAGCTAAAACCTTGGGTAGTTTCAAATTTAGGCAGGATAAATACATGAGTGAGAGTGGTTGGATTTGAGTGGGACTTGCACGTGAGTAAATAGGATTATTAAAGCTTATAATTTTCTCTCGGTTTTCACTCAGGAAGACACTAACAATATCCCAGTAATTAATTTTTATAGCGAGCCTGATAACGATAAATTATGCAATATCAGTCACTAGAGAAATGGTTATCAAACAGATAAACCGATTGAAGCAAAATAAATCCCCAGGCCCTGATGAACTTTTTTTCAAGGGTTCTTAAAGAGTGCAAAATGGAACTTTGTGAACCATTGACTAATATTTTTAATATTTCTCTTCAAACAGGTGTAGTGTCTGATATGTGGAAGATGGCTATTGTAATTCCTATTTTTAAAGCAGGGGACAAGTCATTACCATCAAATTACCGCCTGATAAGCCTGACCTCAATTGTAGGCAAATTACCAGAGTCAATTATAGCTCATATTATAAGAAGCCTAGGTAGTAGGTTGGTAAACAGCAACCGCCCAGGGAGGTACTACCGTCCTGCCAAGTGAGTGTAAAACGAAAGCCTGTAATTGTTTTACATGATGGTAGGATTGCTGGAGTCCTTTTTTCTGTCTCATTAAAATGCAAAATTTTAGGTATGTCTTGCTGCTTCTACTTACACTTAGGTCACACTACATATACATGTACAAGCATATATGTATATACACACCCCTCTGGGTTTTCTTCTATTTTCTTTCTAGTTCTTAGTTTATTTCCTCTTATCTCCATGGGGAAGTGGAACAGAATTCTTCCTCTGTAAGCCATGCGTGTTGTAAGAGGCGACTAAAATGCCAGGAGCAAGGGACCAGTAACCCGTTCTCCTGTATAAATTACTAAATTTAAAAAGAGAAACTTTAGATTTTCTTCTTGGGCCACCCTGCCTTGGTGGGATATGGCCGGTTTGTTGGGAAAAAAAAAATTATAAGAAGCCATCTGGATAAGCATAGCTTGATTAATGATACTCAGCATGGATTCATGAGGGGCCATTCTTGTCTAACTAATTTATTAACATTCTTCAGTAAAGCTTTTGAAGCCGCTGATCGTGATAAAGAATTCAATATTGTTTATTTAGATTTTAGTAAAGCTTTTGATAGAGTACCATACCAGAGACTGTTAAAGAAAGTGGCAGCTCATGTCATTGGGGGAAAAGTGCTATCATGGATCGAGCCATGGCTCACCAATAGGAAGCAGAGAGTATGCTTAAATGGTGTTAATCCGAGTGGGGATCTGTAATTAGTGGCGTTCCACAGGGTTCAGTCTTGGGGCCAATGTTTTTTATAATATATATCAACAACCTTGATGAGGGAGTTGCTAGTGATATGAGCAAATTTGCCGATGACACAAAGATCTGTAGGATAATTGATTCAAACATAGGTGTCGTGGAACTTCAGGAGGATTTAGACAAACTCAGTTCCTGGTCAGAAAAGTGGCAGATGGAGTTCAATGTAGGTAAATGCAAGGTTCTGAAGCTCGGGAGTGTCCGTAACTCTAGTACTTATCAGTTAAATAACGTAGAACTTAACCATACAGATTGCGAAAAGGACTTACGGGTTATGATAAGCATCAATCTTAAACCAAGACAACAACGCTTAAGTGTACGTAATAAAGCAAACAGATTACTGGGATTTATATCTAGAAGTGTAAGCAGCAGAAGTCCAGTGGTTATTTTACATAAGAACATAAGAAAGGAGAATCACTGCAGCAGGCCTGTTGGCCCATACTAGGCAGGTCCTTTACAACCCATCCCACTAACAAAACATTTGCCCAACCCAATTTTCAATGCTGCCCAAGAAATAATCTCTGATAACTCTATCCACTCATTTGCAAGTCCCAATCAAATCCAACCCCTCTCACTCATATATTTATCCAACCTAAATTTGAAACTTCCCAAAGTCCTAGCCTCAATAACCCAACTAGGCAGACTGTTCCACTCATCAGCTACCCTATTTCCAAACCAATACTTTCCTATGTCCTTTCTAAATCTAAACTTGTCTAATTTAAATCCATTACTGCAGGTTCTCTCTTGGAAAGACATCCTCAAGACCTTATTAATATCCCATTTATTAATACCCGTCTTCCACTTATACACTTCGATCATGTCTCCCCTCATTCTTCGTCTAACAAGTGAATGTAATTTAAGAGTCTTCAATCTTTCTTCATAGGGAAGATTTCTAATGCTATGTATTAATTTAGTCATTCTACGCTGAATGTTTTCTAACGAATTTATATCCATTCTGTAATATGGAGACCAGAACTGAGCTGCATAATCTAGGTGAGGCCTTACTAATGATGTATAAAGCTGCAGTATAACCTCTGGACTTCTGTTGCTTACACTTCTTGATATAAATCCCAATAATCTATTTGCCTTGTTACATACGCTTAGGCATTGCTGTCTTGGTTTAAGGTCGCTGATCACCATAACCCCCAAGTCCTTTTCGCAATCTGTATAGCTAAATCCTCCTGAAGTTCCCTAACATCTACATTTGAATCAATTATCCTACCTATCTTTGTGTCATCGGCGAATTTGCTCATATTACTAGTAATACCCTCATCAAGGTCACTGATATATATTATAAACAACAACGGGCCTAAGACTGATCCCTGTGGTACGCCACTTGTTACAGATCCCCACTCGGATTTAACCCCATTTATGGACACTCTCTGCTTCCTGTCTGTGAGCCATGACTCGATCCATGAGAGCACTTTTCCCTCAATGCCATGAGCTGCCACTTTCTTTAACAGTCTTTGGTGCGGAACTCTATCAAAAGCCTTACTAAAATCTAAGTAAATAATATCAAATTCTTTATCATGATCAACAGCCTCAAAAGCTTTACTGAAGAAAGTTAATAAATTAGTTAGACAAGAATGGCCTCTCATGAATCCATGCTGAGTATCATTAATCAAGCTATGCTTATCGAGATGGCTTCTTATAATCTCAGCTATAATTGACTCTAGTAATTTGCCTACAATTGAGGTCAGGCTTGTAGGGCGGTAATTTGACAGTAACGACTTGTCCCCTGCTTTAAAAATAGGAATTACATTAGCCATTTTCCACATATCAGACACTACACCTATTTGAAGAGAGAAATTAAAAATATTAGTTAATGGTTCACAGAGTTTCATTTTGCATTCCTTAAGAACCCTTGAAAAAAAGTTCATCAGGACCCGGCGACTTATTTTGCTTCAGTCAGTCTATTTGTTTCATAACCATTTCACTAGTGACTGTGATGTTACATAATTTATCTTCTTCAGGCCCACTATAAAAATTAATTACTGGAATATTGTTAGTGTCTTCCTGTGTAAAAACCGAGAGAAAATAATTATTTAAAATCGAGCACATTTCATTCTCCTTGTCAGTAAGATGCCCATAGCGTCAGTAAGATGCCCATACATCATTAGTAAGGCCTCACCTAGATTATGCAGCTCAGTTCTGATCCCCATATTACAGAATGGATATAAATTCGCTAGAAAGCATCCAGCGTAGAATGACTAAATTAATACATAGCATTAGAAACTTTCCATATGAAGAAAGATTGAAGTCCTTTAAATTACATTCACTTGTAAGACGAAGAGTGAGGGGAGACATGATCAAATTGTACAAGTGGAGGATGGGTATTAATAAAGGGGATATAAATAAGGTCTTTAGAATATCTCTCCAAGAGAGAACCCGCAATAATGGATTCAAATTAGACAAGTTTAGACTTAGAAAGGATATAGGAAAGTATTGGTTTGGAAATAGGGTAGTTGATGAGCGGAACAGTCTGCCTAGTAGGGTTATTGAGGCTAAAACCTTGGGTAGTTTCAAATTTAGGTTGGATAAATACATGAATGAGAGAGGTTGGATCTGAGTGGAACTTGCACATGGGTTAATAGAATTATCAAAGTTATTGCTTGGGTAGCATTGAAAATTGGGTTGGGCAAATATTTTGTTAGTGGGAAGGACTGTAAAGGACCTACCTAGTATGAGCCAACAAGCCTACTGCAGTGTTCCTCCTTTCTTATGTTGTTATTGCTTGGGCAGCGTTTATTCTGTTAGTAGGCTGGATTTGTGAAGGACCTGCCAAGTATGGGCCAACAGGCCTGCTGCAGTGTTCCTCATTTCTTATGTTCTTATGTTGATGAGAGGAACAATCTGTCTAATATGGTTATTGAGGCTGAAACCTTGGGTAGTTTCAAATTTGTGTTGGATAAATACATGAGTGAGAGGGGTTGGATGTGAGTGGGACTTGCACATGAGCAAATAGAATTATCAAAGCTTATTGCTTGGGTAGCATTGAAAATTGAGTTGGGCAAATATTCTGTTAGTGGGATGGATCGTGAAGGGCCTGCCTAGTATGGGCCAACAGGCCTGCTGCAGTGCATTATTATTATTAGTACGTCTGTATTATAATATTGTGGTGTAAATATTATGCAGAAAATTCAGAGTGTGGAAATTAGGAAGTGTGGAGTTAATAAAAGTATTAGTCAGAGGGCTGAAGAGGAGTTGTTGAGTTGGTCTGGTCATTTAGAGAGAATGGATCAAAGTAGAATGACATGGAGAGCGTATAAATCTGTAGGGGAAGGAAGGTGGGGTAGGGGACATCCTCGAAAAGGTTGGAGGGAGGGGGTAGAGGAGGTTCTGTGGGCGAGGGGCTTGGACTTCCAGCAAGCGTGCGTGAGCATGTTAGATAGGAGTGAATGGAGACAACTGGTATTTGGGACCTGACGAGCTGTTGGAGTGTGAGCAGGGTAATATTTAATGGAGGGATTCAGGAAAACCGGTTATTTTTATATAGCCAGACTTGAGTCCTGGAAATGGGAAGTACAATGCCTGCACTTTAAAGGAGGGGTTTGGGATATTGGCAGTTTGGAGGGATATGTTGTGCATCTTTATACATATATGCTGCTGAACTGTTGTATTCTGAGCACCTCTGCAAAAACTGATTATGTGTGAGTGCAGTGAAAGTGTTGAATGATGATGAAAGTATTTTCTTTTTGGAGATTTTCTTTCTTTTTGGGTCACCCAGCCTCGGTGGGAGACAGCCAACTTGTTAAAAAAAAAAATGTATTATAATAATAATAATTATTATTATTATTATTATTATTTTATAGGTAGTAGGTTGGTAGACAGCAACCACCCAGGGAGGTACTACTGTCCTGTCAAGTGAGTGTAAAACGAAACCCTATAATTGTTTTACATGATGGTAGGATTGCTGGTGTCTTTTGTCTGTCTCATAAATATGCAAGATTACAGGCATGTCTTGCTACTTCTACTTACACTTAGGTCACACTACACATACATGTACACGTTTATTTATACACACTCATCTGAGTTTTCTTTGATTTTACCTTAATAGTTCTTGGTCTTATTACTTTTCCCTTTATATCCATGGGGAAGTGGAATAAGAATCTTTCCTCCGTAAGCCATGCATGTTGTAAATCTCAACTAAAATGCCGGGAACAATGGGCTAGTAACCCCTTTTCCTGTAAAGATTACTAAAAAGAATAAGAAGAAGAAAATTGTCAAAGTGGGAAGTCTGAATGTGCGTGGATGTTGTGCAAATGATAAGAGATGATTGTGGATGTTATGAGTGAGAAGAAACTGGATGTCCTGGCTTTAAGTGAAACAAAGCAGAAGGGGGTGGGAGAGTTTCAATGGACAGGAATAAATGGGATTAGGTCAGGGGTTTCAAATAGAGTTAGAGCTAAAGAAGGAGTAGCAATAATGTTGAAGGATAAGCTATGGCAGGAAAAGAGGGACTACAAATGTATAAATTCAAGGATTATGTGGAGTAAAATAAAGATTGGCTGTGAAAAGTGGGTTATAGTAAGCGTGTATGCACCTGGAGAAGAGAGAAGTGTAGAGGAGAGAGAGAGAGATTCTGGGAAATGTTGAGTGAACGCGTGGGGAGTTTTGAATCAAGTGTGAGAGTAATGGTGGTTGGGGATTTCAATGCTAAAGTGGGTAAAAATGTTATGGAGGGAGTAGTAGGTAAATTTGGGGTGCCAGGGGTAAATGTAAATGGGGAGCCTTTAACTAAGCTATGTGTAGAAAGAAATTTGGTAATAAGTAATACATATTTTATGAAAAAGAGGATAAATAAATATACAAGGTATGATGTAGCATGTAATGGAAGTAGTTTGTTAGATTATGTATTGGTGGATAAAAGGTTGATGGGTAGGCTCCAGGATGTACATGTTTATAGAGGGGCAACTGATATATCGGATCATTATTTAGTTGTAGCTACAGTTAGAGTAAGAGGTAGATGTGAAAAGAGGAAGGTGGCAACAACAAGTAAGAGGGAGGTGAAAGTGTATAAACTAAGGGAGGAGGAAGTTTCGGGCGAGATATAAGCGACTATTGGCAGAAAGGTGGGCTAGTGCAAAGATGAGTAGTGGGGGGGGGGGGGGGGGTGCAGTGGGTTGGTATAGTTTTATAAATTGAGTATTAGAATGTGGGGCAGAAGTTTGTGGTTATAGGAGGGTGGGGGCAGGAGGAAAGAGGAGTGATTGGTGGAATGATGAAGTAAAGGGTGTGATAAAAGAAAAAAAGGTAGCTTACGAGAGGTTTTTACCAAGCAGAAGTGTTATAAGAAGAGCAGAGTATATGGAGAGTAAAAGAAAGGTGAAGAGAGTGGTGAGAGAGTGCAAAAGGAGAGCAGATGAAAAAGTGGGAGAGGCACTGTCAAGAAATTTTAATGAAAATAAAAAAAAATTTTTGGAGTTAAACAAGTTAAGAAAGCCTAGGGAAAGTATGGATTTGTCAGTTAAAAACAGAGTAGGGGAGTTAGTAGATGGGGAGAGGGAGGTATTAGGTAGATGGCAAGAATATTTTGAGGAACTTTTAAATGTTGAGGAAGAAAGGGAGGCGGTAATTTCATGCACTGGCCAGGGAAGTATACCATCTTTTAGGAGTGAAGAAGAGCAGAATGTAAGTGTGGTGGAGGTACGTGAGGCATTACGTAGAATGAAAAGGAGTAAAGCAGCTGGAACTGATGGGATCATGACAGAAATGTTAAAAGCAGGGGATGATATAGTGTTGGAGTGGTTGGTACTTTTGTTTAATAAATGTATGAAAGAGGGGAAGGTACCTAGGGATTGGCAGAGAGCATGTATAGTCCCTTTATATAAAGGGAAGGGGGACAAAAGAGATTGTAAAAATTATAGAGGAATAAGCTTACTGAGTATACCAGGAAAAGTATACAGTAGGGTTATAATTGAAAGAATTAGAGGTAAGACAGAATGTAGGATTGCGGATGAGCAAGGAGGCTTCAGAGTGGGTAGGGGATGTGTAGATCAAGTGTTTACGTTGAAGCATATATGTGAACAGTATTTAGATAAAGGTAGGGAAGTTTTTATTGCATTTATGGATTTAGAAAAGGCATATGATAGAGTGGATAGAGGAGGAATGTGGCAGATGTTGCAAGTATATGGAATAGGTGGTAAGTTACTAAATGCTGTAAAGAGCTTTTATGAGGATAGTGAGGCTCAGGTTAGGGTGTGTAGAAGAGAGGGAGAATACTTCCCGGTAAAAGTAGGTCTTAGACAGGGATGTGTAATGTCACCATGGTTTTTTTTTTTTTTTTTTTTTTTTAAACAAGTCGGTCATCTCCCACCGAGGCAGGGTGACCCAAAAAAAAGAAAGAAAATCCCCAAAAAGAAAATACTTTCATCATCATTCAACACTTTCACCACACTCACACATTATCACTGCTTTTGCAGAGGTGCTCAGAATATAACAGTTTAGAAGCATATACGTATAGAGATACACAACATATCCCTCCAAACTGCCAATATCCCAAACCCCTCCTTTAAAGTGCAGGCATTGTACTTCCCATTTCCAGGACTCAAGTCCGACTATATGAAAATAACCGGTTTCCCTGAATCCCTTCACTAAATATTACCCTGCTCACACTCCAACAGATCGTCAGGTCCCAAGTATCATTCGTCTCCATTCACTCCTATCTAACACGCTCATGCACGCTTGCTGGAAGTCCAAGCCCCTCACCCACAAAACCTCCTTTACCCCCTCTTTCCAACCCTTTCGAGGACGACCCCTACCCCTCTTTCCTTCCCCTAGAGATTTATATGCTTTCCATGTCATTCTACTTTGATCCATTCTCTCTAAATGACCAAACCACCTCAACAACCCCTCTTCTGCCCTCTGACTAATGCTTTTATTAACTCCACACCTTCTCCTAATTTCCACACTCCGAATTTTCTGCATAATATTTACACCACACATTGCCCTTAGACAGGACATCTCCACTGCCTCCAACCGTCTCCACGCTGCTGCATTTACCACCCAAGCTTCACATCCATATAAGAGTGTTGGTACTACTATACTTTCATACATTCCCTTCTTTGCCTCCATAGATAACGTTTTTTGACTCCACATATACCTCAACGCACCACTCACCTTTTTTCCCTCATCAATTCTATGATTAACCTCATCCTTCATAAATCCATCCGCCGACACGTCAACTCCCAAGTATCTGAAAACATTCACTTCTTCCATACTCCTCCTCCCCAATTTTATATCCAATTTTTCTTTATCTAAATCATTTGATACCCTCATCACCTTACTCTTTTCTATGTTCACTTTCAACTTTCTACCCCTACACACATTCTCAAACTCATCCACTAACCTTTGCAATTTTTCTTTAGAATCTCCCATAAGCACAGTATCATCAGCAAAAAGTAACTGTGTCAATTCCCATTTTGAATTTGATTCCCCATAATTTAATCCCACCCCTCTCCCGAACACCCTAGCATTTACTTCTTTTACAACCCCATCTATAAATATATTAAACAACCATGGTGACATTACACATCCCTGTCTAAGACCTACTTTTACCGGGAAGTATTCTCCCTCTCTTCTACACACCCTAACCTGAGCCTCACTATCCTCATAAAAGCTCTTTACAGCATTTAGTAACTTACCACCTATTCCATATACTTGCAACATCTGCCACATTGCTCCTCTATCCACTCTATCATATGCCTTTTCTAAATCCATAAATGCAATAAAAACTTCCCTACCTTTATCTAAATACTGTTCACATATATGCTTCAATGTAAACACTTGATGTACACATCCCCTACCCACTCTGAAACCTCCTTGTTCGTCCGCAATTCTACATTCTGTCTTACTTCTAATTCTTTCAATTATAACCCTACCGTATACTTTTCCTGGTATACTCAGTAAACTTATTCCTCTATAATTTTTACATTCTCTTTTGTCCCCTTTCCCTTTATATAAAGGGACTATACATGCTCTCTGCCAATCCCTAGGTACCTTCCCCTCTTTCATACATTTATTAAACAAAAGTACCAACCACTCCAACACTATATCCCCCCCTGCTTTTAACATTTCTGTCATGATCCCATCAGTTCCAGCTGCTTTACCCCCTTTCATTCTACGTAATGCCTCACGTACCTCCACCACACTTACAGTCTGCTCTTCTTCACTCCTAAAAGATGGTATACCTCCCTGGCCAGTGCACGAAATTACCGCCTCCCTTTCTTCCTTAACATTTAAAAGTTCCTCAAAATATTCTCGCCATCTACCTAATACCTCCCTCTCCCCATCTACTAACTCCCCTACTCTGTTTTTAACTGACAAATCCATACTTTCCCTAGGCTTTCTTAACTTGTTTAACTCACTCCAAAATTTTTTCTTATTTTCATTAAAATTTCTTGACAGTGCCTCTCCCATTCTTTCATCTGCTCTCCTTTTGCACTCTCTCACCACTCTCTTCACCTTTCTTTTACTCTCCATATACTCTGCTCTTCTTATAACACTTCTGCTTTGTAAAAACCTCTCGTAAGCTACCTTTTTCTCTTTTATCACACCCTTTACTTCATCATTCCACCAATCAAAAGTAAATGCTAGGGTGTTCGGGAGATGGGTGGGATTAAATTATGAGGAATCAAATTCAAAATGGGAATTGACACAGTTACTTTTTGCTGATGATACTGTGCTTATGGGAGATTCTAAAGAAAAATTGCAAAGGTTAGTGGATGAGTTTGGGAATGTGTGTAAAGGTAGAAAGTTGAAAGTGAACATAGAAAAGAGTAAGGTGATGAGGGTATCAAATGATTTAGATAAAGAAAAATTGGATATCAAATTGGGGAGGAGGAGTATGGAAGAAGTGAATGTTTTCAGATACTTGGGAGTTGACGTGTCGGCGGATGGATTTATGAAGGATGAGGTTAATCATAGAATTGATGAGGGAAAAAAGGTGAGTGGTGCGTTGAGGTATATGTGGAGTCAAAAAACGTTATCTATGGAGGCAAAGAAGGGAATGTATGAAAGTATAGTAGTACCAACACTCTTATATGGATGTGAAGCTTGGGTGGTAAATGCAGCAGCGAAGAGACGGTTGGAGGCAGTGATGTCCTGTCTAAGGGCAATGTGTGGTGTAAATATTATGCAGAAAATTCGGAGTGTGGAAATTAAGAGAAGGTGTGAAGTTAATAAAAGCATTAGTCAGAGGGCAGAAGAGGGGTTGTTGAGGTGGTTTGGTCATTTAGAGAGAATGGATCAAAGTAGAATGACATGGAAAGCATATAAATCTATAGGGGAAGGAAAGAGGGGTAGGGGTCGTCCTCGAAAGGGTTGGAAAGAGGGGGTAAAGGAGGTTTTGTGGGCGAGGGGCTTGGACTTCCAGCAAGTGTGCATGAGCATGTTAGATAGGAGTGAATGGAGACGAATGATACTTGGGACCTGACGATCTGTTGGAGTGTGAGCAGGGTAATATTTAGTGAAGGGATTCAGGGAAACCGGCAGGCCGGACTTGAGTCCTGGAGATGGGAAGTACAGTGCCTGCACTCTGAAGGAGGGGTGTTAATGTTGCAGTTTAAAAACTGTAGTGTAAAGCACCCTTCTGGCAAGACAGTGATGGAGTGAATGATGGTGAAAGTTTTTCTTTTTCGGGCCACCCTGCCTTGGTGGGAATCGGCCGGTGTGATAATAAAAAAAATATTCAGGGAAACCGGTTATTTTCATATAGTCGGACTCGAGTCCTGGAAATGGGAAGTACAATGCCTGCACTTTAACCCTTTGACTGTTTCAGGCCCCTCTCTGAAACTGTCATTCTATGTCGCTCAATTTAAAAAAAAAAAAAAAAAAAAAAAAAAAAAAAAAAAAATTATGAAATGATAGAGAATCGTTTCCCGATGGTAATGACACCAAAAGTTCGAAATTTGGTCGAAAACTCATGGAATTATGCTCCCGCGAAGTTAGCGGTCTCGGTGACATATGCGTATCGGCGATTTTGCCGACTTTGAGCCCTATTTTCAGCCAATTCCATTGTTCCAGTTGACCAAACTCATAGCTATTTCTTTAGAACTCCATTTTATCTATCAGCTGAGTACAAGAAACCTCCCATTTACTAATTTGGACTACCCAATATGGTGGCCAGAAATTGGCAATTTGGCCAATTTCACGCAAACTAAAAAAGATGCCAATTTCAAAACAGGGTCCAGAATAAACAAGGTAGACATTCGTGGCACTAAAATAACATATGCTCTGTTCATTAGTCACATCTCTAGGCCCCTCTTGTATTATTATTGCTTTCTATTTTGATTTTTTATTCATACAAAAAAATACAAAATTTACTGTTATGCAGACTACTGCATTATTGTAAAAATGGTATAAATAATTTCAGTGCACTAGTGAAAGAATATTAGACTCCCCAGTTGACGTGAATTGGACGTGTGGTGTGATTTATTTACTCCTGAACATTGGTAAAAATCGAACATTTCCGCTACTTTGAGCTCAGTTTCAAGGTCGTTTTCATCGTCAAAGTAATGAAAATCATCTCTATTTCTGTAGTATGTTTTCCATTTTATCACCTAAGACCATGAAAACACGAATACAACAATAAATACTATACGAAAATACACCTCAAAGTCGGCGTTTTATTCCAAAAAAACGATGAGTTTTTTTTTTTCTCATTACGCAATGTGTGTTGCAGGATTTTTTTTATGTGGTGCACACTGACCACACAGACCCATTCTCTCACATATGGGCCTACCAGCTTTCTCCCACTTGATTTGAAGCCGCTAGAATTATTGAGTATATATACGTCAGAAACATTGGCTCGTAAGACGTATTTATACGCCGAAAACAGTCAAAGGGTTAAAGGAGGGGTTTGGGATATTGGCAGTTTGGAGGGATATGTTGTGCATCTTTATACGTATATTCTTCTAAACTGTTGTATTCTGAGCACCTCTGCAAAAGCAGTGATAATGTGTGAGTGTGGTGAAAGTGTTGAATGATGATGAAAGTATTTTCTTTTTGGGGATTTTCTTTCTTTTTTTTGGGTCACCCTGCCTCGGTGGGAGACGGCCGACTTATTATTATTATTAATTTAGGGAAATGGAGCACAGATCCAATTCCCTTGATCAAGAGCCCCTCACCAAGAAACCTCCCTTGAGGGGGAACTTCACATCCTGAAATTTTGTTCATATCCAGAAGCAAAAAATCGATCGATTGACTTCGTATCCTGAAAGATTCGCATGGTGGGGTATTCGTAAGCCGGGTTCCACTGTATTATTATTACAAATTATTATTACAAGTTATTATTATAATCATAATAAAAAAGCACTAAACCCACAAGGGTTGTGAATAGCTATAGAGTGAAGGGATACGAAAGCAATAAATTTCTAGTTAAATTACTAGTGTTTGACTAGAGAAAACGTAATTCTTCCGACTCTCCTACAAACCGCTTGGTAAACAAATCTCATATTTATGTCAATTTTTATACTGTGGGCGTATGTATCATGTTTATATGTTACATAGCATACTTACATAATTTTGAAAAAAAATATCATAGATGGATTAATGGAAAGGTCTATATTAATGTAATATATGACATTTAATGAGCCCAAGAGATTATTATTAGTATTAATATGGCGTCTTCAAGAGCAGAGAGATTCTTGGTGATTTTAATGTGTACCTGCATGCCAGCACAGTGTGTAAGTATATTTAGGTACAGGTACACAAGTATAATTATCAGAGTACATATAAAATATGAAATAACCTTATAACACTTGAAATTTTGGAATGTTTCCAGACATAATACGTATATGTGCTCACGGAGAATGTAAACAAACTGGGTGGGGTGCGGTGACTGTATTAGAAAGACAGGTGGAGGGAGCCGTATAGTGAGTTTTGGTCATTATTTGAAATGTCCGTATTAGCAGAACGCTGTAAAGCAGGGCCCTACTGTACTCAATTTTAGGATAATGCCAATACCGGCAAAATTAGTCGAAGCACACTGATACTAGAACTGATAATGATGCCGTCAAAATTGGTTGACATCCCCCAATACCAATATGTACCCAGTTTAAGGCAATACTAATTACATTAATATTAGCCAAGACTCACCAATACTGATACTTTTGCACACCCTTAATTATGATTATTTAGCAAAAAGCTAACAGTAAAATATTAATTCAGCCTTAAGAAAATTGTCATTGTTTAATTAAAGCTATAGTTTCTATTCAATCTCTACCAAATAAATGTGAGCTCTCTACACATCATAAAATGAATAAATAACAAAAAAGGCACAATACCGTGACTGGAACGATACACAAATAACCCGCAAATAACCCTTAAACTGTCCAAACGTAGATCTACGTTCACTCGTGTAGCGCACCGAATGTAGATCTACGTATTTTTTTACATTCTTTCTTATGGAGAAAATCAAGGTCGGAGCGCTACATGTGCAAACGTAGATCTACGTCTGGACAGTTTAAGGGTTAACAAAGTATGAAGGCATTTGGTAAAAACCTAACCAAGAAAAATATATTTATAATTAAGACTTAAGGAAAATCGTAAATGGTAGAGTTAGTGAGTTTTCTGAGAGCAGTCTTTTGTTGAGTTATAATTGGCCTGAGGTGTGCAACCAAAGTGGATCCCCAGGCAGATTCCATTTGTGAGGTACAGATGGATGAGAGAAAAGAAAGTGCTAGGAGTGTAGGTTGATGAACATGGTAGCAAATTTTGAAGTCTATTCTTACTGTCTTAAGAGATTTTCTGATATATAAATTTTTTTTCATACATCAGCCGTCTCCCACCAAGGTAGGGGGACCCGAAAAAAAAAAACACTTTCACCACCACTCACTCTATTATGCCTGCCAGAGGCATGCTAATACCACTGTACTTCCCACCTCCAGGACTCAAGCTTGGCTAACCAGTTTCCCTGAATCCCTTCACAAATGTTACCGTGCCCATACTCCAATAGCTTATCAGGTTCTGAGAATCATTTGCTTCCACTCACTCCTATACAACACTTTCACACACATCTGCTGCATGTTCAAGCCCCTCACACACAAAACCTCCTTTATCTCCCTCCCACCAACCTTTCCTAAGATAACCCCTACCCAGCTTTCCTTCCACTACAGATTTATACACCCTCCAAGTCATCCAATTTTTCTCTATCCTCTCTAAATGTCCAAACCACCTCAAAAACTCCTCCTCAGCCCTCTGGATAATATTTTTTAGTAATCCCATGCCTCCTCTTAATGTCCAAGCTATGAATTTCAGTTTGTTGTCTACTATTAGATTTGGAATTTTCCTTCTTCTTTTTGTCCTATTAAAGTCATTGAAAATGAGTGAGGAGAAAGTGAAGAAAGAGGTTATGTGACAATTTAAGAATAATGTAGCAGCAAAAGCTAAATCTGAGCCAAACTGCTGCACAGCCACATCAGAAGAAAGATGGTAGTAAAAGATCAAGTAACTCAGCTGAACAAGTCTGTGAAATGTTCAACAAACTTTTGACTAAGTTGGATACATCAAAGGCAATGGGATTTGACAAGGTGTCACTGTGGATTCTGCTGGGCCAGCAGCTATGATCGTCAAAAAATCAATGGACACATCAGAGTTACCAGAGATTTGAAAGACAGTGAATGTTGTCCCTTTATTGAAGCATTGTGACAGGCAGTAAGCACTGAACTACAGACCAGTTTCACAGACATAAATAATAATCAGCACTGGTTCAGATATGACAAATATTGTCTTACCAACCAGTTGGGATTCTATGACAAAATAACAGAAGTAAGATGGCCATTGAGGCAGTCCCCCATATCATGACTAGTTAATGGTCCAAGTTAGAACAAAATGTCGTCATAAGTTTCATTCTCCTATAAAGAACAAAAAGGCAAAATACCATGACTGAAATACACAAATAACTCGCACATAGGACAGAGAGCTTTCAAAATGTCGTCGTAGGCTTCTCTCTCCTACAAGCAGGTTATTTGTGTATTGTTTCATTCTCCTATGTGTGGGTTATTTGTGTATTCAGGTAAAAGAAAAAGTAAACATATTGGCAAAGATGATACAATACTTTAATTCTGTTTTGTGAAAATACTTTACTTACTATCTTCCTGAAGGTCCAATAATGGGTTGGATTAGGATACGTTGTTAGTGCCCAGTCCCGTAACATTGTTCTGGGAACCATTGCATTTTGTACTTCCTTCATAATGTCCCTCAGCACTTGATGAGAGGCCTGAGATCCTCGGGCCTGAAAATTCATAAAACATTGCCAATAATGTGACAAGTCCCTCATATTCTATAACAAGTTCCATTTGAATCTGTGGATTGGTGGTGTGCAGTAATCTAATCAATAAAGAGGAGGTTACACAGTTTTTAGTATTTTATTGGTAAAAGTATGCTCCAAAAAACTTACCAAAGTCAAATGACTTTTGTAACTTCAGCCCAAAGGCTGTGCAGTAGCAGATGGGAGCAAATGAAATACTGTGCTATAAGAAGAATGATTTATATAATACTGATGTGATGGGTCAAAGTAAGATTAGAACAAAGGGAAAAAGGATGAAAAGATGAGATGGCAGCTGAATGATAGTCTGGAATATGAATGAGTATGAAGAGCAACAGGAATGCCTGTATGTTTGAAATATATGCAAAAGTACAATTCCTTAGTATGATGAGGAACTCAAATGTGTGACAAATTCTACAATAATATTAAAGAAAACAATGTGTTATCAGAGAAAAGAACACAATCAATACCATATTTCTTTAAGTCATCATAGAAATGCAAAAAATTGTTACATGATTTTTAGAGTGATCAAATGGCTTAAAGCTTCAAAGAAATTTCAATGTTTAAAGTCAATATTTTTGCCTCATAACTTTATCTAACACATTATTTACAAGCTGTGCATATACTCCACAAGAGGATTACAACAGCTATTAGTAAAGAACCATTTTTTTATTTGATTTGTATTGTAATGGTTTGTCATAAAATTTCTCTAAAAAATTTTCCCTTATTTCATGGTTGGTTAAGTTAGAAGAAGCTTAACTTCAGAACACCTCTGGCCCCAATCAATCTGATCCGAGATTGGTTTATAAGGACAATTCTTAAAACCATTAACAGTTTTTTTTTTTTAATACACCAGCCATCTCCCACCAAGGTAAGGTGGCCCAAAAAATAAAAAACATTTTCATTATCATTCACTCTATCACTGTCTTGCCAGAGGTATGCTGATACTACAGTTCAGATGCCCCTCTAAACTACAAACATCCCCAACTCTCCTGCTGAGTGCAGGCACTACACCTCTCACTTTCAAGACTCAAGTCCGGCTAACAGGTTTTCCTGAATCCCTTCACAAATGCTACCTTGCTCACACTCAACACATCATGTCCTAAGAAACAAACTGCTTCCACTCATTCTTATTTACATGATCACTCATACCTGCGGGCAACTCCTACCCTGCCTTCCCTCCACTACAGATTTATACACCCTCCAAGTCATCCTATTCTGCTTCATCCTCTCTAAATGTCCAAACCAATTCAACAACCCCTCTTCAACCCCTGGATAATACTTTTAGTAACCTTGAATTTCCTAATCTCCAAGCACGAAATATCTGCATAATATTTACAACACACATTGCCCTCGGATATAACATCTCCATTATCACCAACCTCCTCCTCGCTGCAGCATTCAAACCCATGCTCCACACCCATGCAAGTGTTGGTACCATTATACCCTCATACATTTCCCTTTTTGCCTCCATGGATAACATTCTTTGTCTCCACAGATGCCTCAATGCACCACCCACCTTCTTTTTCCCCTCAGTCATCAATTCTATGGTTCATCTTGTCTTTCATATACCAATCTGCTGACAAATCCACTCCCAAGTATCTACACATTCACTTCCTCCATACTCCCTCTTCCCAATCTGATATCCAACCTTTCTTCATCTAACTTGTTTGTTACCCTCATCACCTTGCTCTTTCCTGTGGTCACTTTTAATTTCCTTCTTTTATATACCTTCCCAAATTCATCCACCAACTTTTGCAACTTCTCTTCAGAATCTCCCGAAAGAACTGTGTCATATGTAAAATTCAACTGTGACAACTCTCATTTTGTATTAGATTCTGCACATTTTAATTCCACACCTCTCCCCAACACCCTAGCATTTACTTCTTCCACAACCCCATCTCTAAACATGTTAAAAAACCATGCTGACATCACACATTCAGCAACCTACCACCTATTCCGTACAGATATAGAACTATAAAAGAGTATGTAGAGCACCAGAAACGATGTTATCACTACCTTTGTTTTGAAGTTGCTTGTTTTTGCTCTTGACTCAGGTTATGAGACCTGCCTTTGTATATTACCTTCAATTTCTGTACACTGTACACCAAGGAGTACATCATATTGATGTCAGCAGGTGAAGAATGATGTGCCATTCAGCTTAACCTTAGAATACAGCTACCACCATGTAAGCAGGTTTTATTTTATTATACTCTACTACAATATGGTTTGTTCAAATACTCAAGAGGATTTGATAGAGCAGACAGGTACAGGCTGTTTTAGAGGTGGGCAACAGGAACTCAAGGGTACAGTTGGAAGTTAAATACAGGTGAGTCAGAGGGATGTCAGGAAGTATTCCTCAATCTCAGGGTGGTCAGGAGGTGGAATGACCTCAACAAAGAAGTGGTGGAGACAGACTATACATAGTTTTAAGAATAAGTACATTTAGAATGAGTATGTACTGGCACTGAAGAAGTTTCATTATATGGTGCAAGAGGAGAGTGAGGCCATATAAGTTTTAATACAATATGGAAAAGATGTGCCAAACAGGAGGAATACATGAAAATTCACTCGATAATGAAAAATTAAAACATTAATTATACAAAACAGTGGTCTTAGTTGCTGTACATACTGCATAGAGGTCCAGCAGTTTCTCACCAGTCGGATAAAACTTCAGGCACACAAAGATTATAAATATATATTGAAGAGAGATGAAAGCTCGCACCTGTACTGCAGCCAATCTCTCATAATATCTAGTGACAGGTGTATCAGGCTCCAGCTGTCTCTTAGCACATCTTAGTTTATAAATATCCAACAGGGAGAGAGATGACACATTGTCTTCAACCAGCCTCATTTGTGGGGACACTGCAACAACTCTGCTCACACTCAGGTTCACTAACCGACGACTTGTCTCCTGAAAGGTAATGTAAACACTTCATACAGTATTCAAAACACTGGAAAAGTCTAATACTATTCTACTAAGAAAAATAATGCTACCAATTCTAATTGATTCACATTTCACTGGATCTCAAGATTATCTTTAAACGTAATGTTAAGTGTAAAGTAAAAATTACTATTTTCTTTAAAATACCATGTACAGTACTGGAATTCATTACAGTACTATATCAACACCGACATCTTCATCTCAACTACAGTCCAGTAACAATAATCTGACAGCATCAGGACCTGGACCCTTCAATTTAAACAAACTTTTAGGATAAGTAAAAAAAATCAGTGTATTGCTATCACTAGTGTGTGCAACTGTTATGAAATGTTGTACTTAACATACTAACCATGTGATCATACAAAGTATTGTATTTTGCTGGAAATAAAGTAAATTCCCATACAATACAGCAACTAAGTGCCCAAAATGATCAGATGTACAAACAATTTGATGATTTTCATTGATACAGAGTACAGTGGTCCCTCGATAATCTTCAGGCTTGATAGTCGTCCTTTTCGGAAATCAACACGTTATTTTTGTCCAAACATTGGCTCGCAAATGGTCCGTTAACTCGCTAATCGTCGTTCGTCCCGGACACGCACTCACGGCTCTGAGCCGCCCCAGCCTCCCTTCCCAGCCAGTGTGCCGTTGTTTACCAGTGAGCGACGGTCCCCTCACTTGTTCATACGAAATATTTCATAATATTCCATTCATTTTAGTGCTTGCAAGTGCTAAATAAGCTACCATGGCTCCAAAGAAAGCTCCTAGTGCCAAGCCTTTGGTAAAGAAGGTGAGAAATACGACTGAATTTAAGAAAAACATCATTGAACAATATGAATGTGGCGTATCTGGGGCCGAACTGGCCAGGATGTATAACAAACCCCATACAACCATATCTTCCATCGTGGCAAAGAAAAAGGAAATCAAGGAAGCTGTTGCTTGGAGAAAACTGTGGCCAGATTGTATCCACAAGAGGGATTTTGAAGGGTTTGTGGCTGACCCTGATGAGCCTACGTCAATTGTGAAATCTATTGTGGCATTGGGGAGTTCCATGGGGGTTGGATGTGAGTTTGGAGGATGTGGAAGAGTTGGTGGAGGACCACAATGAAGAGCTAACCATTGAGGAGCTGCAAGAGCTTCAGCAGGCACAGCAACAGATCGCAGCTCAGAATTTTGCTGCAGAGGAGGAGGAAGAGAGATGGAAGAAGGTGCCTTCTTCAGAAATTAAGGAGATTTTTGAAATGTGGGGTAAGATGGAAAGATTTATGGAGAAACATCACCCCAAGAAGGATGTTGCAAGCCATATCGGCAACTTGTACAATGACAGAGTCTTGGCCCATTTTAGGGAAGTTTTAACCCTTTGAGGGTCCGTCCCGTAGATCTATGGCTTTACGTTCAGGGTCCAAACCGTAGATCTACGGCTTTACGTTCAGGGTCCAAACCGTAGATCTACGTCATGAGCTCAGCTCACTCTGATAAACTGTGACTGGTACATTTGGGCCTAGATATGAGAGAATACATCTATGTGGTATGTGTGCACCACATAAAACAGATCCTGCAGCACGCTGTGTATAATGAGAGAAAAAACTGAAATCATGATTTTTCGATTAAAACAGCGACTTTGCAGTGTTTTTTGTATGTTTTTTATAGTTCTATTTGCGATTTCTTGGTCTCATTTGATAGAATGGAAGACATATTACAGAAATAGAGATGATTTTGATTGGTTTTAGCACTGGAAATGGCTTGAAACTGAGCTCAAAGTAGCAGAAATGTTAAATTTTTGCCGATATTCAAGAGTAAACAAACGACCTCACACGTCTAATACATGCCAGCTGGTGGGTCTAATATGCATTCACAAATATGGTGATGATATTTATACAATTATTACAGTATTGCATAACAGTATATCTTCTATTTTTTGGTGTGAATAAAAATTCATTATGTGAATAAAAAATCAAAATGGAATTTATTTGTAAAGCCTCAAAACATAACTAATGAACAGAGGAAATGTTAGTTTAGTTCCAGGAATACCTACATTGTTTATTCTGGACCTTATTTTGAAATTGGAATATTTTGAACTTTGTGTTAAATTGGCCATATTAACAATTTCCGATCACTTTAATTTGTAGCTGAAACAGTTGACTTGGCGATTTCTTGTGCTCAATCGATAGAATAGAAGTAATACTAGTGAAATAGCTAAGAATTTGGTTGACTGGAATAATGTAATTGGCCTAAAATGGGAGTCAAATTCGGCAAAATCGCCGATTCGTAAATATCGCTGACACATCAAAATTCGCGAGAGCATAATTTCGTCAATTTTCCATCAAATTTCGTACTTTTTGTTTTATTACCTTCACAAAAAGATTCTCTACGATTTCATAAGAAAAAATAACAAATTTTTTTTTTGAAAATTCTTGCACACTGGGGCACCACTTCAGATTTGGGCCTTGGACCCTGAAGGGGTTAAAGAGACGCCAGAAACAGAGCTCTCTGGACACTTTTTTTGCGAGACAGGACTCCAGTGACTCTCAAGTTGGTCCTAGTGGCATTAACCCTTTCAGGGTCGACAGGCCCTCTCCCAGATTTCTCAGGGTCGACAAATTTTCAAAAAGAAAAAAAGAAAAAAGAAAGAAAGGAAAAAAAAAATATTATGAAAAGATAGAGAATCTTTTCCCGATCATAACGACACCAAAAGTATGAAATTTGATGGAAAACTTATGGAATTATGCTCTTAAGAGCGAAGTTAGCGGTCTTGACGGCGTTTACGCATCGGCAATTTTGCCCACTTTGAGCCCTATTTTCGGCCAATTCCAGTGTACTAGTCGATAAAAATCATAACTATTTTGTTAGAACTCCATTTTTTCTATCGAATGAGTAAAAGAAACCACACATTTACCGATTTCAACTATCCAATAAAGTGGTCAGAATCTAGCAAGTTTGCCAATTTCACAAAAATTTCAAAAGATGCCAATTTCCAAATAGGGTCCAGAATAAACAAGAGAGGCATTCCTGGCACTAAAATAACATTCCCTCTTTCCACTTTGAATTTTTATTCACACAAAAAATAAGATTTACTGTTATGCAGACTACTGCATTAGTGTAGAAATGGTATAAATAATATCAGTGCACTTGTGAAAGAATATTAGACTCACCAGTTGACATGTATTGGACGCATAGCATGATTTGTTTACTTTTGAACTTTGGCAAAAATCGAAGATTTCTGCTACTTTGAGCTCAATTTCAAGGTACTTTTCATTGTAAAACCAATCAAAATCGTTTCAATTTCTGTAATATGTCTTCCATTCTATAAAATGAGACCAGGAAAACTAGAATACCATCATAAATACCATACGAAAATACAGTGCAAAGTCGCTGTTTTAAACCAAAAACGCTGTCAAAGTTTTTTTTTTCTCATTACGCACTGTGTGCTGCAGGATTTTTTTATACTGCACACACTGACCACATAGACCCATTCTTTCATATGTAGGCCTACCAGCTTTCTCTCACTAGATTTGAGGGCATTAGAATTTAGGCGTACTAGTACATCAAAAACCATGGTGCGTAAGCCGTACTAGTACGTCAGAAACCCTGAAAGGGTTAAGAAACAGAGAAGAGAAGTATGTAACCCCAGAAAAGGATTTGGTACCTGAGGTGTTGATGGAAGGGGATTCCCTTTCCAAACAGTAAATAATCCAATCTCTCTCCTCCTCCAGTCTTCCATACACTAAGAAGAATCGCCAATAAAGGTAAGTGTTATGCTGTTAATGTTTCATTCATCATGTCCCATTGTATTGTTTATGTACTACATCTATATTTCATGTAAAAAATTTTTGTTTTAATACTGTACTTCCGGGTCTCAGGAATGGATTAACTGTATTACATTATTATGGGGAAAATCGATTAAAAAAACATCTATTTCGATAATTGTCGCACTTCCAGGAACGGATTAACGACGATAAACGAGGGATCACTGTATTTAAAAAACACTAAACCTGTGCGGATTATTCAGTTTAAAAATTACAGTAACATGAGTAATTTTGAAAAATGCTCAGAAAGCAGGAAAATAATCAGTTGTTCTGAGTTCCTGACACTCCTCAAACAACTGAGAATTCTATCTTATTACTGTACTGTACTTGTAGGAGGAGACAAGCTGTATTACAGGTCCTCCATCGCAAATCCGGCATCATTGGGACCTGTAGTGTGCCGGATTACTGAGTTTGCCAGATTACAGAGTGGTTAGGCTAGAATACACTTAATAAAATTAACCAACTTGACTTGCACAGTTCATTGAACATTGGCAAAAATAAAAAATTTCCGCTACTTTGAGCTCAATTTCAAGGTACTTTTCGTCATGAAAGCAATCAAAACCATGTCTATTTCTGTAATATTTCTTCCATTCTATCAAACGAGTCCAAAAAAAATGAGAATACAACCATAAAAACCATACGAAAATATATTGCAAAGAGGCGGCTAATGGCCGAGAAGTTAACTCCCTTATTTATCGTCCGTCTTTTTTATTTTTGTTGTACGTTAAGAAGCATCTTTCCATCATACAGTGCCCAAGTTTCAATGAGATAGCCCCACAAACAACTGAGAGAAAAAAAACATTTACCAAAAATCATATATGGCAAGCCCAAGCCAGGTACTGGAAATAAGTCACTTTGTCTGACTTTTCTGGGTTATTCCAGGTTCTCTATACATACACTGCTATGTATGATAATCTATGTAACTGTATTTGTGTATACCTGAATAAACTTATTTACTTCTAGTCTGTCGACTGAGTACAAGAAACCGCCCATTCACTTATTTCAACTACCCAATAAAGTGGTCAGAAATTGGCAATTTGGCCGATTTCACACAAATTTTAACAGATGCCAATTTCAAAATAGGATCCAGAATAAACAATGCAGACATTTATGGCACTAAAATAACATTTTCTCTGTTCATTAGTCACGGCTACAGGCCCCTCTTATATTCCTCTTGCTTTTCATTTGGAATTTTTATTCAGCAAAATATAGAAAATTTACTGTTACGCAGACTGCTGTATTATTGTAATTGTATAAATAATGTCAGGCCATTCTTGACTCCGTATTGGAATTTAGACTGGCAGGCGGACAGAACATTTTTGCTACTGTGAGCGCAATTTCAAGGTGCTTTTCGTCATGAAAGCAATCAAAATCATATCTATTTCTGTAATATATCTTTCATTCTATCAAATGAGACCGAAAAAATGAGAATATAACCATAACAACCTTACAAAAATATACTGCTAAGCAGCCGCTAATGGCTGAGAAGTGAACTCCGCTATTTATGGTCCAATTTCTTTCATTTTTGGTGTACGTGAAGAAGTATCTTTCCATCATACATTGCCCAAATTTGAATAAGATAACCCAACAAACAACTGAGAAAATAATAATAATATCTTTATTTACTACATGTACATGTACAAGGTATACAGGCCTAGCTGACATTAGTGACATACTACTGTATAGAAAGCTGCTTGTTATGCAGAATATTTCAAGAAAATTAGGTCAGTGTCCCAGGATAACACCCACACTAGTCGGCTAACACCCAGGTACCCATTTACTGATGGGTAAACATAGACAACAGGTGTAAAGAAACACGCCTAATGTTTCTACCCTGGCTAGGAATCGAATATTTACCAAAAAATCATATATGGCTAACCCAAGCCAGGTACTAAAAATAAGCCACTTTGACTTTTTTTTGGGTTATCCTAGGTTCTCTACACATATGCTGCTATGTGTGATAATCTATAGAGAGAAAATAACTTTTTTGTTTCAGGTTTATGGTGGAGTACGAGTGTATATCACAGTTAGCCCTGTGCTACACTCCGTTTTCTCTAATATAAGCCCCAAGACAGGGATAGGAGAATGGTATTTGTATACCATATATCCTCTTCATACCTCCGTCAAACTTCTCGGTGTTATGCCAATTATTCATTCTAGAGTATTTAACATGTTTTATGTTATTTATATTGTTTATGTCATATTAGATCAGTTGTGATAGGGAAATAAGCTGTAGTGTTGATATTGGCGTAATAATAAAGCATATTCTCCTGCTTCATGAGACTGAGTTCATGACAACTGACAGTGGCTTCAAAGCCACCTTATCTTTAATGGATAATGTACTGTGTAGGTGCTTTACATAATAAGAAGCATTTCTTTTATTCATTGGAACCATGGCTAGGGCTACAAGCAAGCAGGTTAAAACAATAAATGGAGAAAAAGAAATTGAAATGACTTATGCAGCAAGTAGCACCACCAAACAGTACCAGCAGGTTGGTGTGGTGACCCTGGAAATTTGAAATTATGCTAGCCAAAATTAGTGCCGAATAACTGATTGCCGGATTTGTGATGGCGGACCTGTACTTCTTAAAATTAATTACAGTATATAATGTACTGTACTGCTTTGTATTTCTTACACAGCTGTAATCACCTAGTTGAGTTTTCTTGGGATGAGCTCTAGCTCTTTGTCTTACCCCTTAACTTCTGATTGTAGAATAAGCAAAAATTTGTACAAATAAGGGAAAAGCATCTTTAGTTACTGTTGGAAGACAAAACAAACCATCACTCTCACAAGTGACCACAAAAGAACACAAAGTACCACAAAATACTAAAAATTAAATTATTCCTTGCTTTAATGCATAGTTTTACAATTCACACAAATTCTCTTATCTAAATGATGTTGCTACCTCCTCTCGTTCTACTACTCCTGGCTCTGCCCACCCTTGTGTATATACTGGCTAGCTTTCCTTTGCGTTTCTGTGTGACAAGTTAATGGTCCAATTTGGACTGAAACATCATCAGTTTCATTCTCCTATGTGCAGGTTATCTGTGTATTGTTCCAATCATGGCATTGTGCCTTTTTATTCTTAATGTTTAAAATATTTAGAACACATGCATTAGAATAACTGTAAGTTAAATAGTGAGCATTACCACCTTAACACTGAATAATTGGTGGAGTATGGGATTTTACAATGTCATTATATTATCCCCCCTCTTGTGTTTATTTTAACACCCCAACCATCTGCTTCTGAGGTGGGAGATGGCCCACTCATCATCAATGTCAGTCATTCAGTCACTGTCTTGCCAAAAGGGTGCCAAAAATCTCAGTTCAGATGACCCTCAAAACCAAAACATGCCCACCCCTCCCTCAGAGAGCATACAATGTATTTCCCACTTCCAGGACTCAACTGGTTGCTCTGAATCCCTTCATAAATGTTACCTTGCTCACACTCCGGTAGCACATCAATTCATAAAAACCACTTGACTCTGTTCAATATAACACGCTCACACAAGCCTGTTCGATGTCCAAGCCCCTAGCACTCAAAACTTCTATTACTCCCCCTCCCTTCAACTTTTCCTAGGATAACCCATACCCCTCTTTCCCTTGACCCCAAATTTATGCATCAACCCTCCCCCCCCCCCCAAAAAAATAAAATTTGTTTCCACTCATCTAACATGCTCACTCATGCCAAAAACAGTGCTTAATAACCCCTCGTCAGCCCTCTGAATAATACTTTTAGTAGCTCCACACCAGTGGCGGCTTGTCCATAGGAGATGCTGAACTGCAGTCCCCCCAGATGCTCACTGCCAGACGTATGACTTCATCAACCTTACACTAAAATAATCTGCAACTGACAAGTATATTACAGGAAAAATCTGTTATATGTTGTTTTCAATGTATTTATATGCATAGCAATGTTTATATGCAATTGAGTGGTGAGTTGGGTGGAGGGTAAACATTATGTTTTCTCTGATTTGGCATTAGAGAAAACTGTGAATCTGGTATCTGGCCCAGTCACCGCACTTCATATACGTTTGTTTACAATTCTCGGCATGAATTATTCATTACTTCTCCCTTTGTTTATGATGGGATCTAAAGGTAGTTGTTAGAAACAATTAAACTCAGTGAGCATGGTAATAATATGGCTGTGTAGTGTAGCCCAGAGGGGCTACATACGTATATGTACCTACATCTACTGCTGCCTACACTGACTTCCTACAAATAAATACATGTACTACTCACTTCTCGCCCTACATTACAACTACAAATATTTTAAGGTAAGTAATGAATATATAGTGGCAGTAAATGACAAAGAAGGGAAGTAACCCTAGAGGGGGGTTCTGATAGCTTATGGAGGGGGATTCCCAACTCCCTCTCTCCTCCTCACCTTCTTCAATACACCAACAAGAGTTTTCAGTAAAGGTATGTAATGTTCATTTATCATTAAAATTTGTGCTTTATATTTATTTCTCATTGTTTTCTGTATGTAAAACTATAGCTAATCTTTAACCCTTAAACTGTCCAAATGTTGATCTACGTTCATGTGCGTAGTGCTCCGACCTTGATTTTCCCCATTTGAAAGCATGTAAAAAACATAGATCTACGTTCAAAGCCTGCCGCACGTCAACGTATATCTATGTTTGGACAGTTTAAGGGTTAAAAAATCTGTTTTTGTTAATATTTTTGGGTGTCCGAAACAGATTAACCCTTTGACTGCCGAGACCTCAAATCCTGAAGTCTCTCTCTGTCGCAAAATATATTTGAAAAAAAAAAAAAAAATTTCTTATGAAATGATAGAGAATCTTCTCCCAATGGTAATGACACCAAACGTATGAAATTTGATGGAAACCTTATGGCCTTATGGAATTACGCTTTCATGAAGTCAGCGATCTTGGCGATATATGCATCGGTGATTTCGCCCACTTTCAGCCCTATATTCAGCCAATTCCACTGTTCCAGTCGACCAAACTGATAGCTATTTCCTTAGAACTCCATTTGCTCTATTGAAAGAGTACAAAAAACCGCACATTTACCAGATTTCAACCACCCAATAAAGTGGCCAGAAATTGGCAATTTGGCCAATTTCACGCAAATTAAAAATGATGCCAATTTGAAAACAGGGTCCCGAATAAACAATGCATGTATTCCTGGCACTAAAATAAAATTTTCTCTGTTCATCTGTCATGTCTCCCAGCCCCTCTTATATTACTCTTGCTTTCTATATAGAATTTTTATTCACACAAAAAATAGAAGATTTACTGTTATGCATTACTGTAATGCAGGTCCGCCATCACAAATCCGGCAATCGGTTATTCGGTTCCTTCAGTTATTCGGCACTAATTTTGGCTAGCATAATTTCAAATTTCCAGGGTCGCCACGCCAACCTGCTGGTACTGTTTGGTGGCGCTACTTGCTGCATAAGTCATTCCAATTTGTTTTTCTCCATTTATTGTTTTAGCCTGCTTACTTTTAGCCCTAGCCATGGTTCCAATGAATAAAAGAAATGCTTCTCATTATGTAAAGCACATACACAGTACATTATCCATTAAAGATAAGGTGGCTTTGAAGCCACTGTCGGTTGCCATGAGCTCAGTCTCATGAAGCAGGAGAACATGCTTTATTATTACACTAATATCAACACTACAAATGCATAAATTCAAGGATTATGTGGAGTAAAATAAAGATTGGATGTGAAAAGTGGGTTATAGTAAGTGTGTATGCACCTGGAGAAGAGAGAAATGTAGAGGAGAGAGAGAGATTCTGGGAAATGTTGAGTGAATGCATGGGGAGTTTTGAATCAAGTGTGAGAGTAATGGTGGTTGGGGATTTCAATGCTTAAGTGGGTAAAAATGTTATGGAGGGAGTAGTAGGTAAATTTGGGGTGCCAGGGGTAAATGTAAATGGGGAGCCTTTAATTGAGCTATGTGTAGAAAGAAGAAATTTGGTAATAAGTAATACATATTTTATGAAAAAGAGGATAAATAAATATACAAGGTATGATGTAGCACGTAATGAAAGTAGTTTGTTAGATTATGTATTGGTGGATAAAAGGTTGATGGGTAGGCTCCAGGATGTACATGTTTAAAGAGGGGCAACTGATATATCGGATCATTATTTAGTTGTAGCTACAGTTAGAGTAAGAGGTAGATGGGAAAAGAGGAAGGTGGCAACAACAAGTAAGAGGGAGGTGAAAGTGTATAAACTAAGGGAGGAGGAAGTTCGGGCGAGATATAAGCGACTATTGGCAGAAAGGTGGGCTAGTGCAAAGATGAGTAGTGGGGGGGTTGAAGAGGGTTGGAATAGTTTTAAAAATGCAGTATTAGAATGTGGGGCAGAAGTTTGTGGTTATAGGAGGGTGGGGGCAGGAGGAAAGAGGAGTGATTGGTGGAATGATGAAGTAAAGGGTGTGATAAAAGAGAAAAAGGTAGCTTATGAGAGGTTTTTACAAAGCAGAAGTGTTATAAGAAGAGCAGAGTATATGGAGAGTAAAAGAAAGGTGAAGAGAGTGGTGAGAGAGTGCAAAAGGAGAGCAGATGAAAGAGTGGGAGAGGCACTGTCAAGAAATTTTAATGAAAATAAAAAAAAATTTTTGGAGTTAAACAAGTTAAGAAAGCCTAGGGAAAGTATGGATTTGTCAGTTAAAAACAGAGTAGGGGAGTTAGTAGATGGGGAGAGGGAGGTATTAGGTAGATGGCAAGAATATTTTGAGGAACTTTTAAATGTTGAGGAAGAAAGGGAGGCGGTAATTTCATGCACTGGCCAGGGAGGTATACCATCTTTTAGGAGTGAAGAAGAGCAGAATGTAAGTGTGGTGGAGGTACGTGAGGCATTACGTAGAATGAAAGGGGGTAAAGCAGCTGGAACTGATGGGATCATGACAGAAATGTTAAAAGCAGGGGGGGATATAGTGTTGGAGTGGTTGGTACTTTTGTTTAACCCTTTCAGGGTCCGTCCCGTAGATCTACGGCTTTACGTTCAGGGTCCAAACCGTAGATCTACGCCATGAGCTCAGCTCACTCTGATAAACTGTGAGTGGTACATTTGGGCCTAGATATGAGAGAATACATCTATGTGGTATGTGTGCACCACATAAAACAGATCCTGCAGCACACTGTGTATAATGAGAGAAAAAAAATGAAATCATGATTTTTCGATTAAAACAGCAACTTTGCAGTGTTTTTTCGTATGTTTTTTATAGTTGTATTTGCGATTTCTTGGTCTCATTTGATAGAATGGAAGACATATTACAGAAATAGAGATGATTTTGATTGGTTTTAGCACTGGAAATGGCTTGAAACTGAGCTCAAAGTAGCAGAAATGTTAAATTTTTGCCGATATTCAAGAGTAAACAAACGACCTCACACGTCTAATACATGCCAGCTGGTGGGTCTAATATGCATTCACAAATATGGTGATGATATTTATACAATTATTACAGTATTGCATAACAGTATATCTTCTATTTTTTGGTGTGAATAAAAATTCATTATGTGAATAAAAAATCAAAATGGAATTTATTTGTAAAGCCTCAAAACATAACTAATGAACAGAGGAAATGTTAGTTTAGTTCCAGGAATACCTACATTGTTTATTCTGGACCTTATTTTGAAATTGGAATATTTTGAACTTTGTGTTAAATTGGCCATATTAACAATTTCCGATCACTTTAATTTGTAGCTGAAACAGTTGACTTGGCGATTTCTTGTGCTCAATCGATAGAATAGAAGTAATACTAGTGAAATAGCTAAGAATTTGGTTGACTGGAATAATGTAATTGGCCTAAAATGGGAGTCAAATTCGGCAAAATCGCCGATTCGTAAATATCGCTGACACATCAAAATTCGCGAGAGCATAATTTCGTCAATTTTCCATCAAATTTCGTACTTTTTGTTTTATTACCTTCACAAAAAGATTCTCTACGATTTCATAAGAAAAAATAACAAATTTTTTTTTTGAAAATTCTTGGACACTGGTGCGTGACTCCAGATTTGGGCCTTGGACCCTGAAAGGGTTAATAAATGTATGAAAGAGGGGAAGGTACCTAGGGATTGGCGGAGAGCATGTATAGTCCCTTTATATAAAGGGAAAGGGGACAAAAGAGATTGTATAAATTATAGAGGAATAAGTTTACTGAGTATACCAGGAAAAGTATACGGTAGAGTTATAATTGAAAGAATTAGAGGCAAGACAGAATGTAGAAATACGGATGAGCAAGGAGGCTTCAGAGTGGGTAGGGGATGTGTAGATCAAGTGTTTACATTGAAGCATATATGTGAACAGTATTTAGATAAAGGTAGGGAAGTTTTTATTGCATTTATGGATTTAGAAAAGGCATATGATAGAGTGGATAGAGGAGCAATGTGGCAGATGTTGCAAGTATATGGAATAGGTGGTAAGTTACTAAATGCTGTAAAGAGCTTTTATGAGGATAGTGAGGCTCAGGTTAGGGTGTGTAGAAGAGAGGGAGAATACTTCCCGGTAAAAGTAGGTCTTAGACAGGGATGTGTAATGTCACCATGGTTGTTTAATATATTTATAGATGGGGTTGTAAAAGAAGTAAATGCTAGGGTGTTCGGGAGAGGGGTGGGATTAAATTATGGGGAATCAAATTCAAAATGGGAATTGATACAGTTACTTTTTCCTGATGATACTGTGCTTATGGGAGATTCTAAAGAAAAATTGCAAAGGTTAGTGGATGAGTTTGAGAATGTGTGTAAAGGTAGAAAGTTGAAAGTGAACATAGAAAAGAGTAAGGTGATGAGGGTATCAAATGATTTAGATAAAGAAAAATTGGATATCAAACTGGGGAGGAGGAGTATGGAAGAAGTGAATGTTTTCAGATACTTGGGAGTTGACGTGTCGGCGTATGGATTTATGAAGGATGAGGTTAATCATAGAATTGATGAGGGAAAAAAGGTGAGTGGTGCATTGAGGTATATGTGGAGTCAAAAAACGTTATCTATGGAGGCAAAGAAGGGAATGTATGAAAGTATGTATAGTAGTACCAACACTCTTATATGGATGTGAAGCTTGGGTGGTAAATGCAGCAGCGAGGAGACGGTTGGAGGCAGTGGAGATGTCCTGTCTAAGGGCAATGTGTGGTGTAAATATTATGCAGAAAATTCGGAGTGTGGAAATTAGGAGAAGGTGTGGAGTTAATAAAAGCATTAGTCAGAGGGCAGAAGAGGGGTTGTTGAAGTGGTTTGGTCATTTAGAGAGAATGGATCAAAGTAGAATGACATGGAAAGCATATAAATCTATAGGGGAAGGAAAGAGGGGTAGGGGTCATCCTCGAAAGGGTTGGAAAGAGGGGGTAAAGGAGGTTTTGTGGGCGAGGGGCTTGGACTTCCAGCAAGTGTGCATGAGCGTGTTAGATAGGAGTGAATGGAGACGAATGATACTTGGGACCTGACGATCTGTTGGAGTGTGAGCAGGGTAATATTTAATGAAGGGATTCAGGGAAACCGGTTATTTTCATATAGTCGGACTTGAGTCCTGGAAATGGGAAGTACAATGCCTGCACTTTAAAGGAGGGGTTTGGGATATTGGCAGTTTGGAGGGATATGTTGTATATCTTTATACGTATATGCTTCTAAACTGTTGTATTCTGAATCCCTTCACTAAATATTACCCTGCTCACACTCCAACAGATCGTCAGGTCCCAAGTATCATTCGTCTCCATTCACTCCTATCTAACACGCTAATGCACGCTTGCTGGAAGTCCAAGCCCCTCACCCACAAAACCTCCTTTACCTCCTCTTTCCAACCCTTTCGAGGACGACCCCTACCCCTCTTTCCTTCCCCTATAGATTTATATGCTTTCCATGTCATTCTACTTTGATCCATTCTCTCTAAATGACCAAACCACCTCAACAACCCCTCTTCTGCCCTCTGACTAATGCTTTTATTAACTCCACACCTTCTCCTAATTTCCACACTCCGAATTTTCTGCATAATATTTACACCACACATTGCCCTTAGACAGGACATCTCCACTGCCTCCAACCGTCTCCTCGCTGCTGCATTTACCACCCAAGCTTCACATCCATATAAGAGTGTTGGTACTACTATACTTTCATACATTCCCTTCTTTGCCTCCATAGATAACGTTTTTTGACTCCACATATACCTCAACGCACCACTCACCTTTTTTCCCTCATGAATTCTATGATTAACCTCATCCTTCATAAATCCATCCGCCGACACGTCAACTCCCAAGTATCTGAAAACATTCACTTCTTCCATACTCCTCCTCCCCAATTTGATATCCAATTTTTCTTTATCTAAATCATTTGATACCCTCATCACCTTACTCTTTTCTATGTTCACTTTCAACTTTCTACCTTTACACACATTCTCAAACTCATCCACTAACCTTTGCAATTTTTCTTTAGAATCTCCCATAAGCACAGTATCATCAGAAAAAAGTAACTGTGTCAATTCCCATTTTGAATTTGATTCCCCATAATTTAATCCCACCCCTCTCCCGAACACCCTAGCATTTACTTCTTTAACAACCCCATCTATAAATATATTAAACAACCATGGTGACATTACACATCCCTGTCTAAGACCTACTTTTACCAGGAAGTATTCTCCCTCTCTTCTACACACCCTAACCTGAGCCTCACTATCCTCATAAAAGCTCTTTACAGCATTCAGTAACTTACCACCTATTCCATATACTTGCAACATCTGCCACATTGCTCCTCTATCCACTCTATCATATGCCTTTTCTAAATCCATAAATGCAATAAAAACTTCCCTACCTTTATCTAAATACTGTTCACATATATGCTTCAACGTAAACACTTGATCTACACATCCCCTACCCACTCTGAAACCTCCTTGCTCGTCCGCAATTCTACATTCTGTCTTACCTCTAATTCTTTCAATTATAACCCTACCGTATACTTTTCCTGGTATACTCAGTAAACTTATTCCTCTATAATTTTTACAATCTCTTTTGTCCCCTTTCCCTTTATATAAAGTGACTATACATGCTCTCCGCCAATCCCTAGGTACCTTCCCCTCTTTCATACATTTATTAAACAAAAGTACCAACCACTCCAACACTATATCCCCCCCTGCTTTTAACATTTCTGTCATGATCCCATCAGTTCCAGCTGCTTTACCCCCTTTCATTCTACGTAATGCCTCACGTACCTCCACCACACTTACATTCTGCTCTTCTTCACTCCTAAAAGATGGTATACCTCCCTGGCCAGTGCATGAAATTACCGCCTCCCTTTCTTCCTTAACATTTAAAAGTTCCTCAAAATATTCTCGCCATCTACCTAATACCTCCCTCTCCCCATCTACTAACTCCCCTACTCTGTTTTTAACTGACAAATCCATACTTTCCCTAGGCTTTCTTAACTTGTTTAACTCACTCCAAAATTTTTTCTTATTTTCATTAAAATTTCTTGACAGTGCCTCTCCCACTCTTTCATCTGCTCTCCTTTTGCACTCTCTCACCACTCTCTTCACCTTTCTTTTACAACTAAATAATGATCTGATATATCTGTTGCCCTTCTATAAACATACACATCCTGAAGTCTACCCATCAACCTTTTATCCAGCAATACATAATCTAACTAACTACTTTCATTAAGTGCTATATCATGTCCTGTATACTTATTTATCCTCATATCTTGTATACTTATTTATCCTTATATCTTGTATACTTATTTATTCTCTTTTTCTAAAATATTTATTTTTTCCTTTGTTTTTAGTAATTTATACAGGAGAATGGGTTACTAGCCAAATGCTCGCAGAATTTTTGTCACCTTTTTTGACACATTGCTTATGTAGAGAGAATTCTCATCCACTTCCCTATGGAGATTAAAAGAAATATTATAAAACAAGAACTATTAGGAGACTAGAAGTAACTCAAGATGAGTGTGTGTATATGTACAAATACATGAACATGCACAACTGCATTTGTAGTATGAATTAGATGTAAGTAAAAGTGGCAAGATGTACCTGTCATCTTATATGTTTGTGAGATAGAAAGAAGACACCAGGAATCCTGCTATTGTGTAAGACAGTTACTGGTTTCCATTTAGCTGTCTACCAATCTACTGCCAACATCAGTAATTATTTATTTAAAAAGCACATACAATATGAACCAATTTTTATTGAATAAAGATTCCAGTTCAATGGAATTTACTTAATTTCATGAACAGTAGTACCATACCTTTTGTTTTGCAAAGAAATGATTTAACATTCTCAGCAACTGCAGAACACGTTCTTCACGTCGTGCATCACTTAGGGAGTAGTCATTCACCACAAGATATGGATAAACTCTACCATTATGACCTCGTATGTGAAGGCGTCTTGCTGCAGTTCCATGTTTTTGGACGATATCAACCCGTGGCATGAAACGTGCAATACGGATGTAGTAGTGGGAATGCTGTAAAAAATCAAAGGAAAAGCATTATTTTAACAAAATGATAAAAATATTTACATTTAATTTTTTTAACACATTGACTGCCCCCTACCGAGGCAGGGTGACCCCTCCCCCCCAAAAAAAACAAGAAATTTTTTTACCATCATTCACACATTTTTTTTTTTTTCAACAAGTCGGCCGTCTCCCACCGAGGCAGGGTGACCCAAAAAAGAAAGAAAATCCCCAAAAAGAAAATACTTTCATCATCATTCAACACTTTCACCACACTCACACATTATCACTGTTTTTGCAGAGGTGCTCAGAATACAACAGTTTAGAAGCATATACGTATAAAGATACACAACATATCCCTCCAAACTGCCAATATCCCAAACCCCTCCTTTAAAGTGCAGGCATTGTACTTCCCATTTCCAGGACTCAAGTCCGACTATATGAAAATAACCGGTTTCCCTGAATCCCTTCACTAAATATTACCCTGCTCACACTCCAACAGATCGTCAGGTCCCAAGTATCATTCGTCTCCATTCACTCCTATCTAACACGCTCATGCACGCTTGCTGGAAGTCCAAGCCCCTCGCCCACAAAACCTCCTTTACCCCCTCTTTATAACCCTTTCGAGGACGACCCCTACCCCTCCTTCCTTCCCCTATAGATTTATATGCTTTCCATGTCATTCTACTTTGATCCATTCTCTCTAAATGACCAAATCACCTCAACAACCCCTCTTCTGCCCTCTGACTAATGCTTTTATTAACTCCACACCTTCTCCTAATTTCCACACTCCGAATTTTCTGCATAATATTTACACCACACATTGCCCTTAGACAGGACATCTCCACTGCCTCCAACTGTCTCCTCGCTGCTGCATTTACCACCCAAGCTTCACATCCATATAAGAGTGTTGGTACTACTATACTTTCATACATTCCCTTCTTTGCCTCCATAGATAACGTTTTTTGACTCCACATATACCTCAATGCACCACTCACCTTTTTTCCCTCATCAATTCTATGATTAACCTCATCCTTCATAAATCCATCCGCCGACACGTCAACTCCCAAGTATCTGAAAACATTCACTTCTTCCATACTCCTCCTCCCCAATTTGATATCCAATTTTTCTTTATCTAAATCATTTGATACCCTCATCACCTTACTCTTTCCTATGTTCACTTTCAACTTTCTACCTTTACACACATTCTCAAACTCATCCACTAACCTTTGCAATTTTTCTTTAGAATCTCCCATAAGCATAGTATCATCAGCAAAAAGTAACTGTGTCAATTCCCATTTTGAATTTGATTCCCCATAATTTAATCCCACCCCTCTCCCGAACACCCTAGCATTTACTTCTTTTACAACCCCATCTATAAATATATTAAACAACCATGGTGACATTACACATCCCTGTCTAAGACCTACTTTTACCGGGAAGTATTCTCCATCTCTTCTACACACCCTAACCTGAGCCTCACTATCCTCATAAAAGCTCTTTACAGCATTTAGTAACTTACCACTTATTCCATATACTTGCAACATCTGCCACATTGCTCCTCTATCCACTCTATCATATGCCTTTTCTAAATCCATAAATGCAATAAAAACTTTCCTACCTTTATCTAAATACTATTCACATATATGCTTCAATGTAAACACTTGATCTACACATCCTCTACCCACTCTGAAGCCTCCCTGCTCATCCGCAATCCTACATTCTGTCTTACCTCTAATTCTTTCAATTATAACCCTACCGTATACTTTTCCTGATGTACTCACATAGTAACAATGTTTATAAATGACCATAATTTTTAAAGGGGTGGACCGGTAAGCCAGCGGAAGGCCTCGGTCAGATGACCAAAAGCTCCAAAGGCGGGTCATCATCTGACTAAGACCCGCGTCAGGAAACATTTGTCCTGTTTCCTGACGAACCTTACCTAACCTAACCTGATGTACTCAGTAAACTTATTCCTCTATAATTTTTACAATCTCTTTTGTCCCGTTTCCCTTTATATAAAGGGACTATACATGCTCTCCGCCAATCCCTAGGTACCTTCCCCTCTCTCATATATTCATTAAACAAAAGTACCAACCACATAATCACTTTTATTTAAATTCTCTCTTCTCAGCAAGTTGGCCGTCTCCCACCAATGCAGGGTGACCCAAAAAGAAAGAAAATCCCCAAAAAGAAAATACTTTCATCATCATTCAACACTTTCACCTCACTCACACAATCACTGTTTTTGCAGAGGTGCCCAGATCCAAAAGTTTAGAAGCATATATAAAGATATGTAACACATCCCTCCAAACTGCCAATATCCCAAACCCCTCCTTTAACCCTTTCAGGGTCCGTCCCGCAGATCTACGGCTGGTCGGTGAGTGTCCAAACCGTAGATCTACGCCAAAATTCTAGCACCGTCAAATTTAGCGCGAAAGCGCTCATAGGCCTACATATGAGAGAATGGGTCTGCGCCGTGGGTGTGCGCCGTAAACAAAAAATCTAGGCGCCTGCATAGCATTGTGGGAACGCCGGCTCAGTCACCCTTGTTCACCATGTCTCGTCGCAAGTCAGCTCTCACTCCCCGGAAAATTGGGACTCTCCTCTTCCTGTCTGATAGTTCTGACACTGATGGAAGTGGAAATGAAGACGAATTCTACGGCTTTGATAAGTTAGTGACCGAAAATAATGACCAGGATATCGATAATAGTGCAGAAAACCCCGACGATCCTCGACCTTCTACCTCTGGTGTGGGCACTCGTGACTCACGGTCGGGTGTTCCTAAACGTAAGAGAAAACTAATATTTTCCCGTGGCCTGGCCTCTGACTTCAGTAATGACGATGATTCTGACGTGGATTGTGATTTTATTGCGCTCGACGATCATTCGAGTAGTGATAGTGAGGAAACATATTCACCAGTGAAGCGTCGGTATGTTCGCCGCCGCATGCGCTCGGGTAGTGTACCCTATGCTGTGCCCAGGGGACGGAGTTCATCCCGGAGTACATCCCGGAGTACATCCCGTGGCCCTACACCCGTTTTAGGTAGTGATAGTGAGGATGATGTGGCTACACTTGGCATGGATGGGCCACAGACATCAGTGGATGGTGTTAGTGGGGCTGGTGGTGGTAGTGGCACCGCCATGCGTGACTCGCTGTGCCACGCGGGAACCCACGCTGCTGACTCGTCAGTTCAAGGACAAAGCGGAGCGTCACCCACCAGCCCGCCACAACCACCCGTACAACCAGCCTATGATGTCCAGTATCCACCAGCAAACCGTATCTGGGATTGGCAGCAAAATCCCAATTTTGTTCCCAGCCCTCACCACTTTGATGACTCGCAAAGTGGAATTCTACCTACCTGTCCCCTTGGAACCACGGCCAATGAACTGGAATTCTTTGAATTATTCTTTGACCAGCCATTGATGGAAATTATTGTCAGGGAAAGTAATAAGTATTTTCAGTACACCATGGCAAATACGATCTTATCACCACAGTCAAGACTACACAGGTGGAAAGAGACGACTGTTGCAGAAATGTATTTGCTTTTTGCAACAATAATGCTTATGCCTCACGTCTATAAGCATAATATAAAAGCATACTGGTCCACAGATCGGCTAATTTGTACCCCATCCTTCAGTGAAATAATACCAGTGAACAGGTTTATCTTACTGTTACGTATGTTGCACTTCTCTGACAAAACCAGGCCTGACAGAAGTGACAGGTTATACAAGATTAGAAATGTTTTCATGTATCTCAAACAAAAGTTCAGGATATACTTTTATCCATTCAAGAATCTTGTAATTGACGAGTCTTTGATTTTGTTCAAAGGTAGACTGTCATTCAAGCAGTATATACCGAGCAAGAGGAACCGCTTTGGTATAAAATTGTTTGTACTCTGTAATTGTGACAGTGGCCTGGTGTTGGATATTGTTGTATACACGGGTAGTAAAACATTGAAAGATACCAAGATGTTATTGGGTATATCAGGTGACGTAGTGAGAAACATGATGGCACCTTATCTTGGTAAGGGCCATACATTATATACCGATAACTGGTACACAAGCCCATTACTCAGTGATTTCATGCGAGTGAACAAGACAGATGTGTGTGGCACAGTGCGTTCTAATCGTAAACATATGCCCAGGCTCAACGCAGGTGTTCGTGGTGATGACGTGCAGGTGTTTACTGCCAATGACATCATGGCATTACGGTGGCATGACAAACGAGATGTCACATTGTTGACAACCATTCACCGTAATGAAATGCAAGACAGTGGCAAAGTTGATCGAGTGACTAATGAACGTATTCGAAAACCAGTGACAGTGATTGATTATACACAAAACATGCGCTTGGTTGACAAGTGTGACATGCAGATTGGTTTTGTTGACTGTGTTCGTAAGAGTTACAAGTGGTACATGAAACTTTTCTTCCATCTCATGGACATTTCAATGCTGAATGCATATAATATGTACCAAATAAAGACTGGTAACAGACCACCGTATGGTGAATTTTGTTTGTCTGTTGTCAGACAACTCATAATGAAGTACCAGGTAACAACACCTGCAATACAACATGGTCCTCGAATTCATCACAATATACCCAAGCGTTTGAGGAAAGAAGGTGATCATTTCATAATACAGCTTCCTTCAACTCAAAAGAAATTTGCTCAGAAGAGATGCATTGTCTGTGCACAAACAAAACGACGGCAACAAAGACGCAAAGACACTCGGTTTATGTGTGAGGAATGTAAGGTGCCTCTGTGCATGGTGCCTTGTTTCAAGGAGTTCCACAAGCTCCAGCAGTTCTAAAACCATGTCCAGTGATTGTAAATATGTAAATATATGATAGAACATTAGTATTATACAATATTTGTGCATGTTTATTGTAATAAACAACAGTGGTAAACAATAATATGATAATAACTTTAGTGCGGTTATTGTGTTCAATACAGTGAGTTTATATATATACATTATATACAGTATTGGTCTCTCAGGCCCCAAATGTTAGTAGGAATAGAAAAAAATTGGAAAAGAAAAGAAAAAACAACTAAAACAACAAAATAATATAATACGCGTATGTGGAATTCGTCGATGTTGCCGCCACCACATCATTTTCTACAAACTTCTTGGCACTGTATCTCGGTAAGTACTGATCAGATTCTAATTTTTTTTGTTTTATTACCTTCACAAAAATATGCTCTTTAATTCTGTAAGAAAAAATAATTTTTTTTTTTTTCAAAATTTCTTGGACACTGGTGCGTGACTTCAGATTTTGGCCTTGGACCCTGAAAGGGTTAAAGTGTAGGCATTGTACTTCCCATTTCCAGTACTCAAGTCCGGCTATATAAAAATAACCAGTTCCCCTGAATCCCTTCACTAAATATTACCCCGCTCACACTCCAACAACTCATCCTGTCCCAAAAACCATTCGTCTCTATTCACTCCTATCTAACATGCTCATGCAAGCTTGCTAGAAGTCCAAGCCCCTCACCCACAAAACCTCCTTTACCCCCTCCCTTCAACCTTTTTGAAGATGACCCCTACCCCGCCTTCCTTCCCCTACAGATTTATACGTTCTCTATGTCATTCTACTTTGATCCATTCTCTCTAAATGACCAAACCACCTCAACAACCCCTCTTCATGAAAGTTAAGACACAGGTACAACATCTGGTTATCTTTATTGTAGATGTTTCGCCATCCATAAGAACGTAAGAAAGGAGGAACACTGCAGCAGGCCTGTTGGCCCATACTAGGCAGGTCCTTTACAATCCCTCCCACTAATAAAATATTTACCCAACCCAATTTTCAATGCCACCCAAGAAATAAGCTCTGATAACTCTATCCACTTCTAGGTAGTAGGATGGTAGACAGCAACCACCCAAGGAGGTACTACCGTCCTGCCAAGCGAGTGTAAAACGAAAGCCTGTAATTGTTTTACATGATGGTAGGATTGCTGGTGTCTTTTTTTCTTTCTCATAAACATGCAAGATTTCAGGTATGTCTTGCTACTTCTACTTACACTTAGGTCACACTACATATACATGTACAAGCATATATATACACACCCTTCTGGGTTTCTGGATATTTTTTTTCTAGTTCTTGTTTATTTCCTCTTATCTCCATGGGGAAGTGGAACAGAATTCTTCCTCCGTAAGCCATGCGTGTTGTAAGAAACGACTAAAATGCCGGGAGCAAGGGGGCTAGTAACCCCTTCTCCTGCATAAATTACTAAATTTGAAAACAGAAACTTTTGTTTTTACCTTTTGGGCCACCCTGCCTCGGTGGGATATGGCCGGTTTGTTGAAAGAAGAAGAACTCTATCCACTCTCATATGCAAGTCTCACTCAAATCCAACCCCTCTTACTCATGTATTTATCCAACCTAAATTTGAAACTACCCAAGGTTTTAGCCTCAATAACCCAACTAGGTAGACTGTTCCACTCAACTACCCTATTTCCAAACCAATACTTTCCTATATCCTTTCTAAATCTAAACTTGTCTAATTTGAATCCATTACTGCAGGTTCTCTCTTGGAGTGATATCCTCAAGACCTTATTTATATTCTCTTTATTAATACCCATCTTCCACTTATACACTTCGATCATGTCTCCCCTCATTCTTCGTCGAACAAGTGAATGTAATTTAAGGGTCTTCAATCTTTCTTCATAAGGAAGATTTCTAATGCTATGTATTAATGTAGTCATTCTATGCTGAATGTTTTCTAACAAATTTATGTGCATTCTGTAATATGAACACCAGAACTGAGCTGCATAATCTAGGTGAGGCCTTACTAACGATGTACAAAGCTGTAATATAACCGCTGAACATCTGTTGCTTACACTTCTTGATATAAATCCCAGTAATTTGTTTGCCTTATTAAGTACGCTTAGGCATTGCTGTCTTGGTTTAAGGTTGCTGCTTATCATAACCCCCAAGTCCTTTTCGCAATCTGTTTGGCTAAGTTCTACATTATTTAACTTGTAAGTGCTAGGGTTGTGGACACTCCTGAGCTTCAGAACCTTGCACTTATCTACATCAAACTGCATCTGCCACTTTTCTGACCAGTTACTGAGTCTGTCAAAATCCTCCTGAAGTTCCCTGACATCTACGTTTGAATCAATTAGCCTACCTATCTTTGAGTCATCGGCGAATTTGCTCATGTCACCAGTGATACCCTCATCAAGATCATTGATATATATTATAAACAACAACGGGCCTAAGACTGATCCCTGTGGAACGCCACTTGTTACGGATCCCCACTCGGATTTAACCCCATTTATGGACACTCTCTGCTTCCTGTCTTTGAGCCATGACTCTATCCATGATGGCACTTTTCCCCCAATGCCACGAGCTGCCACTTTTTTTAACCCCTTAAGTGTCGCAACCCCCAATCCTGAGGTGCCTCCTGGCGTCGCGCGCAAAAAAAAAATTCTTATGAAATGATAGAGAATCTTTTCCCGATTGTAATGACACCAAAAAATCGAAATTTGATGGAAAACTGATGGAATTACGCACTCGCAAAGTTAGCAACCTCATCAATATTTACAAATCGCCGATTTCACCCATTTTGAGCCCTATTTTCGGCTAATTCCATTGTTTCAGTCTACCAAACTCATAGCTATTTCTTTAGAACTCCATTTTTTCTATCGATTGAGTACAAGAAACTGCTCATTTACCAATTTCAACTACCCAATAACGTGGTCAGAGATTTGCAATTTGGCCAATTTCACGAAAATTAAAAAATATGACAATTTTAAAATAAGGTTCAGAATGAACAATGCAGACATTCCTGGCTCTAAAATAACATTTTCTTTGTTCATCAGTCACGTCTCCAGGCCCCTCTGATATTACTCTTGATTTCTACTTTGAATTTTTATTCAAACAAAAAATAGAAGATTTACTGTTATGCAGACTACTGCAATTTTGTAATAATTGTACAAATAATGTCAACCCATTCATGACTACATATTAGAATCGCAAGTTGGACATTTATTGGACAATGACATCATTTGTTTGCTCTTGAACATCGGCAAAAATCAAACATTTTCCCGAATTTGAGCTCCATTTCCAGGTTCTTTTTATAGTAAAACCAATCAAAATCACCTCTATTTCTATAACATATTTTCCATTCTATCAAATGAGACCAAGAAAACGAGAATAGAACCATAAATACTATACGAAAATAGACCACAAATCCGGAATTTTAATTAAAAAAAAAAAGGTCGGAATTTTTTTTTTCTCATTATGCACTGCATGCTCCAGGATTTTTTTACGTAGTGCACACTGACCACACAAGACCTATTCTCTCACCTGTGGGCCTACCAGCTTTCTCCTGCTTGATTTGAAGCCGCTAGAATTTATGAGTACAGTGGTCCCTCAATTATCGTCCTTAATCCGTTCCTGGAAGTGGGACTATTATCGAAATAGACGATTTTCAAATAAATTTTCCCCATAAGAAATAATGTACATTTAAATCCAATTAATTCGTTCCAGACACCCAGAAGTATCAACAACAATTTTTTTTTTTACCTAAAAGATAGATTTACATGCACAAAAGAATGAACATTCAACATGACAGTTACCTTTATTGAAGGCTGTTGTTGATGAATGGAAGACAGGGAGGAGGAGAGAGGGAAGAGAGGTTATTGTTTGGAAGGGGAATCCCCCTCCATAAGGGCTCTAGGACACTTCAGGGGTCACTTCCCTAGTATAAATATAGATTTACATGCAGAAAAGAATGCCAAATAAATGTAAAGCACTAATAAAATGTATAAATGAACATTGGTAATAGGGGTAGCTGATGAGTGGAACGGTCTGCCTAGTAGGGTGATCGAAGCTAAAACATTCAGTAGTTTCAAATTTAGGTTGGATAAATACATGAGTGACAGGGGTTGGATTTGAGTCTGACTTGCACCTGAGCTTATTGCTTAGGTAGCATTTGTTCTGTTAGTGGGTTGGATTTGTGAAGGACCAGCCTAGTATGGGCCAACAGGCTCATTGCAGTGTTCCTCCTTTCTTATGTTCTAAAAGCTATGGCTGGGGTAGTTTCAAATTTAGGTTAGATAAATACACGAGTGAGAGGGGTTGGATTTGAGTCGGACTTGCACCTGAGCTTATTGCTTGGGTAGCATTTGTTCTGTTAGTGGGTTGGATTTGTGAAGGACCGGCCTAGTATGGGCCAGCAGGCCTACTGCAGTGTTCCTCCTTTCTTATGTTCTTATTGAAGACTTGTTTGTGTGAGGGAGGGATGGTAAGTTTATTGTTGGAGAATATGACACTAATATCAACTCTACGGCTTATTTATCTATCACAATTCAACTAATATGACATAATAAACAATATTAATAACATAGAAACATGGCATATACTCTAGAATGAATAAAGTAAGTCATTACGTATGTCACGAGAGGTGTTGTGTTGTTGTTGGGTATATAAGGGCCACTGAGAGTAAGCCGTCCACAATGGTGGTGAAGCAGCAGCTGAGGCGGCAGTGTTTTCTGTAGCCCTATAAAACTCCAACAACATTGGAGAAGCTGGTAGAATCGCTGAATCACTAAAGAAGGCACCCTCTACCACCATCACTACCACCTTCTACCACTATTACAACTGTTACCGCCATCACTACCTTCTACCACCATCAACCACTATCACAACTGCTTCCACTCTACCACCACCACCTTTGTATTTTTCTACAAACATTTTCATAAATTATATGCGTTTCTCACATTCTTTACCAAAGGGCTGGCACTAGAAGCTTTCTTTGGAACCATGGTAGCTTATTTAGCACTTGCAAGCACTAAAATCAATGGAATATTATGAAATATTTCGTAGGAGCAATTGAGGGGACCGTCACTCACTGGTAAACAATGGCACACTGGCTGGGAAGGCAGGCCCAGGCGGCTCAGAGCGTGAGTACGTGTCCCGGACTCAGGACGATTAGCGAGTTAACGGGCCATTTGCAAGCCAATGTTTAGACGAAATAACGGGACTACAGTGGACCCTCGCATAACGATTACCTCCGAATGCGACCAATTATGTAAGTGTATTTATGTAAGTGCGTTTGTACGTGTATGTTTGGGGGTCTGAAATGGACTAATCTACTTCACAATATTCCTTATGGGAATAAATTCGGTCAGTACTGGCACCTGAACATACTTATGGAGTGAAAAAATATCGTTAACCGGGGGTCCACTGTATTTCCGAAATGGACGACTTTCAGGCCAGACGATTATTGAGGGACCACTGTATATATACGTCAAACACGGTACCTCGTAAGACATGTATATACGACCAAAACAGTCAAAGGGTTAACAGTCTTTGGTGCGGTACTCTATCAAAAGCCTTACTAAAATCTAAATACACAATATCAAATTCTTTGTCTAGATCAACAGCCTCAAAAGCTTTACTGAAGAAAGTTAGTAAATTAGTTAAGACAAGAACGGCCTCTTGTGAATCCATGGCTTTATCAATACAGATTCTAGGACACAATTAGAAGACAGGGATATCTTGCTACTCCTACTTACACTTTGGTCACACTTCACAGACACGCACATGCATATATATATATACATACATCTAGGTTTTTCTCTTTTTTCTAAATAGCTCTTGTTCTTTTTTATTTTTTCTATTGTCCATGGGGAAGTGGAAAAGAATCTTTCCTCCGTAAGCCATGCGTGTCGTATGAGGCGACTAAAATGCCGGGAGCAATGGGCTAGTAACCCCTTCTCCTGTATACAATTACTAAAAAAGAGAAGAAGAAAAACTTTATAAAACTGGGTTGCTTAAATGTGCGTGGATGTAGTGCGGATGACAAGAAACAGATGATTGCTGATGTTATGAATGAAAAGAAGTTGGATGTCCTGGCCCTAAGCGAAACAAAGCTGAAGGGGGTAGGAGAGTTTCAGTGGGGGGAAATAAATGGGATTAAATCTGGAGTATCTGAGAGAGTTAGAGCAAAGGAAGGGGTAGCAGTAATGTTAAATGATCAGTTATGGAAGGAGAAAAGAGAATATGAATGTGTAAATTCAAGAATTATGTGGATTAAAGTAAAGGTTGGATGCGAGAAGTGGGTCATAATAAGCGTGTATGCACCTGGAGAAGAGAGGAATGCAGAGGAGAGAGAGAGATTTTGGGAGATGTTAAGTGAATGTATAGGAGCCTTTGAACCAAGTGAGAGAGTAATTGTGGTAGGGGACTTGAATGCTAAAGTAGGAGAAACTTTTAGAGAGGGTGTGGTAGGTAAGTTTGGGGTGCCAGGTGTAAATGATAATGGGAGCCCTTTGATTGAACTTTGTATAGAAAGGGGTTTAGTTATAGGTAATACATATTTTAAGAAAAAGAGGATAAATAAGTATACACGATATGATGTAGGGCGAAATGACAGTAGTTTGTTGGATTATGTATTGGTAGATAAAAGACTGTTGAGTAGACTTCAGGATGTACATGTTTATAGAGGGGCCACAGATATATCAGATCACTTTCTAGTTGTAGCTATACTGAGAGTAAAAGGTAGATGGGATACAAGGAGAATAGAAGCATCAGGGAAGAGAGAGGTGAAGGTTTATAAACTAAAAGAGGAGGCAGTTAGGGTAAGATATAAACAGCTATTGGAGGATAGATGGGCTAATGAGAGCATAGGCAATGGGGTCGAAGAGGTATGGGGTAGGTTTAAAAATGTAGTGTTAGAGTGTTCAGCAGAAGTTTGTGGTTACAGGAAAGTGGGTGCAGGAGGGAAGAGGAGCGATTGGTGGAATGATGATGTAAAGAGAGTAGTAAGGGAGAAAAAGTTAGCATATGAGAAGTTTTTACAAAGTAGAAGTGATGCAAGGAGGGAAGAGTATATGGAGAAAAAGAGAGAAGTTAAGAGAGTGGTGAAGCAATGTAAAAAGAGAGCAAATGAGAGAGTGGGTGAGATGTTATCAACAAATTTTGTTGAAAATAAGAAAAAGTTTTGGAGTGAGATTAACAAGTTAAGAAAGCCTAGAGAACAAATGGATTTGTCAGTTAAAAATAGGAGAGGAGAGTTATTAAATGGAGAGTTAGAGGTATTGGGAAGATGGAAGGAATATTTTGAGGAATTGTTAAATGTTGATGAAGATAGGGAAGCTGTGATTTCGTGTATAGGGCAAGGAGGAATAACATCTTGTAGGAGTGAGGAAGAGCCAGTTGTGAGTGTGGGGGAAGTTCGTGAGGCAGTAGGTAAAATGAAAGGGGGTAAGGCAGCCGGGATTGATGGGATAAAGATAGAAATGTTAAAAGCAGGTGGGGATATAGTTTTGGAGTGGTTGGTGCAATTATTTAATAAATGTATGGAAGAGGGTAAGGTACCTAGGGATTGGCAGAGAGCATGCATAGTTCCTTTGTATAAAGGCAAAGGGGATAAAAGAGAGTGCAAAAATTATAGGGGGATAAGTCTGTTGAGTGTACCTGGTAAAGTGTATGGTAGAGTTATAATTGAAAGAATTAAGAGTAAGACGGAGAATAGGATAGCAGATGAACAAGGAGGCTTTAGGAAAGGTAGGGGGTGTGTGGACCAGGTGTTTACAGTGAAACATATAAGTGAACAGTATTTAGATAAGGCTAAAGAGGTCTTTGTGGCATTTATGGATTTGGAAAAGGCGTATGACAGGGTGGATAGGGGGGCAATGTGGCAGATGTTGCAAGTGTATGGTGTAGGAGGTAGGTTACTGAAAGCAGTGAAGAGTTTTTACGAGGATAGTGAGGCTCAAGTTAGAGTATGTAGGAAAGAGGGAAATTTTTTCCCAGTAAAAGTAGGCCTTAGACAAGGATGTGTGATGTCACCGTGGTTGTTTAATATATTTATAGATGGGGTTGTAAGAGAAGTAAATGCGAGGGTTTTGGCAAGAGGCGTGGAGTTAAAAGATAAAGAATCACACACAAAGTGGGAGTTGTCACAGCTGCTCTTTGCTGATGACACTGTGCCCTTGGGAGATTCTGAAGAGAAGTTGCAGAGATTGGTGGATGAATTTGGTAGGGTGTGCAAAAGAAGAAAATTAAAGGTGAATACAGGAAAGAGTAAGGTTATGAGGATAACAAAAAGATTAGGTGATGAAAGATTGAATATCAGATTGGAGGGAGAGAGTATGGAGGAGGTGAACGTATTCAGATATTTGGGAGTGGACGTGTCAGCGGATGGGTCTATGAAAGATGAGGTGAATCATAGAATTGATGAGGGAAAAAGAGTGAGTGGTGCACTTAGGAGTCTGTGGAAACAAAGAACTTTGTCCTTGGAGGCAAAGAGGGGAATGTATGAGAGTATAGTTTTACCAACGCTCTTATATGGGTGTGAAGCGTGGGTGATGAATGTTGCAGCGAGGAGAAGGCTGGAGGCAGTGGAGATGTCATGTCTGAGGGCAGTGTGTGGTGTGAATATAATGCAGAGAATTCGTAGTTTGGAAGTTAGGAGGAGGTGCGGGATTACCAAAACTGTTGTCCAGAGGGCTGAGGAAGGGTTGTTGAGGTGGTTCGGACATGTAGAGAGAATGGAGCGAAACAGAATGACTTCAAGAGTGTATCAGTCTGTAGTGGAAGGAAGGCGGGGTAGGGGTCGGCCTAGGAAGGGTTGGAGGGAGGGGGTAAAGGAGGTTTTGTGTGCGAGGGGCTTGGACTTCCAGCAGGCATGCGTGAGCGTGTTTGATAGGAGTGAATGGAGACAAATGGTTTTTAATACTTGACGTGCTGTTGGAGTGTGAGCAAAGTAACATTTATGAAGGGATTCAGGGAAACCGGCAGGCCGGACTTGAGTCCTGGAGATGGGAAGTACAGTGCCTGCACTCTGAAGGAGGGGTGTTAATGTTGCAGTTTAAAAACTGTAGTGTAAAGCACCCTTCTGGCAAGACAGTGATGGAGTGAATGATGGTGAAAGTTTTTCTTTTTCGGGCCACCCTGCCTTGGTGGGAATCGGCCGGTGTGATAATAAAAAAAAATAAAATAATTAGAAGACAGTAGAACTTTATACAAAAGATGGGTAATCAGTCCCTCAGCCATGGAGGTGGTGTTGAGAGCACCGTGGTGGTAGAAATTCTGGAGCAGAGGCAAGGAGACTGACGTTTACATAGGCGTCAGTGGTTAGGGACGTGCAGCAGACAAGGGCATGGTCACTGGTAGCGGGATTCCCCAGTGGAAGTAAGTCCTACCCAAAGGGATGGGTTAGTTGTAGTAGCCATGAAGAAGGTCTTGTAGATGTCCTCTGAACCAAGATTCCATGATGTTGCAGTGTCTGACAAGTTGTGCAAGAAAGGTATAAAATATCGACAAGATGATAGTTAAGACACATGTCTTAACGTCTACAATAAAGATAACCAGATGTTGCACATGTGTCTTAACTTGCACTGTATCACTCACTCATCTACCCTTATCTCACTTATGGAATTTGTGCATGGGAATCAACAACATTAAATCACCTAAGACCACTAATAACCCAGCAAAAGGCTGCAGTCAGAATAGCAAATTCCCACTCCAGACAGCATACTCCACCAATATTCAAAAAGTCTAAAGCTACTCACTGTGAAAAACATCCATACTGTACTTATTCTTGCACCTACTACATACATAGAACACTACACTCAAACATAAAACCTTCACTCAAACTTCTCCTCACCAACCTTAACCCTTTGACTGTTTACGACTTATAAATACGTCTTACGAGCCAATGTTTCTGATGTATTTATACGCACAAATTCTAGCGGCTTCAAATCAAGCGGGAAAGGCCTGGTAGGCCTACATGAGAGAGAATGGGTCTCAGTCGTCGGTGTGCACCCTGTGAAGAAAATCTGGGACCCAGCGGTGCATTGTGGGAACGCCATCTTGTTAGTCCATTTTCACCATGCCTCTCGGTAAGAAGTTCCTCACTCCTCGGCGGATTGGAGGTCTTTTGTTCCCAAGTGATAGCTCTAACAGCGATGAAAATGTCAGTGACAGTGAATTCCAGGGTTTTGAAGTGAGTGTTACCGGAAAAAGTGCCCAGGATAACGTAATTAGTGATGAAAACCCAGATGACCCACAACCTTCCACCTCTGGTGCTGGGCCGGCTTGTTCACGTTCACGTTCGCCTGTACCAGGACGAAAGAGGAAACTATTTGGTTGTGTACAACACCCAGATGATAGCAGTGAATGTGATAATGATAGTGATTTCAAGGTCATTGAAAGCAGTTCTAGTGACAGTGAGGGTGAATATTCCCCAGTGAAGTGGCAGTATGTACGACGTAGCATGCGGTCTGGTAGTGTTTCATATGTTGTTCCAAGGGGAAGGAGAAACTCTGGGAGCACATCCCGTGGCCCTACACCACAACCTGATAGTGAAGATGACGATATTGTAACGATGGGTATGAATGATGTGAGTGAGGGAGCAGGCAGTGGTGGTGAGAGTGAGGGTGGCACGGCCCATGTGGCACCATCAGCGGGCCACGCTACTACCCACGCTGCTGACTCTGCACAACAACCAGCCTCACCCGACCCCACACTCCCACAACCTGCACTCCCACAACCTGCACAACCACAACCATGGTACAATATCCAGACCCCACCAGCAGACCGCATCTGGGATTGGCAGGATGGTGACGAGTTTGTTCCCAGTCCCCATGACTTTGATGAAACACAAAGTGGAATAAAGCCATCATGTCCACTTGGGAACAATGCCAGTGAACTGGACTGCTTTGAGTTATTCTTCGATGAACCCCTGATGGACATCATTGTCAGGGAAACAAACACATACTGTGATTACACCATGGCAAATACAATTCTCTCACCAAAATCACAGCTACACAAGTGGAAGGAGACAACTGTGGCAGAGATGTACCTGTTTTTTTGCTACAATAATGCTTATGCCACATGTGTATAAACACACTGTCACCACATACTGGGCAACAGAACGCCTGATTTCAACTCCAGGTTTTAGTGACTTTATAGGTGTCAATCGTTTCCCGATACTGTTACGTATGTTACACTTTTCAGACAAAACCAGGCCTGACAGAAGCGACAGGTTATATAAGATAAGAAATGTGTTTATGTACCTGAAACAAAAGTGCTGCATGTATTTTTATCCCTTCAGGAAGCTTGTTATTGATGAGTCCTTGATTTTATTCAAAGGAAGACTCTCATTCAAGCAATATATACCAAGCAAGAGGAAACACTTTGGTATAAAGCTATTTGTACTGTGTGATTGCAGAAGTGGTCTAGTTTTGGATATCACTGTGTACACTGGCAGTAATACTTTGAGAGATACCATGAAGTTATTGGGTATCTCTGGTGATGTGGTTCGAACAATGATGGAACCATATCTTGGTAAGGGGCATATGTTATTTACTGATAACTGGTACACAAGCCCCTTACTCAGTGATTTCTTGCAAGTGAACTTGACAGACGTGTGTGGCACAGTGCGTCGTAATCGTAAACATATGCCAAGGTTCGACGCTGGCACTCGCAGAGGTGAGGTGCAAGCCTTTGCTGCCAATGACATCATGGCATTTCGGTGGCATGACAAACGTGATGTCACATTATTGACATCAGTTCATCGAAACGAAATGGTACACAGTGGCAGGCACAACAGAGAGACCAATGAACCCATTCTAAAGCCTGCAGCTGTCATGGACTACAACCTCAATATGCGCTTAGTGGACAAATGTGACATGCAGATTGGGTTTGCAGACTGTGTACGCAAGAGTTATAAGTGGTATATAAAACTTTTTTTCCATCTTGTTGATATCTCTATGCTGAATGCTTGTAACATATACAAGTTGAGGACCAACAACAAACCAAAATATGGTGAATTTTGCTTGTCAGTAATCAGACAAATAATTGCAAAGTACCAAGGAGCAACACCTGCAATAGACCAGCGCCCACGAAATTACCAACACACGTCATCTCGTTTCAGGCCTGGTGATCACTACCCCATCCAACTGCCTCCTACTACTGCCAAGAAAAATGCTCAGAAGAGGTGTTATGTATGTATGCATACCACAAAATGCCCACAAACATGCAAAGACACTCGTTTTATGTGTGAGGAGTGTCAAGTGCACCTCTGCACATACCCATGTTTCAAAGAGTTCCACAAGCTGCAGCAGTTCTAGGAACGTGTTTAGTGACTGTACATATGTATATATATTATGGAACAATAGTAATAAACATTGTTTTGTATTGTTTGTTTGTGTAAACAAAGTGTATACACAGACTAATAGTGATAAAGTTTGTTCTGTTATTGTGTTGTAAACAATGAGTGTATATTTGAAGAATGCACCTTACATTGGTCTCACAGGCCACATAAGTTACCTGGAACAGAAAAATATTGAAGAATGCAAGAAACCTTTGAATTAGAGTAAATAAAAGAATACCGGGTGGGCGGCAGTCGCCGCTGTTGCCGTACGCACGTCACTTTCTGCAAACTTTGCGGCTCTATATCTCGGTAAGTACTGATGGCAAATTTTTTTTTTAGGCTTAAAACACTCAGAAAAATATTCCTAACATTTTCATAAGAAAAAATAATTTTTTTTTTTCGAATATTTGGCGACATAGAATGACAGTTTCAGAGAGGGGCCTGAAACAGTCAAAGGGTTAATAGGAAGCATGACCATAACACAAGACACAGGTCACTTTTTGATGTACCCAGTGTCCACACCATACTATGTAAGAACTCTATGCACATAAAGGGCCTCAAAATTTGGAATTCATTACCAGTAAATACTAAAGTAACCCGGTCTGAACAACAATTTAAGACTTCTCAAAAACCATCTACTCACCCTAAACTAAATATTCAATACTCAATATTTAAATTAAGATCTCCCAATTACCTAAATCTTAACACTTCAAAATTTAAATACCCAAAGTTACTACATCGTAGTAAAAATACCTGTACAAAACTATATTGTCTTACACCATATTGCAGCATTCTCATACTGTAAACTACTGTCATCAATGCTCAATATTATATTCCAATAACATAACTTTATTTACTATTGATATACACAACCTACAAAATACCTTCAAATTGTCCCAATGCAATATCCCCAGATTGTAATTTCAGTTAACTTACTGTCTGCTTTAAATAAAAACAAACTCATGGCATTATGCTCTCGCGAAGTTAACGTCTCGACGATGTTTACGCATCAGCAATTTTGCCCACTTTGAGCCCTATTGTCGGCCAATTCCAGTGTACTAGTCGACAAAAATCATAACTATTTCCCTAGAACTCCATTTTTTCTATCGAATGAGTACAAGAAACCACCCATTTACTGATTTCAACTATCCAATAAAGCGGTCAGAATTTAGCAATTTTGCCAATCTCACACAAATTTCAAAAGATGCCAATTTCCGAATAGGGTCCAGAATAAACAAGAAAGACATTCCTGGCACTAACATAACAAGTTCTCTGTTCGTTAGTCACATCCCCAGGCCCCTCTTATATTTCTTTGGCTTTCCACTTTGAATTTTTATTCTCACAAAAAATATAAGATTTACTGTTATGCAGACTACTGCATTAATGTAGAAATGGTATAATATCAGCGCACTTGTGAAAGAATATTAGACTCGCCAGTTGACGTGTATTGGACGCTTGGAATGATTTGTTTACTTTTGAACTTTGGTAAAAATCGAACATTTCTGCTACTTTGAGCTCAATTTCAATGTACTTTTCATTGTAAAACCAGTCAAAATCATCTCAATTTCTGTAATATGTCTTCCATTCTATAAAATGAGACCAGGAAAACTAGAATACAACAATAAATATCATATGAAAATACAGTGCAAAGTCGCTGTTTTAATCCAAAAACACGGTCAAAGTTTTTTTTTTCTCATTACGCACTGGGTGCTGCAGGATTTTTTTTATACTGCACACACTGACCACATAGACCCATTCTTTCATATGTAGGCCTACCAGCCTTCTCTCACTAGATTTGAGGGTGCTAGAATTTAGGCGTACTAGTACGTCAAAAACCCTGGGGCATAAGCAGTACAGTGGTCCCTCGCTTTTCGTAGTTCTCGGCAATCGTAAATTTCGCCAATCATAGGGGTATTTTCGTATAAACATGGACTCTCTTTTCATAGGTTGACTCGCGTATAGTAGTTCGTCCGGGATGCGTATGCACGGTGTGAGCCGGGGCAGCCTCCCTACCCAGCCAGTCTGGCACTGTTTACCAGTGAGTGAAGGTCCCCTCAAGTGCTCCTAAGAAATATTTCATAATACAGTGGACCCCCGCATACCGATTTTAATCCGTGCAAGAGGGGTAATTGTTATGCGAAATAATCGGTATGTGAATGAATTTTCCCCATAAGAAATAATGGAAATAAAATTAATCCGTGCAAGACACCCAAAAGTATGAAAAAAAAAATTTTTTTACCACATGAAATGTTAATTTTAGTACACACAAACTGAAAAAGGCATGCACAATTACATGACACTTACTTTTATTGAAGATCTGGTGATGATTGATGGGATGGGAGGAGGGGAGAGAGTGTGTTAGTGTTTAGAAGGGGAATCCCCTTCCATTAACCCTTTGAGGGTTTTGGTCGTACTAGTACGTTTTACGAGTAGGGGTTTTTGACGTACTAGTACTCATAAATTCTAGCGGCCTCAAATCTAGTGGGAGAAAGCTGGTAGGCCTTCATATGAAAGAATGGGTCTATGTGGTCAGTGTGCGCAGTCTAAAAAAAATCCTGCAGCCCACAGTGCATAATGTGAGAAAAAAAAACTTTGACCATTTTTTTTTAATAAATCAGCGACTTTGCAGTGTATTTTCGTATGGTATTTATTGTTGTATTCTAGTTTTCTTGGTCTCATTTTATAGAATGGAAGACATATTACAGAAATTGAGATGATTTTGACTGGTTTTACAATGAAAGGTGCCTTGAAATTGAGCTCAAAGTAGCAGAAATGTTCGATTTTTACCAAACTTCAAAAGTAAACAAATCGTGCCAAGCGTGCAATACACGTCAACTGGTGAGTCTAATATTCTTTTACAAGTGCACCAATAATATTTATACCATTTTTTACACTAATGCAGTAGTCTGCATAACAGTAAATCTTATATTTTTTGTGAGAATAAAAATTCAAAGTGGAAAGCAAAAGAATATAAGAGGGCCCTTGAGACGTGACTAATGACTAGAGGAAATGTCATTTTAGTGCCAGGAATGTCTTTCTTGTTTATTCTGGACCCTATTCGGAAATTGGCATCTTTTGAAATTTGTGTGAAATTGGCAAAATTGCTAAATTCTGACCACTGTACTGGATAGTTGAATTTATAAATGGGTGGTTTCTTGCACCCATTCGATAGAAAAAATGGAGTTCTAGCGAAATATTCATGTTTTTTGTCGACTAGTACAGTGAAATTGGCCGAAAATGGGGCTCAAAGTGGGCAAAATCGCCGATGCGTAAACATCGCTGAGACCGCTAACTTTGCGAGAGCATAATTCCGTAAGTTTTCTATCAAATTTCAAACTTTTGGTGTCTTTATGATCGGGAAAAGATTCTCTATCTTTTCATAAGAGAAAATAATTTTTTTTTTTTTAAATTTGGCCGACCCTGAGAACGAGTTTCGGAGAGGGCCTGTCGACCCTCAAAGGGTTAAGACTTGAGGTGTCGAGTCCTTTTCTGGGGTTACTTCCCTTCTTCTTTTAATGCCACTAGGACCAGCTTCAGAGTCACTGGACTTCTTTCGCACAACATATCTGTCCATAGTGGCCTGTACCTCTCGTTCCTTTATGACTTCCCTAAAGTGTTTCACAACATTGTCAGTGTAATAATCACCAGCACGGCTTGCAATAGCTGTGTGAGGGTGATTTTCATCAAAAAAGGTTTGCACTTCAAGCCACTTTGCACACATTTCCTTAATCTTTGTAGTAGGCAACTTCTTCAATTTCTCTCTCTCCTCCTCTGAACCAGTTTTCTCAGGTCTGGCCTCTTGCTCTTGAAGTTGATCTATCAGCTCATCAGTGGTTAGTTCTTCATTGTCCTCCTCCACCAACTCTTCCACATCCTCCCCACTAACCTCCAACCCCAAGGACTTTCCCAATGCCACAATGGATTCCTCAACTGGCATAATCCTCTCAGGGTTAGCCTCAAACCCTTCAAAATCCCTTTTGTCTACACATTCTGGCCACAGTTTCTTCCAAGCAGAGTTCAAGGTCTTCTTAGTCACTCCCTCCCAAGCCTTACCTATAAGGTTTACACAATTGAGGATATTAAAGTGCTCTCTCCAAAACTCTCTTAGAGTCAGTTGAGTTTCTGAGGTCACTACAAAGCACCTTTCAAACAGAGCTTTTGTGTACAGTTTTTTGAAGTTTGCAATAACCTGCTGGTCCATGGGCTGCAGGAGAGGAGTGGTATTAGGAGGCAAAAACTTCACCTTTATGAAGCTCATGTCCCCATAAAGTCACTCTGCCACGTCTGTAGGATGACCAGGGGCATTGTCTAACACCAGGAGGCACTTAAGTTCTAATTTCTTTTCAGTTAGGTAATCTTTCACATTGGGGGCAAATGCATGGTGTAACCAGTTATAGAAAAAGTCCCTAGTGACCCATGCCTTACTGTTTGCCCTCCACAGCACACACAAATTCTCCTTGAGGACATTCTTTTGCCTGAACGGTCTGGGAGTTTCAGAGTGATACACTAATAAAGGCTTAACTTTGCAATCACCACTAGCATTGGAACACATCAACAAAGTAAGCCTGTCTTTCATAGGCTTATGTCCTGGGAGTGCCTTTTCCTCCTGAGTAATGTAGGTCCTGCTTGGCATTTTCTTCCAAAACAGGCCTGTTTCATCACAATTAAACACTTGTTCAGGTTTCAGTCCTTCAGTCTCTATGTACTCCTTGAATTCATGCACATATTTTTCAGCCGCTTTGTGGTCCGAACTGGCAGCCTCACCATGCCTTATCACACTATGTATGCCACTACGCTTCTTAAATCTCTCAAACCAACCTTTGCTGGCCTTAAATTCACTCACATCAGCACTAGTTGCAGGCATTTTTTTAATTAAATCCTGATGCAACTTCCTAGCCTTTTCGCTTATGATCGCTTGAGAGATGCTATCTCCTGCTAGCTGTTTTTCATTTATCCACACCAATAAGAGTCTCTCAACATCTTCCATCACTTGCGATCTTTGTTTCGAAAACACAGTCAAACCTTTGGCAAGAACAGCTTCCTTGATTGCCTTTCTGGTGCCCACAATAGTAGCGATGGTTGATTGGGGTTTCTTGTACAACCTGACCAGGTCGGCGATACGCACTCCACTTTCATACTTATCAATGATCTCTTTCTTCATTTCTATTGGAATTCTCACCCTTATTGGTGTAGGGTTGGCACTAGAAGCTTTCTTGGGGCCCATGGTCACTTATTTTCCAGAAACAGCACCGAAAACACTGTAATAATACGAAATATTCCGATTGTATGCTTGGATGTTACCACGGAGGCTGGCTGGTAAACAATGGCACGGGCGGCACATGTGAGGCTGGCTGAGGGCGCACATTGGACGCGTCTCGGACGAAAATCGGTGAGCGGGTTTTTAAGCGGTATGCGAGGCAAAATTTTTGCGATTAAAGCAAGCGGTATGCGGATTAATCGTTATGTGGTGCCATCGGTATGCGGGGGTCCACTGTATTCCACTCATTTTAGTGCTTACAAGTATCAAATAAGCTGCCATGGCTCCAAAGAAAGCTCCTAGTGCCAAGCCTGTGGTAAAGGAGGTGAGAAATATGTACAGTGACAAAGTCTTGGGCCATTTTAGGGAAGTGTTAAAGAGACGCCAGAAACAGAGCTCTCTCCACAGTTACTTTGCGAGACAGGACTAGAGTGACTCTCAAGGTGGTCCTAGTGGCATTAAGAAACAGAGAAGAGAAGCAGCCCCAGAGAAGCAATTGGTACCTGAGGTGTTGCTGGAAGGGGATTCCCCTTCCAAATTGTAAACAATCCAATCTCTCTCCTCCTCCAGTCTCCTATACACTAAGAAGAATCTCCAATAAAGGTAAGTGTTACGCTGTTAATGTTTCATACATCATTTCCCATTGTATTGTTTATGTACTAGTACATGTATATTTCATGTAAAAGATTTTTTTGTTTTAATACTTCTGGGTGTCAGGAACGGATTAATTGTATTTACATTATTTCTTATGGGGAAAATTGATTCGCAAATCGTAAATTTCGTTTATAGTAACGGCTCCAGGAACGGATTAATTACGAGAAACGAGGGACCACTGTACTAGTACGGCCGAAAACCTGAAAGGGTTAATAACTTTTATAGGTCTAATACAGTGGAACCCCGGATTTCGCAAGCACTGGACATATGACTTTACGGATTCCAGACACTTTTTGTGTGAAATTTTGCTTCGAATTTCAGACATTGTCTTGGGAATTGCATGTATCAGGCATGTCCACCTGCCAGGACAGTGCTTCAGTCTGGCTCTGTCACTGGTTGAGTGAACATTTATCTGAAACATTTCGCAATTTTTGCGCTTGTTTATTGATTGTGACTGTGAAATAAGCCACCATGGGCCCAAAGACAGTTCCTAGTGCCAGCCATTTGGTAAAGAAATTGAGAAATACGATAGAATTAAAGAAAGAGATTGTAGAAAAATATGGAAGTGGCATATGTTTGTGTCCTTGACAAAGATTTTGAAGGGTTTGAGGCTGACCCTGTCGACCCTATGCCTGTTGTGGAATGTATTTTGTCTTTGGGAAAGTCCATGGAGTTGGATGTGAGTGGCCAGGATGTGGAAGAGTTGGTGGACGGCCACAGAGAAGAGCTAACCACTGAAGAGCTGCAAGACCTTCAACTCAAACAACAACAGACTGCAGCTGAGGAAATTGCTTCTGAGGAGGAGGAGGAGGAGGAAGAGAGAGGGGAGACTGTGTCTTCTTCAGTGATTAAGAACATGTGTGCAAAGTGGAATGAGTTGCAAACTTTTGTTGAAAAGTATCACCCTGACGAAGCTGAAACAAGCCATATCTGCAACATGTTCTGTGACAAAACCTTGTCCCACTTCAGACAAATCTTAAAAGAGATGCCAGAAACAGAGCTCTCTGGACAGTTTTTTTTTTTTTTTTTGTGTGTGGCAGAGGTCCAATGACTCTCAAACTGGTCCTAGCACCAGTAAAAGACAAAGAAGGGAAGTAACCCCAGAGAGGCCTTTGATACCTAAAGTCCTTATGGAAGGGGATTCCCCTTCCAAACAATAACCTCGACTCCCTCTCCCCTCCTCGCCTTCTTCAATATGCCAGCAAGAGTCTTCAATAAAAGTATGTAATGTTTATATCTATTTCTCATTGTTATCTGTATGTAAAACTATAGTTATTCTTTAAAATATGGATTTTTTTTTTGTGAATATTTTTGGGTGTCTGGAATGGATTAATTGTATTTACATTATTTCTTATGGGAAATATTACTTTGGTTTTTGCACTTTTCAGATTTAGAATGACCTTCTGGAAAGGATTAATTACGAAATCCGGGGTTCCACTGTACTTACATGATTATGCATATTTCATCTAGGAAAAATATGAAATTCAAATGCAGTGTCTGTATTACAAATCAACACAGAACATACAAAGATGAATATGTCCAAACTTTAAGTCACAATGATACTAGGTAATATAACTCTTTGCAGAGTTGGTAATACAGAACATAAATGACAATGTTTTTTAAAACACAGGTCATCTCCCACTAAGGAAGGGTGACCCAAAAAGGAAGAAACTCTTTCATCATCACTTCACTGTCTTGCCAGAGGTTTGTCAATGCTCCTCCAAACTTTGGAGTGCAGGCACTGCACTTCTCACCTCCAGGACTCAAGTCTGGCTAACAGATTTTCAAGAATCCCTTTATACAGATTACCTTGTTCACACTCTAACAGCACAGGAAGACATAAAATCCACTTGTCTTCACTCACTCTTTTCTAGCATGCTCACACATGCCCGCCTGTTGGATATCCAAGCCCCTCGCATACAAAACCTCCTTTACACCCCACCCCCCTTCCTTCAACCTTTCCTTGGATGACCCCCACCCTGCCTTCCCTCCACTACAGAGATTTATACACCCTACAAGTCATCCTAATTTGCTCCATTCTCTCTAAATGTCTAAACCACTTCAGTAACCTGTTCTAAACCCTCTGTATAATGCTTTTAGTAACTCTGCACCCCTTCCTAATCTCCAAAGTGAATTCTCTTTCATAATATTCACACCACACCTAGTCATCAAATGCAACATATCCACTGCCTCCAACCTCTTCACTGCAACATTCACAACCCATGCTTTACACCCACATTAAGTGTTGGTACCACTTTACTCTTATTCAAAGTGAATCAATACTTTCCCCCCTTTTGCCTCTATGAATAATGCTCTTTGGCTCCACAAATGCCTCAATGCACCACTCACTTTTTTCCCCTCATCAGTTCTATGGTTCATCTCATCTTTAATAGAAGTGCACTGACATCACAATCAGATGGTGATAGTGGACTAAAGTTCTTTTCCCATAAGCCATGTGTCTTGTACAAGGCAACTACTATGCCAGAAGCAAGGGGCTAGTATCTACGTTCAGATACTTAACAGTTAAAGCAGCGAATCTGATAATTGATTGTTGATGCTACAAATGAAAAGGAACGTGTTTTCTTAGCACTAAATGAAACAAAGTTAAAAGGGGTAGGAGAATTTCAATAGGCAGGATTAAATGATAGGTTATGGAAAAAATATTATAATTATTAATAAAAGCATCAGGTCTTATCAGCACTTAGCACATGGGGAGCTCTACCTTAAATAAGTGTGTAAAACCACCGAGTGCCTGGGTTCTACTAGTACCACTTTATTTTCAGGGAGTTCACCTCACTTTTTGATATTTGTAATCATTTGCTTTAGCAGGGACAAATAATCCTCTTTACAAAAATTGAAAAATAATATTTCATATCAACAAGAATTACTGTAATAAATATTCTTAACACTAACCTTAGGCAAGAGGAACTCTCCAGGCAGTTCAACCTCTGCTGTTTGTAGACTAAAATTACTGAGATACCGACACTTTTCTTCTATTAGGAACCATCTGCTTAAAAAAGAATTATTTTTAATGTAGAATATATGAATAGTTCAATAAGTATGGAATACAGTGGTACCTCAATATTCAAACTTAATCCATTCCAAGAGGCTGTTTGAATAGTGACTTGTACGAATAGTGAATCAATTTTTCCCATGAGAAATAATGCAAATTGGATTAATCTGTTCCAGACCCTCAAAAATTACCAATTATAAAACATTTTAAGTGAAAATATTGCTTATTTCAACATGTATAATAATACTTGCATACATAAAATCATACATGAAAATTATAAAAATAAAAACATGAAATAATTCAAAATTCAACTGGACAAACTGCTATTATCTTTTGTATTCCTGGGATGTCATGAAGGGCACACATCTCTTGAACTTTACCTTTACTGAGCAATGCTGATGACCTAGGAGGAAGGTGGAGAGATGTTATTGTTTGGAAAGGGTGTTACCTTCCATAAAAACATCTAGTAACTGCCTTTCTGGTTTTTTTCTTGTCTGTCTCTGTGCAATAACACTTGAAGATGATGGGGATTAACTAGCATTAGATTTTATTTTTGCTAAAGAAGCTCTCCATGTTGTCTGCTTTTGACAAGTTTTCAAAAATTTTCTAAAGTGGTCAACAACCCTGTCACTGAACAGGTTGATGCTCCTAATCACAACAGTAATGTTAGGATACCATTTTTCCACCAGGCTCTGTGTTTGAGCCCAATGGTAACACAGTTCCTTAATTTTTGCAGTGGTAATGTTGCCCTTACTGCTTCTCTCCTCCTTCGAAGGAATTTCTTCAACCACTTCTTGCTGCTCCCTGTGCAGGTCTTGAAGTTCTGTGGTGAGTTCAATCTTGTGATCCTCCACCAACTCCTTTACATCCTCATCATCCATTTCCAAACCCATAGACTGGCCCAGAGAAACAATATCCTTCACTACAGGCTCTGCCTCAAACCCTTCCCTCCCAAGCTTTGTCTATCATCCTTAAACACTAGAGGATATTAAAATGGTTTTTCCAAAATTCCCTAAGGGTAAGGTCTGTTTCAGAGGTCACAAACTTGCTCCCGGAGTCGAAGAATTAAAAAAAAAAAAAAAAAAACACACAAAATAATAAGAGAATCCTTTTCTGAAGGTAATAAAAACAAAAGCACGTTATATGATGGAAAACTTAAGGAATTCCACTCTTGTGAAGTTAGCAGTCTCAGCCATACTTACGCATCGGCGATTTCGAACATTTTGAGCCCTATTTTGGGCCAATTCCACTGTTCCAGTCAAGCAAATTCATAGATGTTTAGCTAGAACTCCTTTAATTCTATCGATTGAGTACAAGAAATTGCTCATCTACCTATGTATATCAACAGTTACCCAATAAAGTGATCAGAAATTACTAATTTGGCCAATTTCACACAAAATTCAAGAAAGGACAATTTCAAAATAGGGTCCAGAATAAATAATGTAGACATTCCTGGCAATAAAATAACTTTTTCTGTTCATTAGTCATGTCTCCCGAGTACAGTTATTCAGGCTAAAACGTTGTGTAGTTTTAAAAATAGGTTAGATAAATACATGAATGGGTGTGGGTGGGTGAGAGTTGGGCCTGACTAGCTTGTGTTGCTGGGTCTGGTGCTGTGCTCCTTCCTTGAGTGGAGGTGACCAGACTGGGTGGGTCTTTGGGCTAATCCGGGGGGGTGGGTCATTGGGCTAATCTGGGGGGGGGGGGCATGGACCTGCTCTGCATGGGTCAGTAGGCCTGTTGCAGTGTTCCTTCTTTCTTATGTTCTTATATGGTAATAATTGTATAAATAATGTCAGTGCTTTCATGAGTGTACATCAAACTGGCCATTTGACGTGTACTGGATGCATGAAGTGGTTTGTTTACTCCTGAACATTGGCAAAAATTTAACATTTCCACTACTTTGAGCTCAATTTCAAGCTACAGTGGACACTTGTTTTTCATAAGACTCGAAAGTTGTAATTTTCGAAAATCATAACGTTTTTTCGTCAAAACATTGACTCGAAAATCGTTTGACTCACAAACAGTTGTTTGTCTAGGACACGTATGCACGTCCCCGAGCAGCCTCACACTTCATTCCCAGCCAGTGTGCCATTGTTTATCAGTGAGTGAGGATGATCCCATGAGTTCATACGATATATTTCATAATATTCCATTCGTTTTAGTGCTTGCAACTGCTAAATAAGCCACCACGGCTCCTAAGAAAGCTTCTAGTGCCAGCCCTTTGGTAAAGAATGTGAGAAACACACACAATTTAAGAAAAAGTTTGTAGAAAAATACGAAATTGGTGGTGGTAGAGTGGTAGCAGTTGTGAAAGTGGTAGAGGGTGGTAGTGATGGTGGTAGAGGGTGGTAGTGATTGGGGTAGAGGGTGGTAGTGATGGTGGTAGAGAGTAGTGATGGTGGTAGAGGGTAGTGATGGTGGTAGAGGGTGGTAGCAGTTGTGATAGCGGTAGAGGGTGGTAGTGATGGTGGTAGAGGGTGGTAGCAGTTGCGATAGTGGTAGAGGGGGGTAGTGATGGTGGTAGAGGGTGGTAGCAGTTTTGATAGTGGTAGTGATGGTGGTAGAGGGTGGTAGCAGTTGTGATATTGGTAGAGGGTGGTAGTGATGGTAGTGGTTGTGGTGGTGGTAGAGGGTGCCTTCTTCAGTGATTCAGCGATTCCACTAACTCCTCCAATGTTGTTGGAGTTATATGGGGCTACAGAAAACACCGCCGCCTCAGCTGCTGCTTCACCATGTTATATCTTCGAAATTGGTCATCCTGTGTTATTTAACTATTGTAAGAGAATATGTTCATCACTTAATATTATAACGCAAAAGTCCCCATTTATAGCTAAAATAGAGACTTTCGGCGTTATATTATTATCTGTTAAAATAGTGATAATACCATGGTATTTTTCATATATTAACAGATAATAATATAATGCCGAAAGTCTCTATTTTAGCTATAGACGGGGACTTTCGCGCTATAATATTAAGTGCTGAACATATTCTCTTACAATAGTTAAATAACACAGGATGACCAATTTCGAAGATATAACATGGTGAAGCAGCAGCTGAGGCGGCGGTGTTTTCTGTAGCCCCATATAACTCCAACAACATTGGAGGAGTTAGTGGAATCGCTGAGGCTAACCTTGGGTAAGTGGGGAAGGGGAGACATCTGGGAGTGAGCGGGACAACAAGACAAGAAATAGAAGGAAGCAGCCCAGCCACCGTGGAGAGAAGACGTCGTCGTTCCTGCTCTTCAGCTGAGCAACTCTGAACACTGTTGCTCGAGATTTTTCTTGGGTTATCCTGAGTAATTCTTCACCAGAGCTGAGAGGAAACTTGCTTGCAGTCACTTCGAGCCCCATCCCATCAAGAGGGTAAGGCGGTGACTTGCTTGCTTGTTCACCCCTCTCATCCCCATCTCCCCATCCTTCCCCATCCTCCCCTCACCCAAACATCAACACTGGCCCACACACTTAACACACTACATACATTGCTATCCTTCTGACTTTCCTATCTTCTTCTTTTTCGGCAACTTCGCTTTGGCGAGTTAACACAACGCATTTTGACCAGCCGATAGCCCGTGTGGTTTTTTAAAATCCGGCCGATCTTTGCCTTGGGCCCTTTCTCCTCACTACTCGAGGGTAGGCTATCTTAGGGGCTGACCTTCATAAGTCAGCTGAAATAGGATGTCAGATTAACATTAAGGAAAGATCCTCTTTTGTTAAGAACTTCTCTGCCAGATGTTCCTTCCTAGACATCATGGCAAGGATACGTGTAAGATTACGTATTGATGGAAATCAAATGTCCATGAAAGAAATTCTAACATGTATTTGCTCAAACTCAACTGTTGCTCCAGTGGATGTTTTTCAAACCCACGCTGGAGCAGTACTTCTCCTCTCTTTGGAAGAAGAGTTACTTCAACTGCTGAAGCATGATGTCCTTGAAAAACTGAAGACTTCTGGTGTTACCCCAGTTGCACCTGAGAGCTATCAAGCTCAGAGGACTGTGTTTGTGGCCAGAATCAACTGTTTTATGAAACATAGCACTGTGAATGAAATTGTTGAGGACATTAATACAGAGAATTCTGAATTTTGGGCTGTAGAAGCACATAAATTCTCTAATCCTAACAACAACAAGGTAATCCTAAAATTAATACTTGAGACACCTGAGGAGGCCAAACTTGTGTGTCAAAATGGCTTCAAATGTTTTGGCACTAGATGTACACCTGACCAAATCTCTCTTGAACGATTTGTCAGTGTGACACAATGTTTTAAATGTTATGCCTTTGGTCATAACACCAACAAATGCAGTACTCAAGGGCAAATTTGTAGCATTTGCTCTGGCCAACATTCTTATCGAGATTGTAATAATAAAAATACACCCAAATGTGTCCTCTGCAACGGAAAACATCATGCTGTTTCTGCTATTTGTCCTGAAAGGAAAAAGGAAGTGCAGAAAATTATTGAAGCCAAGAAACTGTCCACTTCAAAGAAGACCACTCCTCAGGCACCACCAACGATGTCCCAAACTTCCTTCCCAGCTCTGCCTGGATCAAGTGGGACTCCTCAGGTCTCTACCAATGGTTCCAATGTTTGGAGTTCTGCCCCTCTTGGAGCGCCCCAATCTAACCCTCACCTACAACATACACAAACGCAACAGTGCTTTCTTGTTCGCTTTCCCTTAAGGCGAACAAGAGGAATGGTATTCCTTCGTCCCAATCTCTGGAAAACTGCTCGCAGTACGCTCTCATCATTGATTTTAATGTTTGATGAAATCGTTCGAGGGCTCCTTGCGACTGAGGGTGATAAGCAACAGAAAATACGGACTTAATTCCGAGGCGAGATAAGGCATCACGAAACATCTTAGAGGTAAAATTTGAACCTTGATCGGATTGAATTATTCGGGGAATCCCCACCTGTGAGAAAAATTTTTGCAAAGCTCGAACAATGATGCGAGAATTAATTTTTCTCAAAGGGATAGCCTCTGGATATCGAGTAACAACATCCATAATTGTAAACAGATATTGATTCCCTTGTTTAGTCCTGGGTAACGGACCAACACATTCTATTATCAGGCGTGAGAAGGGCTCACCACTGACGGGAATCGGAATGAGGGGAACTGGTGGAGGTGTGTGCGAAGGTTTGCCGGTGACTTGGCAGACTTGACAACCTTTTAAATAGCTTTCCACAGTCTCCTTCATTCTGGGCCAATGAAAATGCTTGCCTATTTTTCCCAGCGTTTTCTTTACTCCCAAATGTCCTCCCATGGGACTATGGTGGGCGAAACTAATAGCCAATTCTCTAAAGGTGCTAGGTAGCACTACTAGATGTTTGCTGGTAGACAGATGATCGTCGGAAGACAAAAGAGACTTTTCCTTTCTCATTAATATACCATTAGCAAGATAGTAACAATTGTCCAGGTCTTGGGCGTCGTCTTCTGTAATAGCTATCTCTCGTAATTTCTCTAGGGATGGATCAAGGAACTGATCCCTTATTAAATCTTCTTTCGATAGCATTTTAATATCAGAATCTTGAAAAGGGCCGATCATAGAATATTTCAGATTTGAAGATCCGGGTTGTAAGGATCGGCTGAACAATAAATCGAGACCTAAATCTTCGCCTACACTTAGGACTTCAGTTGATAAAGGATTTTGAGCCGCTCTAGACATTGTTCAAGTTATAACATTGAGAGGAAATAAGGTAGGAGCCTCTTTTCGAGCTTCTATGGCATAGTTAATGTCAGTAGAATTATCAATAACTAGAGGCTCTCGGCTTATACCCGGATAGTCTAGATCATTGCCTATGAGTAAGTCAACGCCCTGAATAGGAAAAGTTTCACTGGATATACCTACCGACACAAAGCCAGTATAGGTTGGTGTTTGGATGTATATCCTGTGAAGAGGCACTCTTATAATGGCGCCTCCATAGGCTTCTAGCTTTGTGAGAGTCATATCACTTACGGGAAGTATGTCCTGCTTCAACAATGTTAAATAACTTCCAGTATCACGGAAGGAATTAATTTCAACTAATTGAGTCTCGTCTATTTCAACTTTCACTTTAGCAAAGTAGGGACTCATAGCTGAGTGAATATCTTTTTCTGAAACAGCTCTAGTATTGAGTCATCTAGAATGACTACTGATTCGTTCTTGTGAACCTTGTTCGGTACTACGGTTCAGTTTCTTTTGAGTTGTCGATGAAGATATTACCTGAGTTGGGAAACGAAGTCGCTCATTCCTGGTATCCCTCTCTAGCCAATAACAGTGTTTCCTTAAATGCCCTTTCTTATTACAATAAGTGCAGTTCAACTCACTGTTATGCCTTAGTGGTTTTGAACTTTTCCTAGAGTTAGATCTAAATTTATTATTAATGGGCGTGGAGGCATCATAGGAGGTCGGGCAAGGATTCTGTATGCAACGCATCTCTGTAAGATTGGATCGTCCTTTCTTAGGGGCATATTTAGTCACTGTTTCCTTACTTTTTGTTTCGCCAATCAATTGTTGAGATATTTCATAATTATCGGCGAGCGAGGCTGTTTCTAGTATATTTACTAAGGGGCAACTAATCAAATACCTATGCAAGTCTTCTGGTAAATTATTATAGAAATCCTCATGCAGGATCAATTGGGAAAGACTTTCCATAGATTTACAGTTAGAAGCTCTACACCATCTCTCAAAAGCGATTTTCTTTTCACGTGCAAAATCTACATACGACTGAGTTGGCTGGCGTTTTAATGTTCTAAAGGTTTTTTGATAACTTACTGGGAGGAGATCATAAGCCTTTAGGATAGCCTTCTTAACGGAATCATAATCCACATATTTCTCAAAAGGTAACTTTGAGCTTTACCAGACAACGAAGTATGTAATAAGGTTGCCCAGTGTTGTCGGGGCCAGCGCATAGCACGTGCTTGATTCTCAAAGACTTCAAAATAAGTATATAAATCTCCGTCATTAGACCTTGGAACCATAGATGCAGCTTTTTGTATGTTGAAAGAATCATTTGAGGATTCAGTACATCTTTCACTCACATTACCTTGTTGTTGTTGTCTTATATAGCGGAGCGTTTCCCTTTGAAAGCCTCAATTTGAGCAGTCTGTAAAATAAATAGTCTCTCTAATTTCTCAAACTGACTTTCAGAAATATGCCCCGATGGTATCGAAAATTCAGTCATCAGAACTGAGTGGTAAACAAGGCGATGACCTGGCGAGCTGATCTTTATTCTAGTCGGTGAATGGCAGACATGTTGATCGAGGACATAGGCACCGATTCCCGTCAGTGGTGAGCCCTTCTCACGCCTGATAATAGATTGTGTTGGTCCGTTACCCAGGACTAAACAAGGGAATCAATATCTGTTTACAATTATGGATGTCGTTACTCAATATCCGGAGGCTATCCCTTTGAGAAAAATTAATTCTCGCATCATTGTTCGAGCTTTACAAAAAATTTTCTCACAGGTGGGGATTCCCCGAATAATTCAATCCGATCAAGGTTCAAATTTTACCTCTAAGATGTTTCGTGATGCCTTATCTCGCCTCGGAATTAAGTCCATATTTTCTGTTGCTTATCACCCTCAGTCGCAAGGAGCCCTCGAACGATTTCATCAAACATTAAAATCAATGATGAGAGCGTACTGCGAGCAGTTTTCCAGAGATTGGGACGAAGGAATACCATTCCTCTTGTTCGCCTTAAGGGAAAGCGAACAAGAAAGCACTGGGTTTAGTCCATTTGAATTAATTTACGGACACCAAGTACGCGGCCCCCTCGCCGTACTAAAAGATTCATGGACCGGAAAATCAGAACCCTCGTTTAACCCTTTCAGGGTCCGTCCCGTAGATCTACGGCTTTTCGGTGAGTGTCCAAACCGTAGATCTACGCCAAAATTCTAGCGCCGTCAAATTTAGCGCGAAAGCGCTCATAGGCCTACATGTGAGAGAATGGGTCTGCGCCGTGGGTGTGTGCCATAAACAAAAAATCTAGGCGCCTGCATAGCATTGTGGGAACGCCGGCTCAGTCACCCTTGTTCACCATGCCTCGTCGCAAGTCAGCTCTCACTCCCCGGAAAATTGGGACTCTCCTCTTCCTGTCTGATAGTTCTGACACTGATGGAAGTGGAAATGAAGACGAATTCTACGGCTTTGATAAGTTAGTGACCGAAAATAATGACCAGGATATCGATAATAGTGCAGAAAACCCCGACGATCCTCGACCTTCTACCTCTGGTGTGGGCACTCGTGACTCACGGTCGGGTGTTCCTAAACGTAAGAGAAAACTAATATTTTCCCGTGGCCTGGCCTCTGACTTCAGTAATGACGATGATTCTGACGTGGATTGTGATTTTATTGCGCTCGACGATCATTCGAGTAGTGATAGTGAGGAAACATATTCACCAGTGAAGCGTCGGTATGTTCGCCGCCGCATGCGCTCGGGTAGTGTACCCTATGCTGTGCCCAGGGGACGGAGTACATCCCGGAGTACATCCCGTGGCCCTACACCCGTTTTAGGTAGTGATAGTGAGGACGATGTGGCTACACTTGGCATGGATGGGCCACAGGCATCAGTGGATGGTGTTAGTGGTGCTGGTGGTGGTAGTGGCACCGCCATGCGTGACTCCCTGTGCCACGCGGGGACCCACGCTGCTGACTCGTCAGTTCAAGGACAAAGCGGAGCATCACCCACCAGCCCACCACAACCACCCATACAACCAGCCTATGATGTCCAGTATCCACCAGCAAACCGTATCTGGGATTGGCAGCAAAATCCCAATTTTGTTCCCAGCCCTCACCACTTTGATGACTCTCAAAGTGGAATTCTACCTACCTGTCCCCTTGGAACCACGGCCAATGAACTGGAATTCTTTGAATTATTCTTTGACCAGCCATTGATGGAAATTATTGTCAGGGAAAGTAATAAGTATTTTCAGTACACCATGGCAAATACGATCTTATCACCACAGTCAAGACTACACAGGTGGAAAGAGACGACTGTTGCAGAAATGTATTTGCTTTTTGCAACAATAATGCTTATGCCTCACGTCTATAAGCATAATATAAAAGCATACTGGTCCACAGATCGGCTAATTTGTACCCCATCCTTCAGTGAAATAATACCAGTGAACAGGTTTATCTTACTGTTACGTATGTTGCACTTCTCTGACAAAACCAGGCCTGACAGAAGTGACAGGTTATACAAGATTAGAAATGTTTTCATGTATCTCAAACAAAAGTTCAGGATATACTTTTATCCATTCAAGAATCTTGTAATTGACGAGTCTTTGATTTTGTTCAAAGGTAGACTGTCATTCAAGCAGTATATACCGAGCAAGAGGAACCGCTTTGGTATAAAATTGTTTGTACTCTGTGATTGTGACAGTGGCCTGGTGTTGGATATTGTTGTATACACGGGTAGTAAAACATTGAAAGATACCAAGATGTTATTGGGTATCTCAGGTGACGTAGTGAGAAACATGATGGCACCTTATCTTGGTAAGGGTCATACATTATATACCGATAACTGGTACACAAGCCCATTACTCAGTGATTTCATGCGAGTGAACAAGACAGATGTGTGTGGCACAGTGCGTTCTAATCGTAAACATATGCCCAGGCTCAACGCAGGTGTTCGTGGTGATGACGTGCAGGTGTTTACTGCCAATGACATCATGGCATGACAAACGAGATGTCACATTGTTGACAACCATTCACCGTAATGAAATGCAAGACAGTGGCAAAGTTGATCGAGTGACTAATGAACGTATTCGAAACCCAGTGTCAGTGATTGATTATACACAAAACATGCGCTTGGTTGACAAGTGTGACATGCAGATTGGTTTTGTTGACTGTGTTCGTAAGAGTTACAAGTGGTACATGAAACTTTTCTTCCATCTCATGGACATTTCAATGCTGAATGCATATAATATGTACCAAATAAAGACTGGTAACAGACCACCGTATGGTGAATTTTGTTTGTCTGTTGTCAAACAACTCATAATGAAGTACCAGGTAACAACACCTGCAATACAACATGGTCCTCGAATTCATCACAATATACCCAAGCGTTTGAGGAGAGAAGGTGATCATTTCATAATACAGCTTCCTTCAACTCAAAAGAAATTTGCTCAGAAGAGATGCATTGTCTGTGCACAAACAAAACGACGGCAACAAAGACGCAAAGACACTCGGTTTATGTGTGAGGAATGTAAGGTGCCTCTGTGCATGGTGCCTTGTTTCAAGGAGTTCCACAAGCTCCAGCAGTTCTAAAACCATGTCCAGTGATTGTAAATATGTAAATATATGATAGAACATTAGTATTATACAATATTTGTGCATGTTATTGTAATAAACAACAGTGGTAAACAATAATATGATAATAACTTTAGTGCGGTTATTGTGTTCAATACAGTGAGTATATATATATCAATTATATACAGTATTGGTCTCTCAGGCCCCAAATGTTAGTAGGAATAGAAAAAATTGGAAAAGAAAAGAAAAAACAACTAAAACAACAAAATAATATAATACGCGTATGTGGAATTCGTCGATGTTGCCGCCACCACATCATTTTCTATAAACTTCTTGGCACTGTATCTCGGTAAGTAATGATCAGATTCTATTTTTTTTTGTTTTATTACCTTCACAAAAATATGCTCTTTAATTCTGTAAGAAAAAAATTTTTTTTTTTTTTTTTTTCAAAATTTCTTGGACACTGGTGCGTGACTTCAGATTTTGGCCTTGGACCCTGAAAGGGTTAAAACAACTCCAACTCTAATGCAAAAGCGTTTGTCACAACTGAGGGAATTAGCCGCAAAAAACTTAGCTAAGGCCCAATCCATGATGAAGCATTGTTATGACAAACACACACGCTCTCGTTTCTTCAAACCAGGTGACAGTGTGATGGCACAGAAATTCTTACCTGGACACGCTCTGCAACCTAGATACGAAGGTCCTTTGGAAGTGATTGAGCGGCTCAATGAGTTAAATTATGTACTACAAACTCCAGGAAAGAGAAAAGCAAAACGTACTTATCACATAAACCAACTTAAGGCTTACCACCCTAGTATCGTACCAGTTTCGACAGTTCTTTCTTTAGCTGAAACTGAAAATGTAAGTCTGCCCAGCATCTCTAAAGCGATAGAAGTACGTTTAAAAAATTCAGAGACATTGCAATCTCTTGATACCTTTCTTATGGACCTTGATTTGAAGAAAGCAAAAGATATCAAAGACTTGATATTACGTTATGAGGTTTTATTCGATGACGTCCCTAGGTGTTGTACATTGGGAATTCACAACATAGATGTACAAGGAGCTAAGCCTTGCAAACAGTCACCTTATAGGGCAAGTCCACTCAAACAAGAAACATTAAACAAAGAAGTAGAATTTTTGTTGTCCCATGGACTCATAGAACGGAGTAAAAGTCCGTGGGCCTCGCCCTGTATATTAGTTCCCAAGCCTGATGGAACTTCTAGAATGTGCACTGATTATCGTAAGGTTAATGCTCTCACGGTACCAGATGGTTTCCCACTATCCCGTATTGATGATCTAATAGACAGAGTATCAGGAGCCGCCTATGTCACCCGCCTGGATTTATTAAAGGGCTATTACCAAGTGCCGCTTACCCAGTGAGCCCAAGAAATATCCGCATTTACTATACAAGGTGGATTATTCAATTATCGTGTTATGCCCTTCGGGTTGTGTAACACGGCCTCTACCTTTCAGCGCCTGATGAACCTGCTGACCAATGATTTAGGAGGAGTGGATGCATATCTAGATGATCTTGTTATATATAGCAATGAGTGGGAGCAACATTTAATTCGCCTGGAAACCTTATTTAAGAAGTTAGAAAAGTACAACTTCACCATAAATTTAGCCAAGTGTCAGTTTGGACAAGCCAAGATTAAATACCTCGGTTTTTGTATAGGTCAGGGTGAGGTACGTCCTGTTGATGTAAAAGTTAGGGCCATTGCCGAGTTTCCTATCCCTCAAGATAGAAAGTCTATACAGAGGTTCCTCGGAATGACTGGTTATTATCGACGTTTCTGTCCTAATTTTTCTCAGGTTGCATCTCCTCTTACTGAGTTAACCAGTAGTAAGATGAAGTTTTGCTGGACGAAAGATTGTGAGATAGCTTTTAATCGGTTGAAGCGGTTGCTTTCTTCGTCACCCGTATTGAAAAGTCCTGACTTTAATCAACCCTTCTATTTACACATCGATGCCAGCGGTTATGCTGTGGGGGCGGTGTTACTTCAGAAATCCCCCTCTACTGATATTTTGCATCCTATATCTTATTTTTCTTCAAAGTTGGAACGTCACCAAAAGAATTACGCCACTGTAGAGAAAGAAGCTCTTGCCCTAGTAATATCTTTGGAACATTTTGACGTTTATCTGGGAACCTCCCCCCATAAAATTATGGTATTTTCTGATCACAACCCTTTAATTTATATTAATTCTATGAAGTCGAAGAATACCCGGATCCTCAGGTGGGCTCTGAGAATCCAACCTTATCTGATTAGTATTCAACACTTAAGTGGATCCCTTAACATAATTGCTGATGCCCTTTCTCGCCCCTGAAAAAAAAAAAAAAAAATGTATACCTTCAAATGTAAAGTTAAGAAATGAGTACTCTTAGAGCCTAATTTATATATATATTATATATTTTTATTAATGATTTTCTTTTATATTGACAGTATAACTATGAAAGCCGTTTCGTTGATGGGACGAAGTATTAAGTCCACATGGATGACCCTGACAGTCATGTCCGAGACTCCTATTCTCGAATTGTGATGGAAGCCACTCCAGATAGTTCTTCCGGCCATTGTTCCAAAAGCTCATCCCCTGGGAAATAACCATGCTGATCGAGTTCTTTCTTCTCCATTCTTTCGTCGTACTACATGCCTTATTTACCAAGAGGATGCTTACTATAAAGGAGATATTACCAAGGACACTTGCAAACCCCCTACTGCGACCTATTGTCGTAGGGGGGGGGGTTATATCTTCGAAATTGGTCATCCTGTGTTATTTAACTATTGTAAGAGAATATGTTCATCATACAATATTATAGCGCGAAAGTCCCCGTTTATAGCTAAAATAGAGACTTTTGGCGTTATATTATTATCTGTTAATATATGAAAAATACCATGGTATTATCACTATTTTGTTATTATCACTGTTATTTTATTATTATTGTTAGGTAGGATTTCTTGTGTATATAGAGTTTTAGTCTCGGAACCATCCGGTGAATTGTTCAATTGTTTACGTCCGGCTGGCTGACGTTTGGGTCAGCTGATCCAACCTGACGACGCGTCAACAGACTGGCAAGTAGTCAGTCTGCTCCTGGCTCTAGCCCTGACAACTGATCGTATACTGGCTCTTACGGTGTACAGTTTGAATGGTTTTGAGAATTGGACTCTAGAGCTGACTCTGTTCCTCATTGCTCTGAAAGATTCTTTTGATATTTATATTCTTGGTCAGTTCAGTAATCCATAGAGATACTTTATGGCCAGATTCAAAGGTCTTGTTAAATCTTGTACCTTTTGTATTTTGAGTTTACAGTCTTGTTAAGACAAAGACGTAAATGTTAATGAAGACTTAATTACAGGAAGAATAATTAAACTTCCTTATTAATGTGACATTTCCATGATTTTGAACTAAATGTATATGGTAAATTTATTGTACAAAGTATTAAGTTACATTAACTACAAAGAGAAGATAAAGTATTGTATTTAAATACTTTAATAAATTTGAATATTATTCTATGGAGTTTCCTAGTTGAAATTATTTCCCCTAGACTCTAAAATACCTTTAAATAACTCGGATCCAAAAATCTTGTTGCATAAGAAATAAATGGTAACAGGCCACATTCTGAAGTTCTTTAAAAAAATTTCTTATTCACAACACACCACCATTATGGACGGCTTATGCTCTCAGTGGCCCTTACACACCCAACAACAACACAACACCTCTCGTGACATACATAATGACTTATTTTATTCATTCTCGAGTATATTCCATGTTTCTATGTTATTTAATATTGTTTATTATGTCATATTAGTTGAATTGTGATAGATAAATAAGCCGTAGAATTGATATTAGTGTCATATTCTCCAACAATAAACTTGCCTCCCTCCCTCTGCCCTGTCTGCCATACACCAACAAGGGTCTTCAATAAAGGTAAGTGTGATGTTAAATGTTCATTTATACATTTTATTAGTGCTTTACATTTATTTGGCATTCTTTTCTGCATGTAAATCTATATTAAGCTAGGGAAGTGACCCCTGAAGTGTCCTAGAGTCCTTATGGAGGGGGATTCCCCTTCCAAACAATAACCTCTCTTCCTTCTCTCCTCCTCCCTGTCTTCCAGTCATCAACAACAGCCTTCAATAAAGGTAACTGTCATGTTGAATGTTCATTCTTTTGTGCACGTAAATCTAAGGTAAAAAAATTTTTTTTTTGATACTTCTGGGTGTCTGGAATAATTAATTGGATTTACATTATTTCTTAGGGGGAAAATGGATTCGCAAATCGTCAATTTCAATAATAGTCACACTCTCTGGAACGAATTAATTACGAAAAACGAGGGTCCACTGTACTTTTAGTCTGTAAACCATTCAAAATCATCTCTATTTCTGTAATATATATTCCATTCTATTGAGACCAAGAAACTGAGAATACAACCATATAAACCAAAAACAAAGTCGCAGTTTTTTTTTCTCATGCACTCCATGCTGAAGGATTTTTTTTATACTGTGTACACCAACCACACAGACCCATTCTTTCACATGTTGGCCTACCAGCTTTCTCCAGCAAGATTAGAAGCCGCTAGAATTTTGGCATAGTATTATGGGACCGACCCTGGCTTCAAAGCCATAATATTATAGAACCAACCCCGAAAGGGTGAAACAGTGCTTTTGGGTAGGGCTTTCTAAAACTGGAAATTATCTGCTGGTTCATGGGCTGCATAAGAGGAGTGGTGTTAGGGGGCAAGAACTTCACTTTAACGAAGCTGTATTCATCCACTAAATTTTCCTCCAAGCCTGGAGGGTGAGCAGGAACATTGTCTTACCAGAAGTGCCCTTAATGGTAATTTTTTTCCATTAGGTAGTACTTCACACTTAGGGGGCAAACACTTCACGTATCCATTTGGTGAACTGCCTTGTTACCCAGGCTTTACCATTAGCCCTCCACATTACACTGAGTTTACTTTTTATCACACTGTTTTTCTTAAACACCCTTGGATTTTCAGAGTGGTAGACTAGCAATGGTTTAATTTTCCAGTTCCCACTAGCATTACCACACAAGAAGTGTCTTTGCTTGTCTTTCATGGGCTTGTGTCCTGGTAATGATTTTTCTTCTTGTGTGATGTAGGTTCTCTTAGACATTCTTTTTCAAAAGAGGCCAGATTCATCATAATTAAAAACTTGTTGAGGAATAAATCCCTCAATGTCTACATAGGTTTTAAATTCCTTAACAAACTTTTCAGCATCATCTCTATTAGCACTGGCAGCCTCCCCATGCCTTACACTATGAATCCCACTCCTCTTTATAAATTTATCAAACCAGCCCCTACTTGCCTTAAATTCATCACTTTCAGAAACACTGTCACCGGCCAATTGGTTTTCATTAATCCACACTAACAAGAGTTTTTCCATTTCTTCAATTATCTGTGGCCTTTTTACAGAAAGAATTTTCACTCTTTTTGCCATATCAGTCCCTTTTATTGCCTTTTTATTTTTCAATATGGATGATATGGTGGATTTTGCCATACCATACTGAATGGCCAAGTCTGATACATGAGTTCCACTTTCCCACTTCACAATGAGTTCTTTTTTCACTTTACCTGTCCTCACTGCTTTCCTTTTAGGCTTGTTTAGATCACTACTCTTTTCTTGGAGCCATGAGTACTTATTTTCAATGAAAATATTTTAAAAACACCACAAAATAATAATAAGATGCTTGTACGAATGATACTTATTAACAAATGAAGGGTGACGAGAGACCGAGCACGTGATACTTTGTTTCATCGAGCTTCGTCCAGATGGACCGTTTTGTTTAGGTCAAATATTGAGGCAACGTCCAAATGCCAAGTCAATTTTTTCTTGAAAAAGTTGGGCAAATATTGAGTAGTACGAATATAGGGACATGAATATCGAGGTGCCACTGTACTAAAATTACAGGTTGCATGTTAGCATCTATCTGGCTGCAGTAAGAATAAGTTTTCCTGCTGAATAAAATCAATGCTAATAAGCAAGCTAGATTTAGGAAAATTTATTGAAATTATATTCTTAGGTATAAAGGTACAATTAGTTAGCACTACATGTCCAGTTGACACTTCAAAAATTACCTGCAATTAGGTGACAAAACTTATGCTGATGTTTCAGTCCAAGACAGACCGAAGTGTTATCATAAGTTTCTTCTAAGTGCAGGTTTTTTGTATATTGCTCCAGACATGGTATTGTGATATTTTTATTCTTATGTCCCAGAGAACACACCTTTTTATCTAACATATTAAAAGAAAGCTTCACTCACTATAAAGCTTTACTTTTTATTTTTAACATGTTGGCTGCTTCCCACCGAGGCAGTGTAACCCAAAAATAAAGAAAAGCCCAAAAAGAAAGAAAAAATTTCATCTTCATTCAACATTTTCACCATCACTCATACATAATCACTGTCTTTGCTTTATTATTGAATGAATTATGTTGAACTTTATCTAGTTGCCTTGTGTAATATATAATTTTAATGTAGCTCTGTTTATATTTCAGAGAGAAATGGACTAGGTAGACAGAGAAAGATATATAAATACTGTATATAAAATCTCAATACTGTGCATTACTTACTTAGGCAACAGCTTTACTCTTGCTTCCAAAATCTTGATCCATTTCTTGAGCTTGTGAATAAGGTTATGTAACTTCATAGCTCCTAGCTGTGAGAAATCAAAATCTGTTGTGAACTGTCCCTTCATCTTGTGGAATACAGGGTCCTGAACTGTTGCCTGGGCACGCCTGGCTAGGGATTCAGAAGCAGCACTTGCGTACTGTCCTCCACCACTTACAGAACTGCTGATATTTTCTGTAATCAACAAAATCAGAATCCAATATTAAATGCTGAATCAAGCATTTTATGTACAGTATTAATCATGAAATTTATTATTTTATACTTAAGCCAATTCAAAATTTTGTTCACATTAGATAAACAGATTACAAGCTTACTGACTCATCTTTTCTATTTAGTAGAGTACTATAAATCTCAACTAGCATAATGTTACAATTTATTTCAAAATTTCATGTCAATACACTTACCAATATAGATAAATGGTTTAAAGAACTGACAAGTTGATTGTGGAAAAGTTTCACCACACAGTGGCTTCATCAGTCCAATACAAAGAAGAATGGTGAAGATCAGAGGGAGTCTGAGGTAAGCAGTCCCTCAGCCTGATCTTCACCATTCTTCTTTGTACTGGACTAATGAAACCACTGTAGTAAACCATTTCCATAATATAGATACCCAAGTATTGCACATGTGTCTAATTTATCACACTTACCAATGCCAATGCCAAAAGTTGAGACAAGTTTTTTAACAAATGAAAGTGTATGTGGTGTTATGTTTGCCTCTGACACCGCTCCTGAGTTTTCAAATGCTACAGCATAGCATTTTGCAAGAGCTTGGCGTAGTTGCCGCAGCACTACCTCATCCCAATACTCTCGGAAGCACACCATCTAGAATAACAAATATGGTTGCAATTATGTAAGCTAATGATAATTTTAAATTTTTTTTGAAAAGTTAAGCAATGATCAATAACAGGTACCAATTCTAGATATTTTTTGAAGGTGTACATCTATAGTATGAACACTGAAGAAATGACAAATAATTAAAGAGCTCCTTGTACTATAATAGACAAGAAAAATCTCAATAAGAAGCAACAATAAATCTTTAAAACGCTACACAATTCTGTCTGACAATTAACAAATTTGGATAACATTAGACTGAAAAGTGACAAGAAAAATCCTTTAATAATTTCCAATCTATGTATCCACAATAATTTCATTATTTATAGTTGACCCACGAGCAATTTTTTTTTTTTTTACACAGGCAAGGTAAGGATCCCTAGCTTTATTGACAAGCTATTTACAGGTTAAGGATTCCTAACTTTATTGACAAGCTAAGAGCTGTTACCTACATCAGCTCATTTGAAAGCATTTTTATTGTTATGAGACATACAAATAGGGAACAGCATGAAGTTGGAGCCATCTGTGGGTTACTTTCCTGAATTTTTTTTTTTAAACCCTTGAGGGTCCAGACTCCCAATCTGAAAATTCCCCACAGGGTCCAAGAACTTTCAAAAGAATTTTTTCTTATTTTTTCTTGTGAAATGGTAGAGAATCCTTTTCTGAAGGTAATAAAATAAAAAGTAAAAAATTTGATAAAAAGTTGACGAAATTACGCTCATGTGAATTTTGCTGGCTCAGCAATATTTACGCACTGGTGATTTTGCCCACTTTGAGTTCTATTTTCAGTCAATTACACTGTTCCATCAGACCAAATTACATTTTATCAAATGAGCACAAGAAATCACCCAACCATCAATTTCAACTAACAAATAAAGTGATCAGAAATTGGTAATTTGGCCAATTTCACACAAATTTCAATATATGCCAATTTCAAAATATGGTCCAGAATAAACAAAGCAGGCATTCCTGGTAGTAATATGACATTTCCTTCATTCATTAGTTGCATTTCCAGGCTTTACACATTTACTCCATTCTGATTTTTTATTCACACAAAAAACATAAGAGTTACTGTTATGCAATATTGTAATAATTGTATAAATAATATCAGCATATTTGTGAACGCTCATTAGACCCACCAGTTGACGTGTACTGCACATGTGATGTGATTTGTTTACTCTCGAACATGATAAAAAAAACAAACATTTTTGCTATTTTGAGCTCAATTTCAAGCTATTTTCAGTCCTAAAACCCATCAAAATCTTGTCTATTTCTGTAATATATCTTCCATTCTATCAAACGAGACCAACTACCTCACATATCTTTTTTTTTTTTCTACTTTTTTTATTCTTTTGCTACCTTAACTTGTATATTTTATCTTGTCAATTTAAATCTAGATATACTCTAATTCTTGTAAACAACTTATATAACACCTTAGTGCAATTACAATTGAGAGTCTTGTGCCTTTTTTATATTATTAGATTAAACTCAGTTGTACTATAGTCAATACCAAATTCATTATATTAGACCATATTGCAATTACTAGTGAGAGACTGGTGCTATTTTTAATTTGTATTTTTATATTATTATATTAAGTCTAGTTGTACTATAGCTCATTCTAGCTCAAAACATAGACTCCACAAAAGTCATTACATTAGACCTTAGTGCAATTACAAGTGAGAGTCTTGTTCTATTTCAAATTTGTATTTTTATATTACTAGTTTATACCTAGTTGTCCAGAGGGCTGAGGAGGGGTTGTTGAGGTGGTTCGGACATGTGGAGAGAATGGAGTGAAACAGAATAACTTCAAGAGTGTATCAGTCTGTAGTGGAAGGAAGGCGGGGTAGGGGTCGGCCTAGGAAAGGTTGGAGGGAGGGGGTAAAGGAGGTTTTGTGTGCGAGGGGCTTGGACTTCCAGCAGGCGTGCGTGAGCGTGTTTGATAGGAGTGAATGGAGACAAATGGTTTTTAATACTTGACGTGCTGTTGGAGTGTGAGCAAAGTAACATTTATGAAGGGGTTCAGGGAAACCGGCAGGCCGGACTTGAGTCCTGGAGATGGGAAGTACAGTGCCTGCACTCTGAAGGATGGGTGTTAATGTTGCAGTTTAAAAACTGTAGTGTAAAGCACCCTTCTGGCAAGACAGTGATGGAGTGAATGATGGTGAAAGTTTTTCTTTTTCGGGCCACCCTGCCTTGGTGGGAATCGGCCAGTGTGATAATAAAAAAAAAAAAAACCTAGTTGTACTTTAGTTCATTCCAGCACAACACATAGACAACATCAACTTCATTATGTGTAGTAGTGACTATACTCTATATGACCAAAATACTCTAGCTATATACTTATCCAAGCTTCCCACCACTACAGATATCAGTACTAGAACTCAACACATAACTCAGGATATAAATAACCATAATTTAAACCTAGAAGATGATTGATCACGTTGACCCTGATCTAAACCTCCATAATCTGACACCCAATCAAAACCTATTGGAAAGTAACTGCCTTTATTACACAGCATCACAAGCCAGCACTATCCTAAACAATGCTAAAAGCCTATCAGTACTTAACTACATCAGGTCCTTAAGCAAACACTATGATGACCTCCTGGCACTCCTTGAATCACTAAAGACACCCTTCTCCTGCATTATTCTTAATGAGACCTGGCTTAAGCAGGACACAATAGATATCTACCCTCTACCAGGATACACAGCAATTCACAACTGCAGACCAAACCAAGTTGGGGGTGGTATTGCAATCTATTACTCTAACCAATTATCTTGTATTAGCACCACTTGCTTTAGTGATGAATATGGGGAATACATTTTTGCAAATTTTACTGTAAAAAACCTTAAGACACCTATAACAATCGGTGCCATTTACCGGATACCTCACACAAACATCCCAAATTTCAGTGAGAAATTAAAGTCACTAATAACAAACAGACAAATGAATAAGCACCACCTTCTCTTAGCTGGAGACTTCAACATCAACCTTGGCTTACTAGATGATCAGCCGGTAACTGATTTCATCAACAATATGAACAAGACACTTCTCATACCAACAATAACTAAACTAACCAGGCTCACTGAGACAAGTGCAACCATAATAGACCACATATGGACCAATATACTAGCCCCCCTTAAATCAGGGATAATCACAGATAGCACTACAGACCACTACCCTACCTTCCTCCTGACAAACATTAATAAACCACCACTTGAATACAACAAAGTCTCATTTAGACTCCATGACGAGGCCTCAATAAGGAAGTTCACAACTAACCTAGAGATTGTTGACTGGCCTACAGAATTCTCCAAGGCCAATGGTATTGATGACTGGACAGACATTTTTCTTAACAAATTACTTAGACTATACAACAAACGTTGTCCTATAAAAACGAAACAGATCACAAACAAACGGCTTGGTTGCCCATGACTAACCAGCACCATTCTGAAATCCATTGACAAGAAACACCAATATGAAAAGCAATATAGACAGGGCTTAATACACAAAGGTATTCTTAAACACTATTCATCAGTTCTCACCAAAGTAATAAAGAAAGCCAAACAACTATACTACTCCAGTAGATTCACAGACACTAGAGGAGATACAAAAAGACCTGGAAAACACTCTCTCAGATTCTAGGGACCCACAAACAAGAATATTGTCCTAACTAAACCTAATGAAACACCACTACATCCCACTGACACAGCTAACAAGATAAACAACTTCTTCTCAACCATAGGATCTAATCTCGCCAATAAAATCCCACATACTAATGCCCATGCCAGGGACTACCTAGATGGGAATTTCCCAAATTCCTTCTATCTTGCACCAACTGAACCCTCGGAAGTCACCGAGATTATAAAGTCACTTAAAAACAACTCAAGGAATCTGTCTAATGTCCCACCATTACTGTACAAGCGAGCGGCCCATGTCCTTTCGCATGCTATTTCATTACTTTTTAACAAGTCACTAGAAACTAGCACCTTCCCGAAACTACTCAAGATGGCAAGGGTTACACCAATACATAAAGGTGGTGACCCTACAGACTTAAACAACTATAGGCCAATATCAAACTTACCATTGCTATCCAAAATCTTAGAGAAACTCGTGCACAGGAGACTATATTCATTTATAACAGCACAAAACATACTCAACCCCTGCCAATTTGGATTTAGGAAAAATAAAAGCACTAATGATGCAATCATAAAAATGCTAGATCTGCTTTACACAGCATTGGAAAATAAGGAATATCCACTAGGAATTTTTATTGACCTAAGAAAAGCTTTTGACACAGTAGACCACAACATCCTACTCCACAAACTTGACCATTACGGTATAAGAGGCCATGCGCTTGCTTATTTCAAATCTTACCTTACTAATAGGTATCAGTATGTTACCATTAAAGACACAGCATCAACAACACGGCCACTTGATACTGGAGTTCCGCAGGGAAATGTCCTTGGTCCCCTGCTCTTCCTCAAATACATCAATGATCTTCCAAACGTATCCCAACACCTGAAACCCATTCTCTTTGCTGACGACACGACTTATATCATCTCTCACCCTAATCTTGCCACCCTCAACACCATTGTTAACGAGGAGCTGATCAAAATATCGACTTGGATGACAGCCAATAAACTTACGCTTAACACTGACAAAACCTACTATATTATGTTTGGTAGCAGAGCAGGAGATGCACAAATTAACATTAAGATCGACAACACTCTAATTACCAGACATAATGAGGGCAAATTCCTAGGCCTATACCTTGACAACAACCTGAATTTCAGCACCCATATCCAACACATAACCAAAAAAGTATCCAAAACAGTTGGGATCCTCTCCAAGATACGATACTACGTGCCGCAAAATGCCCTTCTCACACTATACCACTCACTTATTTATCCATACCTCACCTATGCTATTTGTGCTTGGGGATCAACTGCAGCAACACACCTAAAGCCAATAATAACCCAACAAAAAGCTGCAGTAAGAATAATCACTAAATCCCATCCCTGGCAACCCCCCCCCCCCCCACTCTTCAAAGATCTAAACTTACTCCCTGTTCAGTACATCCACACTTACTACTGTGCAATCTACATCTACAGGACCTTAAACTCCAATATCAACCTTGACCTAAAATGCTTTTTTGATAGTTGTGACAGAACCCACAGGCATAACACCAGACACAAACATCTCTACGACATTCCCCATGTCCGACTAAACCTTTACAAAAATTCAATGTATGTCAAAGGCCCTAAAATCTGGAACACCCTACCTGAGAACTCTAGAACTGCAGACACATTCATCACCTTCAAAACTACCATTAGAAAACATCTTATCTCCCTGATAAACCCCATCAACTAACTACACGAATACCACCTGGTGGTTCACACTTACACTCACTCACCCATTTGACCATAAACAGAAATATTAATCTCAATCTTAAAATAATGAATCCTATGATACTCCAATACTGAAACTATGTACTGTGCCAAAACAAAAGCATTCACATTGCTAAACTCACAAACTAGTATTTAGTCACTTAGCCAAAATACCAACTTACCTCATAATTTGTAATATTTTAAAATAAAGAATTAAACTAAGTCTGCCCGAAATGCCTAGCCATGCTAGGCGTTCTAGTGGTACACTCTGTAATCATTATTTAACTACATGTAAACCACACAACAACCAAATTCTGTAAATTCAACATTGTAATCTTTATAGAAAATAAACTTTGAAAAAAGAAACTAAGAATACACCCATAAAAACCATATGAAAATACACCGCAAAGTTGTTTTAAACCAAATACAAGGTCACAGTTTTTTTCTCTCATTATGTACTATATGCTGCAGGATTTGTTTCATGTGATGCACACTTAGTGCATCGACCCATTCTCTCATATCTAGGCTCAAATTTACCATTTACAGCTTATCTGAGTGAGCTGACACCAGAGAATTTTCCAGCATATTTGTGAATAAGTAAAGCAGCATTAAACTATCTCCACATTTCTATAGCAATAAGCAAGAAGGAACAAAGAATTTGAGTAGAGTAAGATTCTTTCTTGTTACTTTAAAAGTTTATTCTAATAAATGAAACACAATAGTTTTAAGTTGTGCTAATTTCTTTTTTTTTTTTTTAACAAGTCGGCCGTCTCCCACAGAGGCAGGGTGACCCAAAAAGAAAAAATCCCCAAAAAGAAGATACTTTCATCATCATTCAACACTTTCACCTCACTCACACATAATCAATGTTTTTGCAGAGGTGCTCAGAACATAACAGTTTAGAAGCATATACATGTACGTATAAAGAGACACAACATCTCTCTCCAAACTGCTAATTTTCCAAAACCCATCCTTTAGAGCACAGGCATTGTACTTCCCATTTCCAGGACTCAAGTCTGGCTATATAAAAATAACCGGTTTCCCTGAATCCCTTCACTAAATATTACCCTGCTCACACTCCAACAGATCGTCAGGTCCCAAATACCATTCGCCTCCATTCACTCCTATCGAACACGCACATGCATGCCTGCTGGAAGTCCAAGCCCCCCGCCCACAAAACCTCCCTTACCACTTCCTTCCAACCTTTTCGAGAACGACCCCTACCCCGCCTTCCTTCCTCTACAGATTTAAATGCTCTCCATGTCATTCTACTTTGATCCATTTTCTCTAAATGTCCAAACCACCTCAACAACCCCTCTTCAGCCCTCTGACTAATACTTTTATTAACTCCACACCTTCTCCTAATTTCCACACTCCGAATTTACACCACACATTGCCCTTAGACAGGACATCTCCACTGTCTCCAACCGCCTCCTCGCTGCTGCATTCACAACCAAAGCTTCACATCCATATAAGTGTGTTGGTACTACTATACTTTCATACATTCCCTTCTTTGCCTCCATAGATAACGTTTTTTGTCTCCACATATACCGCAATGCAGCACTCACCTTTTTTCCCTCATCAATTCTATGATTAACCTCATCCTTCATAAATCCATCTGCCGACATGTCAACTCCCAAGTATCTGAAAACATTCACTTTTTCCATACTCCTCCTCCCCTATTTGATATCCAATTTTTCTTTATCCAAATCATTTGATACCCTCATCACCTTACTCTTTTCTATGTTCACTTTCAACTTTCTACTTTTACACACACTTCCAAACTCGTCCGCCAACATTTGCAATTTTTCTTCAGAATCTCCCATAAGCACAGCATCATCAGCAAAAAGCAACTGTGTCAATTCCCATTTTGTATTTCATTCCCCATAATTTAATCCCACCCCTCTCCCAAACACCCTAGCATTTACAACCCTATCTATAAATATATTAAACAACCATGGTGACATTACACATCCCTGTCTAAGACCTACTTTTACCAGGAAGTAGTCTCCCTCTCTTCTACACACCCTAACCCGAGCCTCACTATCCTCATAAAAACTCTTTACAGCATTTAGTAACTTACCGCCTATTCCATATACTTGCAACATCTGCCACATTGCTCCCCTATCCACTATCATATGCCTTTTCTAAATCCATAAATGCAATAAAAACTTTCCTACCTTTATCTAAATACTGTTCACATATATGCTTCAATGTAAACACTTGATGTACACATCCCATACCCACTCTGAAACTTCCTTGCTCATCCGCAATCTTACATTCTGTCTTACCTCTAATTCTTTCAATTATAACCCTACTGTACACTTTTCCTGGTATACTCAGTAAACTTATTCCTCTATAATTTTTACAATCTCTTTTGTCCCCCTTCCCTTTATATAAAGGGACTATACATGCTCTCCGCCAATCCCTAGGTACCTTCCCCTCTTTCATACATTTATTAAACAAAAATACCAACCACTCCAACACTATATCCCCCCTGCTTTTAACATTTCTGTCATGATCCCATCAGTTCCAGCTGCTTTACCCCCTTTCATTCTACGTAATGCCTCACGCACCTCCCCCCACACTCACATCCTGTTCTTCACTCCTAAAAGATGATATATCTCCCTGGCCAGTGCATGAAATTACCGCTTCCCTTTCTTCGTCGACATTTAAAAGTTCCTCAAAATATTCTCGCCATCTACCCAAAACCTCCATCTCCCCATCTACTAACTCCCCTACTCTGTTTTTAACTGACAAATCCATTTGTTCTCTAGGTTTTCTTAACTTGTTATAATTCACTCCAAAAATTTTTCTTATTTTCATTAAAATTTCTTGACTGCTTACCCACTCTATCATCTCCTCTCCTTTTGCACTCTCTCACCACTCTCTTTACCTTTCTTTTACTCTCCATATACTCTACTCTTCTTATAACACTTCTGCTTTGTAAAAACGTCTCATAAGCTAACTTTTTTATCACACCCTTTACTTCATCATTCCACCAATCACTCCTCTTTCCTCCTGCACCCACCCTCCTGTAACCACAAACTTCTGCCCCACATTCTAATACTGCATTTTTAAAACTATTCCAACCCTCTTCAACCCCCCCCTCACTACTCATACTTGCACCAGCCCACCTTTCTGCCAATAGTTGCTTATATCTCACCCTAACTTCCTCCTCCCTTAGTTTATACACTTTTACTTCCCTCTTGCTTGTTGTTGTCATTTTCCTCTTTTCCCATCTACCTCTTACTCTAACTTTAGCTACAACTAAATAATAATCCGATATCAGTTGCCCCTTTATAAACATGTACATCCTGGAGCCTACCCATCAACATTTTATCCACCAATACATAATCTAACAAACTATTTTCATTACGTGCTATATCATACCTTGTATATTTATTTATCCTCTTCTTCATAAAATATGTATTACTTATTACCAAACCTCTTTCCACACATAGCTCAATTAAAGGTTCCCCATTTTCATTTACCCCTGGCACCCTAAATTTACCTACTACTCCCTCCACAACATTTTTGCCCACTATAGCATTGAAATCCCCAACCACCATTACTCTCACACTTGGTTCAAAACTCCCCATGCATACATTCAACATTTCCTAAAATCTCTCTCTCTCCTCTACACTTCTCTCATCTCCAGGTGCATATATGCTTACTATAACCCAATTTTCACATCCAACCTTTATTTTACTCTGCATAATCCTTGAATTAATACATTTATAGTCCCTCTTTTCCTGCCATAACTTATCCTTCAACATTATTGCTACTCCTAATTTAGCACTAACTCTATTTGAAACCCCTGACCTAATCCCATTTATTCCTCTCTCACTGAAACTCTCTCACCCCCTTCAGCTTTGTTTCACTTAAAGCCAGGACATCCAGCTTCTTCTTACTCATAACATCCACAATCATCTCTTTCTTATCATTTGCACAACATCCCACGCACATTCAGACTTCCCACTTTGACAATTTTCTTCTTCTTATTCTTTTTATTAATTATTACAGGAAAAGGGGTTACTAGCCCATTGTTCCCGGCATTTTAGTTGACTTTTACAACACGCATGGCTTACGGACGAAAAATTCTTATTCCACTTCCCCATGGATATAATAGGAAAAGTAATGAGACCAAGAACTATTAAGATAAAATCAAAGAAAACTCAGATGAGTGTGTATAAATAAACATGTACATATATGTGTAGTGTGACCTAAGTGTAAGTAGAAGTAGCAAGACGTACCTGTAATCTTGCATATTTACGAGACAGACAAAAGACACCAGCAATCCTACCATCATGTAAAGCAATTACAGGCTTTCGTTTCACACTCACTTGGCAGGACGGTAGTACCCCCCTGGGTGGTTGGTCAACCAACCTACAAGATTAATTCTTTTTTAAATATTTGATTTAAAATTATAGGCAGAACTTGGTAATGTATGAACAATCTAGGAAAATGAAAGATTTCTGGAATTAGTAATGTGATATACTGTACAGAAATTTGTCAAAAGAAAACTGAAGTGTTTGCTAGCTATCAAGTTTTTGCTCTCCAACTATTTCATCCACTTTTCTCTAATTTTTTTTTTCAGTACTGTCAGTATGTGACTGGTTACTCCATTTTTTTTTTCTCAGTTTTCCTGTTTGCAATTAAAATTCTGGGGTGAACAGCTTAATTTTTCTGAACATTCTATGAGCACACATAGCACTATCTTATCTGGTACCACTGACCTTTTTTTTTTTTTTTATCAATATGCAAGAAGTTGCTTCTATCTCTCCTCTATGAATTTTTCAACATTCTCCACGTTTTTTAAATTTTTTTTAAGGGGTCAAGTTTCACCAATCAAGCACTAACCTAGCTAATTTTGTTGAGGTCAAGCTCCAGTGCCAAGGATTGTCCCTTTCTAGTGTATTTCACTTTTGCTACCCTTATGTTTTAAAAATACTTCTTGTTTTTTAATAGCGCTCTCATTCAATGAATCAACTTCACCCAGTAGCCAATTTTTATCTACCCTCTTTCATAATGAGAATTTTGTATGCCACATAATCTTGCCTCCAGAGTGTTGAGAAGTTCCTAAGAACATCCTTCATAGCTCTTATGTGCAAGGCTGGGTGAGGGTGTCTGGGATAAGCTAACTGTAATAATGTATAATGAAGAAATTTTTATCCTAACATCATAATGGAATGAAAAAAATAAAGACAACATGTATTGTAAAATACTTAAGTAATAAAAAAGTATAAAAGAATATACAGCACTGCATAATCTTTTTGTATTACTTGACATTTTCTGCTGATAAAATATACAGTACAACTAACACTAAAATATGAAGTGAAGAGTTGAAAATATGGTATTTCATGTATATAAACTCTTATATGAATAAACACAAATTACCTGATCTACAATTCCTTCCAGAGATGCCAGGACAGTAGGATGTAGCTCCTTTTGCATGTGCATGATGCGGGAACATCGCCACATAGGCTCTGTTGCTTTTATCGAGCCAGCTGTTTCAGTTCCCTGTTGCTGACCACTTTGCTGTGGTTGTTGTTGTGACTGCTGTGTTTGTGACTGCTGTTGCTGTTGATTCTGCTGCTGGGTTTTCTGGGAAGCCACAGCAGCTGGATCTACTATGAAAAAAAAAAAAAAAGATACATAAAACCTTGTAACAATACACATCAAATTTATTTATTTATTTATTTATTTATTAATGTGAACACTGAATTTGAAGTGATTCACCTAATTGAAAATTTAAGGATCTCCCGGAGATCCTTATGATTATTTAGATAAAATAATAGAGATTCTCCATAGGGAAGTGAGAAGAATATGTCCTCTGTCAGTCATGTGTGTCATAAGAGGCAACTTTAAATGCCAGGAGCAAGGGGCTAGTAACCCCTTCACCTGTAAAAATTACTAAAAATATAAAGACAAACTTTAAAGAAAGTGATTCTTCTTTTTTAGGTTACCCTACCTCATTGGGAGACAGCTGGTGTTAAAAAAAAAAATATAAGTGAGAAAGGCTGGATCTGAGAAGGCCCTGACTAGCATGGGCCTGTAAGCCTATTGCAGTGCTTATCAATTCTTACGTTCTTACAAGCGCATCAGCTGATCACTCATCAGCACAAGACAATTTACAACCATCCATCATGGCCCATTAGGATCCTAATAACCATTTTCACACACTAATCTAACTATAGCACAAGAAGGTTACAAACCCTTCACTATTAATCCTTTCAGGGTCAGAACCCCTGATTAAAAAAAAAAAATAAATGATAATCTTTTTCCAAAGGTAATGAAATAAGAAATATGAAATTTGATGGAAAACTTAGGAAATTAGAATGGTACCTTGACTTACGAGTTTAATTCATTCTGTGACCCAGCTCGTAACTCAATTTGCTCGTATATCAAATCAATTTTCCTCACTGAAACTAAATGAAATGCCATTAATCTGTTCCAGCGAAATTCCTGGTGCTCGGGAAGCAGGAGAAAATACTTCAACATAACGCCAGTATCAACTCTATGGCTTATTTATCTATCACAATTGATCTAATGTGACATAATAAACAATATAAATAACATAAGAACATGATATATACTCTAGAATGAATAAAATACAGTGGACCCTCAACTAACAGCGGCATTAAGTAATGGCAATTTCGTCTAACGATGCTTTTTGCCGTAAAAAAATGTCTTAACCAACAGCAAAAAACTCTACCAACAACGTTCGTCCGGAACATGTCCATGTGCTCGGAGTGCGGCTTGAGCGGGCAGCCCAGCAACTCCACAACTCAGTGTGCCATTGTTTACAAGGTGTTGCGGTCGGTTTCCATGTGTGCCTCCCATATATTTTGGATTATTCCACTGTTGTTAGTGCTTGTAACTGCTAAATAAGCCACCATGGGCCCAAGAAAGCTTCTAGTGTCAAGCCTGTGTTAAAAAGGGTGAGAATTACAATAGAAATGAAGGAGATCATTGAAAAATAAGAGAGTGAAGTCCACATGGCTGAGTTGGAAAGGCAATACAACATACCACATTCAACCATCAGTACTATCTTGGCAAACAGTGAGGCAATCAAGGAAGCTGCTGTTGCGAAAGGTTCAAGTATGTCTTCAAAACGGAGACCGCAAATAATTGAAGAGGTAGAGAGACTGTTATTGGTATGGATAAATGAAAAACAATTATCAGGTGATAGTGTTTCTCAGTCTACAATTTGCGAAAAGGCAAGGCATGATGATCTCATTAAGAAAATGCCTCAAAATAGTGCTGCTGCTGATGAATTTAAGGCCAGCAAAGGCTGGTTTGAGAGATTTAAGATTCATAGCAGCATACACAGTGTGGTAAGGCATGGTGAGGCAGCCAGTTCAGACAAAAATGCAGCTGAAAAATATGTGAAGGACTTTAAGGAATACACGGAGACTGAAAACTTAAAACCTGAACTAGTGTTTAATTGTGACAAAACAGGCTGATTTTGGAAGAAAATGCCAAACAAGACCTACAATATTCAGGAGGAAAAGGCACTCCCAGGACATAAGCCTATGAAAGACAGGCTGACATTAATGTTGTGTAGTAATGCTAGTGGTGATTGCAAAGTGAAGCCTTTATTGGTGTATCACTCTGATACTCCCAGAGTGTTCAAGAAAAACAATATCATCAAGGGTAATTTGTGTATCCTGTGGAGATCAAACAGTAAGGCATGGGTCACTAGGGAATTTTTCTTGGACTGGTTTTATGGTGTGTTTGGTCCCACTGTGAAAAATTACCTCCAGGAAAAGAAATTGTCACTCAAGTGCCTCCTGGTAATGGACAATGCTCCTGCTCATCCTCACGACTTGCAAGAGGAATTTGCAGGGGAGTTTGGTTTCGTTAAGGTGAAGTTTTTGCCTCCTAATACAACTCCTCTCCTCCAGCCCATGGACCAGCAGGTCATTTCAAACTTCAAAAACTCTACACAAAAGCAGTGCTTCAAAAGTGCTTTGAAGTGACCTCAGACACTCAGTTGACCCTAAGAGAGTTTTGGAAAGATCACTTCAATATCCTCAGCTGTGTAAACCTTATAGGTAAGGCTTGGGAGGGAGTGACTAAGAGGACCTTGAACTCTGCTTGGAGGAAACTGTGGCCAGAATGTGTATAACAGAGGGATTTTGAAGGGTTTGGGGCTAACCCTCAGGAGGCTATGCCAGTAGCGGAAGCTATTGTGTCATTGAGGAAGTCCTTGGGGTTGGAGGTTTGTGACGAGGATGTGGAAGAGTTGGTGCAGAACGGCGAGGAAGAACTAACCACTGCAGACCTGCAAGAGCTTCAGGTGCAACAGCAACAGATCACATCTCAGGAATGTTATTCAGAGCACGAGGAAGAGAGACGGAGGAAGATGACTTCGTCAAGGATTAGGGAAATGTGTTCAATGTTTACAAAGGTGCAAGCATTTATTGTTGAATTTTATCTTGTCACATAAGTTGCAAGCCGCATTGGCAACATGTACAATGACACTCTTGTGTCCCATTTTAGGGAAATCCTAAGGGCACGTGAGAAACAGAGCTCTCTGGACAGTTATTTTGTGCGACAGGGGTCCAGTGACTCTCAAGCTGGTCCTTGTGGCATTAAATAACCAAGAAGGGAGGTAACCCCACCAAAGGACTTGGTACCTGAAGTCTTTATGGAAGGGGATTCTCCTTCCAAGCAATAGACAATCCTGAATCTCCCCTGCTGCTGGCACATCACTCATCAACAACTCCACAAAAAAGGTAAGTGGCATTTAATTACTGTTTATTTTGTATGTCCCATTCATTTTCGTTTCAGGAAATGTATATTTCATGAAAAAAAAAAAAAATTTCAGACTTTGGGGTGTCAGGAACGGATTAATTCCATTTCCATTATTTCTTATGGGGAAAATTAATTCGACCAAGAGCAAATTCGACTAACGGCAAGCTCTCTGGAATGGATTAATGCCGTTATTGAGGGTCCAATGTATGTCATTATGTGACGAGTGGTGGTGGCCACTCCCAAGGTAAAAATAATTATCGCTCTGACCATATCTTCCCATTCTTGAGGTCTTATTATAAGAGAAAGAGTTTGTGAGGCTAACTGCACTAGACCACTAGTTTCATAAGGAAAACACTGAAACAAAAGCGATTTTCTCAGATTTTTTTTCTCCGAGCCAAGAGACCGGCCTATGTTTTGGGTGAATATATCAGCATAAATGCCTCATGCCTTCTCGCTTGTACTGCCTTGCCAAGTCGACTACATGCACACCACACTGGTGTTTTTCTATGATTTCATGCTTTAATTCACTGGACAGCATCCTCTTCTTCTCAGCACTGTCCTTTGCACTTACTTTCTTAGGACCCATGGTTAGAAAAAAGAAATTTGGCAAAATAACTGCACAAAATGCAAGCACAACACAAGAGAGATGCTTCCACGGCAAGGTAACTATGCACACTGTTGTGGCGTTCACTGTGCCAACTAGTGGCAGCGTTTCAGAAGCTCGCTCGTAATTCAGATTTGGCTTGCAATTCAAAGCAAAAAATTGACCGAGCAACGGCACATAACTCAGAAATCTCGTAAGTTCGGCAATCGTAAGTCAGGGTACCAACGTACGCTCTTGCAAGTTAGCAGTTTCAGTGATATTTACACACCAACGATTTTGTCCACATTAAGTCCTATCTTCAATCAATTCTGTTGTTCCAGTTGACCAAACTCATACCTATATAACTAGTATTCCTTCTATTCTATTGACTGAGCACAAGAAACTGCCCATTTACCTATTTCAACTAACCAATAAAGTGATTAGAAATCAGTAATTTTGCCAATTTCACACAAAATTCAAAAATATATATCTTCTATAGCCTCTCCTCACTTAACCCTATCACTGTCGAGACCCCTGCTCACAAACTTGCTCTCAGTGTCAAAGAATTTTCACACACACAAAAAAAAAACCCTCATGAAATGACATAAAATCTTTTCCTGATGGTAATGATACCATCGGGAAGTTGGTGGTCTAGGCGATATATACGCATCGGTGATATTGCCCACTTTGAGCCCTATTTTCAGCCAATTCCATTGTTCCAGTCGACCAACCTCATAGCTATTTCTCGAAAACTCCATTTGTTCTATCAATTAAGCACAAGAAACCACCCATTCACCGATTTCAACTACCCAATGTAGTCAGAAATTGGCAATTTGGTCAATTTCACACAAATTTCTAAAGATGCTAATTTCAAAATAGGGTCCAGAATAAACAATTCAGACATTCCTGGCACTAAAATAACATTTTCTCTGTTCATTAGTCACATCTCTAGGCCCCTCTTATATTACTCTTGACTTCCATTTTGAATTTTCATCCACATAAAAAACAGGAGATTTACTGTTATGCAGACTACTGCAATATTATATAATTGTATAATTAATGTCAACCCATTAGTGACTGCGTATTAGAATGGCTAGTTGGGCACTTATTGGACAGTGACGTCATGTGTTTACTCTCGAACATTGGCAAAAATCAAACATTTCTGCTACTTTGAGCTCAATTTCAAGGTCCTTTTCATTGTGAAACCAATCATCATCATCTGTATTTCTGTAATATGTTTTCCATTCTATGAAAGACGAAAAAGAAAATGAGAATACAACCATAAATACCATACGAAAATACACCTCAAAGTCGGCATTTTAGCCCTTAACCCTTTCAGGGTCGAGAGGTCCTCTCCTAAACTTGTTCTCAGGGTCGAAAATTTTTCACAAAAAAAAAAAAAAAAAATTCTTATGAAAAGATAGAGTATCTTTCCCCGATCACAATGACACCAAAAGTATGAAATCTGCTGAAAAACTTACGGAATTATGCTCTCACAAAGTTAGCGGTCTCGACGATGTTAATGTATCAGTGATTTCGCTGACTTTGAGCCCTATTTTCGGCCAATTCCAGTGTACTAGTCGACAAAAATCATAACTATTTCGCTAGAACTCCATTTTTTCTATTGAATAAGCACAAGAAACCACCCATTTACCGATTTCAACTATCCAATAAAGCAGTCAGAATTTAGCATTTTTGCCAATTTCACACAAATTTCAAAAGATGCCAATTTCCAAATAGGGTCCAGAATAAACAAGACATTCCTGGCACTAAAATAACATTTCCTTTGTTCAGTAGTCACGTCCCCAGGCCCCTCTTACATTTCTTTTGCTTTCCACTTTGAATTTTTATTCTCACAAAAAAAAAAAAAAAAAATAGAAGATTCACTGTTATGCAGACTACTGAATTAGTGTAAAAATGGTATAAATAACATCAGAACACTTGTGAAAGAATATTAGACCCACCAGTTGATGTGTATTGGACGTGTGGCATGATTTGTTTACTTTTGAACTTAGGCAAAAATTTAACATTTCTGCTACTTTGAGCTCAATTTCAAGGTACTTTTCATTGTGAAATCAATCAAAATCGTCTCAATTTCTGTAATATGTCTTCCATTCTATAAAATGAGACCAGGAAAACTAGAATACAATCATAAATACCATATGAAAATACAGTGCAAAGACGCTGTTTTAAACCAAAAATACGGTCATTTTTTTTCTCTCATTACGCACTGTGTGCTGCAGGATTTTTTTATACTGTGCACAATGACCACATAGACCCATTCTTTCATATGTAGGCCTACCAGCTTTCTCTCACTAGATTTGAAGGCGCTAGAATTTAGGCGTACTAGTACGTCAATAACCCTGGTGCGTAAGCCGTACTAGTACGTCGGAAACCCTGAAAGGGTTAAACTCGCGTTGCGCTCCGAATATTGAGACAAATACAAAAACTGGTTTTTTTTTTTCCATTTAAAATGAAGAGCACATTTTTCTACATTTTATAAGATTAAAAAAAATTTCAGGGTAAGTACTTACCGAGATATAATACCGTGAAGTTGGCCCTGGATGCTCACCTGATGGCAACATCGACTTCTGCCACTTGCAGAAGTGTTGCCGATATACCTTTCCTTGTTTTTTTTAATTTATGTATTTTTTATGTTCTGGTAATTACAATTTATAACAGTTCTTGTGATTTTATAGCCAATCTTTGTTCTGACACTAATATTAGGTACTGAAACAGTGCTCAAATAGTCACAATTACATTGACAGGTAAACATTTACACCTGCTTAGGTTATTTACTATTGTCTAGAAATATATACAGAGTATTTATAGGTCCCAGCAATGTTTTAGATACCCTGGCATCTACCTTGAAGCATGGTGTTATGAAAGGCATCCCTATACTGTTGACAGCCCAGTGACATTTGATAAATGCCCACTGCTCTGGCTAACCCTCGCTGTATTTGTTACCAATGTTAAACACAAACATGTCTTGTTTCTGTCTATTTATCTGTCTGTCTGTCTATCTGCCTGTCTATCTTTGCCTGGAATTTTTGGGTTATCCTAGGTAATTTACACTATGTATAATAACTGTACTTATGTGTGCATGTGAGAGAGACATAAATAGAGATATAGAGAGACAGCCAATGCCAGCCAAAACCAGACAAAGCCAGCCAGCCTGCCAAATACATAAGAACATAAGAAAGAAGGAGAAGGAGCACTGCTGCAGTCCTACTGGCCCATGCAAGGCAGGTCCATCCCCCCCCCTGGTTTAGACCAATGACCCACCTAGTCAGGTCACATCCACTGAAGGAAGGAGCACGACATCAGACCTAGTAGCACAAGCTAGTCAGGTCCAACTCACACCCACCCACACTCACTCATGTATTTAGCTAACCCTCGCTGTATTTGTTATCACTGTTACACACAAACATGTCTATCTGCCTATCTATCTATCTGTCTCTGTCTATCGGCCTGCCTGTCTGTCTCTGCATATCTGTCTTTCTGTCTGCTTGGTGTATAGTATATCAAGCTCCTTGAAGAATGATGTTATGACAACTGTGACATTTGATAAATGGGCGCTCGGGGAACCCTGGCTTTATTTGTTTTTACTGATACATATAAACATGTTTGTCTGTCTGTCTGCCTATCTTTGCCTGGAATTTTTGGGTTATCCTAGGTAATTTACACTATGTATAATAGCTGTACTTATGTGTGCATGAGACAGAGATATAGATAGAGATATAGATGGAGATATAGACAGAGAGACAGCCAAAGCATGCCAGCCAGCCGGCCAGCCTGCCAAATACATAAGAACATAAGAAAGAAGGAACACTGCAGCAGGCCTACTGGCCCATGCAAGGCAGGTCCATGTCACCCCCCCCAACCAGCTTAGACCAATGACCCACCTAGTCAGGTCACATCCACTGAAGGAAGGAGCATGACATCAGACCTAGTAGCACAAGCTAATCAGGTCCAACTCACACCCACCCACACCCACTCATATACATATTTAGCTAACCTATTTTTACTTTCCTCTTAAAATGGGAGTGTTAATGCGACATAGCATTAGTGAATCCCTGGTGTTTGCCATGCTATTTGCTCTAGCTGGCACTCAATTGAACTGTTGCTCCCATAAAGCACTAAGTGCTCCCAGATTTTGTTAATACTGCGCACACTGAGTGCACAGACCCATTCTTTCATGTCTAGACGACTGAAGCCTATTGTGCCAAATTTGAAGGAATGAAAAATAAAACGTTGATCTACGTTTGGAGCGCAACGCGTGCAAACGTAGATCTATGTTTGGACAGTTTAAGAGTTAATAAAAAAACACGGAGTTTCTTGTTTTTCTCATTATACACTGCGTGCTGCAGGATTTTTTTTTATACTGCGTACACTGACCATGCAGACCCATTCTCTCACATGTAGGTCTACAAGCTTTCTCCTGCTAGATTTGAAGCTGCTAGAATTTTGGGGTATTAATACGTCATCAACACTGACTTGTAAGCTGTACCTATATGTCACCGACAGTGAAAGGGCTAACGACAGAGTTCCGTTTCTAAGACCTCGTTGGTAAATGAATTTGTCACTAAGTGAGGAGCATACTATAATGATAGTGAGTTTGTGTCAACCGTCTTCGATATTGTTTTAATGTCACAGTTGCACCATTTATAGCATTCCTGGTATATTTTTAAATGTTAATACTACAGTAGTGTAATGTACATTATAATAAACAGAATAGAGGACATCAGCTCTAATATACATTATTTAGGTATGCATACAGTGACACCTGCGGTCACGACCATAATTCATTCCAAAACTCTGGTCATGACACAAACCTAATTTCCCCACTGGATTATAAATAAGCACAGTGGAACCCCGAGTTTCGAACACATCAGCTACTGAACGCTTTGAGTTTCGACCACTTTTTTCGCACCAATTTTGTCCCGAGTATCGAACGTGCCCCGTGTTTCGAACTGCATACCAGACCTGTCTGCCTGCCCGCGTCCCCCATGCAGGCGTCATGAGCCAGTCTGGCTTTGTTTATGCTTGAGTGAACACTAACCTGCGTGCTCATTCAAGCATTTCACTACTAATTCATTGTGTTTGGTGTTTGTGCAACTGTGAAATAAGCTACCATGGGCCCAAAGAAACTTGCTAGTGGCACCCGTGGTAAAGAAAGTGAGAAACACCATAGATGTGAAGAAGGAAATAGTACAAAAACATGAGAGTGGCGTGCAACTTGTGGAGCTTGCCAGGATATATGGCAAAAACAAATCAACAATTGCTTCTATCCTGGTGAAGAGAAAAGAAATCAAGGAAGTTGATGTTGCGAAAGGTGTTGATATGCTAACCAAAAATAGACCACAAATAGTCCAAGAGGTTGAGAAGTTGTTGATTGTGTGGATCAAGGATAAAGAGAGCGGGTGATAGTGTTTCGGAGACAATCATTTGTGATAAGGCAAGGCAATTGCATGACAATCTCATATAGAAAAGGCCTGCAACAAGCGCTGCTGTTAGTGACTTTAAGGCCAGCGGAAGCGGGTTTGACAAATTTAAGAAGCATAGTGGCATACACAGTGTGGTAAGGCATGGGGAGGCTGCCAGTTCTGACAAACATGGAGCTGAAAAATTCATAAATGAATTTCAGGGGTACATAAAGGCTGAAAAATTGGAATCCAAACAAGTGTTCAATTGTGACGAACAGGCCTGTTTTGGAAGAAAATGCCAAAGAGAACCTACATAATGCAGGAGAAAAGGCACTGCCAGGACACAAGTATATGAAAGACAGGCTAACTCTCTTGTTTTGTGCTAATGCTAGTGGGGATTTTAAAGTGAAGCCTTTACTGGTGTTATCACTCAGTAAATCCCAGCGTGTTCAAGAAAAACAATGTCGTCAAGAATAGATTTTGTGTGTTGTGGAAAGCTAATAATAGGGCATGGGCCACAAGGCAAATTTTCAGAGTGGGTCCATGAAGAGTTTGGCCCCAATGTGAAAAAATACCTCCAAGGAAATAAATTGCCACTCAAGTGCCTCCTGATACTGGACAATGTTCCTGCACATCCTCCAAACTAGGTAGACCTACTGTCAAGGGACTTCAGTTTCATCACAGTGAAGTTCTTGCCTCCTAACACCACTCCTCTCCTCCAGCCCACGGACCAGCAGGTCATTTCTAACTTCAAAAAACTCTACACAAAGGCAGTGTTTGAAAAGTGCTTTGAAGTGACCTCAGACACTCAGTAGACCCTAAGAGAGTTCTGGAGGAATCATTTCAGTATCTACAACTGCATAAGCCTTATAGGTAAGGCTTGGGAGGGAGTGACTTCCAGGACTTAGAACTCTGCTTGGAGATAATTGTGGCCAGATTGTGTTCAACAGAAGGATTTTGAAGGGTTTGAGGCTGACCCTGACCCTGCCGACCCTCTGCCTATTGTGGAAGGTACTGTGGGATTGGGCAAGTCCATGGGGTTGGAGATGAGCGGTAAGGATACAGGAGAGTAGGTGCAGGACCACAGGGAAGAGCTAACCACTGAAGAGCCGCAAGAGCTTCATCTGGAACAGCATCAGACCACATCTCAAGAACTTCCTTCAGAAGAGGAGGAAGAGGGGGTGGATGATGTGCCTTCTTCACAAATTAAGGAGATTTGTGCAAGAATGATGTGCAAAAGTTTGTGGAGAAGTACCACCCTGAGCAAGCTGAAACAAGCCATCTTTGCAACAAGTTCACTGACAAAACCATGTCCCACTTCAGGGACATCTTAAAGAGGCGCCAGAAACAGAGGACTGTGGGCAGTTATTTTGCGAGACAGGGGTCAAGTGACTCTCAAGCTGGTCCTAGTTGCATTAAAAGACAAAGAAGGGAAGTAACCCTAGATAAGGACCTGTAACCTAAAGTCTGTTTGGAAGGGGATTCCCTTTCCAAACAATAAGTGCTCCCTCACTCCTCCTCCCTATCTTTGATATGCTATCAACAATCTTCAATAAAGGGAAGTAAAAATGTTATTTTATATGTTTATTTAAATGTTTATTTATCTATTACTAATTGTACTATGTGTATTTATTGTATGTAAAACTATAATATCTATAAAATGCATTTTTGTTTTTTTGCAAATATTTTTGGGTTTCTGGAACGGATTAATTGTATTTACATTATTTCTTATGGGAAACATTGCTTCGAGTTTCAAACTTAATCCTGGAATGGATTAAGTTCGAAACTCGGGATACCACTGTATGATTAATCCATTCCAGACCTCTACAAACTGTGTGCAAATACTGCTTTTTTAAGCACAAAAATAGTTAATTATACTATAGAATGCACAGTGTAATAGTAAACTAAATGTAAAAACCTTGAACAATAGAGAAAACTAACACTGCACGAGTCTGTTCTAGACCCCTACGAATAACAGCGCTATCACAAGAAATAGGCATAATCTTACTTCTGAGATACTGAGGTAAACGCGCGTACACCTGATTACATAAAAATGAAAAAAAAAAGTGAAAATTGCACTACTTTTGGTTTTTCCATGCAATATAAGTGATTTCTCATAATTTCCCCTGTACAGTGGACCCCCACTTTACGATCAGCTCCCAATGCGACCAATTATGTAAGTGTATTTATGTAAGTGCGTTTGTACGTGTATGTTTGGGGGTCTGAAATGGACTAATCTAATTCACAATATTCCTTATGGGACCAAATTCGTTCAGTAATGGCACCTGAACGTACTTCTGGAATGAAATATCGTAAACCGGGGATCCACTGTATATTACATTGTTTTCTCTGGTAAGAGACCAGAGGTACCAAAGGAGAACATAATTATCCTTTTATGGTCAGGTACTTGAGTAGACCTCTGGCCGTTCCACATCTCTCTCTATTATATTCCAATTATTATTTTGGCCATCTTTATTATGATTTTATCTTATTTATTTTATGTCTGCTATCATTTCTGAATAAATGTTATAGGCAGATAAAGTTTATTACTAATAATAGCATAGGTACAAGACATTTTGTGGCCGATGACTAGAACGTTAACGAAGAAAATTCTTTCCCTGCCTCTCCTCTTGACTCCTCCTATCATATAGCTCCTACCACACTGTAATGATGTTCAGTGGTAAATTTAGTGTATTAGTCTAAAAATTTACTTCATGTTCATGCATATATTTACATGGCGCGTCATCACAAGAAATGTTCAAACAGCTATAATTTGCTGTAGAAACATCGTAGTATTACAATGGGATTTTCACCAAAACGTTGCTAGATTCTTAAACTATTTTTCTGTAAACAAAAATCATTTCTCATATTCTTCAATTTATTTTCTTACTCCATGTGCCGCATAGGTTACCTGTCTCTCAAGCACAAAAAATTAATCAAAGTTTGAAAAATCCTTAATTATACAAAATAATGCACAGTTTCATAGAGAAAAATGCTTAAATAACAGAGAAAAAAAATATCATAAACAACCAAGAAAATAAACCTTGCATGAGTTGACCTCTAGTGTGAAGGAAGTGAGGAGGAAGATAAGTGGGGAGGAGGTTACTATTTTGAGGGAGTTCACAGTGAATGAACGTACGTCTGAACAAGACAGACTGCAAGGCGAAGAGGAAGTCAGGAAAACTGGTGCGTGAAAAAATGGCGCAGAATGTGAAAATTGGTGCGGCTGTTTGTTCGGCACCCGATTGTGTGTTCGTGACCAGATGCAAAAATTTGGCAAATTTTTGGGTCGTGAACCAATCTGTTCATGTTCGGAAGTGTTTCTGACCAGATGTTCCACTGTACTGGTCAGATAGCCCGTCATAACTCTGGGTCATTGGTAAACGAGTACATCGCTAAGTGAGGAGAGGCTGTATTCCTTCAAGCGAGGCCAAGAAACCGAGAACACAACCATAAAAACCATACGAAAATACACTGCAGTCACTGTTTTAAACCAAAAACACAGTTGCAGTTTTTTCTCATTATGCACTGCATGCTGCAGGATTTTTTTTATATGGTTCACACTTACCATATAAACCCATTCTCTCAAATCTAGGCCCAAATTTACTGCTCGAAGATTATCTGAGTGAGCTGAGCCCATCACATAGAACAGGGCTGACCCGGGCTTCAAAGACGTAGTACAATGGGACCCACTTCTAAAGGGTTAGTGAAACATGACTGCGAGAAGATAGATGAGCTGTATATCAATGAACAAAATAAAGGACAAGCTCTTCACCAAAAATCATAAATGTAAACTGCAAAATAAACTAAGCCCAAGACATATCAGGAAGCATTTGTTCAACATAAGTGTACTAAACCAGTGGGATGAGTTAGATAATAGCACAAACGTTAATGCTACGAAAGAGTATCCAATATAAATATGATACAACATTTATTTACGCAAAGTCAACTATTTCTCGGGGTAAGGAATTTAAGTGGCGGGTCCAAGCTCACCTTCACTGCAAATGAAGATAAAACAAAAATGGGAAATATAGTGATACATACCACTTTTAATTCTTCCTCGCTGTTCAATTTTAAGAGTGAGATACAATGTTCTGATTGGAAAATACACAGCTTGAGGAAACATTCGTCCCACTTGGTTCAGGAGGTTGATGATCACCTGTAAAGTGAATGACCAATTATGTCATAATTTATAGCATATACCAGAATATATATTTTATAAACTCCTTTTATATATGTATAGTATTACTTTAATACTAAGATTATTATAATACAGCACATATATTAAATGTGGAGGAATAACATGAATCCAGACACTAACAAAGAGTAACTAAGTGGCAGACTTCTTTATTTGACTCATATTTTTACATAATCTGAAAACACTGTGAAATGCTATACTGCTATTCTCCTGGTGCTGAGGAAGAAAAGTGATGGAATTTAAAGTAGACAAAGGCCCCAACGCATATATATATCATCATATAACAGGAAACCACAGAAATTAAGATCAGTAGAGGTAAAGGTCATCTAGAAAGGAGGAACACAACAGAACAAAATCAAATACAAGGGTATATAAAACGTCTCTCATCAAATGTACACTATCCCCCTCTGACAGCAGCTGGATGACCATAGCTGCACGTAAAAGTAAGTCATAATAAAAGGGAGAGTGGGAAGATTAGTTTCTACAAACTTTCCAGGCATACAGTATAAGAATTACAAAACACTCAGCTATGCTACACTCTTTCACCACTTTTTTTCATTCTCTCTTCTATTCTGTGTAGTCCATCTTCCTTGCACTATTTTAACATTTTAATTTTTTTCTGCACAGATGAAAGTACAGTATATAACTTTTGTTCTGCATCAGCAGAAAATACATGCAGCATTTTCATATCCCATGAGGAAAGATGATAATGTTTATATATAAATTGTTTATCATCATGGGAGTCACAGGTCTATATAGATGGGACTAAATATGCTGTGTTTTGCAAAGCAAACACATGTAGTGTTTTCATATCCTCTTTATCTTCAGGGTTAAATTGTGAGGATACTGGAGATAATGCTTATTTTTTTTAACATGCTGGCCGTCTCTCACCAAGGCAGGGTGACTTGAAAAAGAAACACTTTCACCATCCTTCACACTATCACTATCTTGCCAGAGGCACACATATGACAGTTCAGATGTCCCTCCAAACAGTAAATATCCCTAACTCCTCCTTTAGAGTGCAGGCATTGTACTTTCCACCTCCAGGACTCAAGTCCAGTTAACTGGCTTCCCTGAATCACTTCACAAAATGTTACCCTGCTCACATTCCAACAGTTCATGAAGTGCCAAAAATCATTTGCCTTACACGTACTCCTAACATGCTCACACATGCCTGCTGGATGTCCAAGCACCTCGCATACAAAACCTTCTTTAACTCCCTTCAACCTCTCCAGGGATGGCCTCTACCCTACCTTCCCTTTACTACAGATTAATACTTTTATACACCCTCCAAGTCGTTCTATTTTGTTCCATCCCTCTCTAAATGTCCGAACTGCCTCAACAACCCCTCCTCTGCTCTCTGGATATTATTAGTAGCCCTGCACCTCATTCAAATATCCAAATTATAAATTCTCTACATTAAATATTTACTCCAAACACTGCCCTCAGATATGACATCACTGCCTCCAGTTTCCTCCTCACTGCAACATTCACAATACATGCTTCATACCCATATTAACCCTTTCATTGTAAAGACCCCTGCTCCAGTGGTGGCTCGTAACACCAGTAATACCATTACAGTGGAATCTCTACTTATGAGTGCCACAACATGTGAGTTTTTCAAGATACGAGCAGTCACTCGGTCGATTTTTTGCTTCCAGATGTGAGCGGGCCTCAAGGGAGGTTCCTTGATGCTGGTGAGGGGCTCTTGCTCTTGATCTAGGGAATTGGATCTCAGTTGCTTGTTGGACTATCTTATTGAAACTTGGAAAACGTATGATGAAAAGAAGAAATCGGACCATAAATAACGGAGTTCACTTCTCAGCCATTAGCCGCCCCTTAGTGGTATATTTTCGTATGGTTTTTATGGTTGCATTTTCGGTTTTTTTTTGGTCTCAATTGATAGAATGGAAGATATATTACAGAAATAGATACGATTTTGATTGCTTTCACAGCGAAAAGTAGTACCTTGAAAATGAGCTCAAAGTAATGGAAATGTTCGATTTTTGCCGATGTTCAAGAGTAAACAAATGTCATCATCCAATTTGTGTCACCTGGCCAGTCTCATACGCAGTCACAAATGAGCTGACATTTATACAGTTATTACAATAATGTAGTAGTCTGCATAACAGTAAATCTTCTATTTTTTGTGTGAAAAAAATTCCAAATGGTAAGTAGGAGTATTATTATAAGAATATGTACATACTAAAAGCAATGTGTGGTGTAAATATAACAACATAAGAAAGAAGGAACACTGCAACAGGCCTACTGACCCTTGCGGAGCAGGTCCATGTCCCCCCCCGGATTAGACCAATGACCCCCGCCCCCCAGATTAGCCAAATGACCCACCCAGTATGGTCATCTCCACTCAAGGATGGAGCACTGCACCAGACCCAGCAGCACAAGCTAGTCAGGTCCAACTCAAACCCACCCACACCCACTCATGTATTTATCTAACTTATTTTTAAAACTACACAACGTTTTAGCCTGAATAACTGTACTCGGGAGTTTGTTCCACTCATCCACAACTCTATTACCAAACCAGTGCTTTCCTATATCCTTTCTGAATCCGAATTTTTCCAACTTGAAACCACTGCTGCGAGTCCTGTGTTGGCTGGAAATTTTCAGCCTGCTATTTACATCTCCTTTATTTATTCCTGTTTTCCATTTATACACCTCAATCATATCTCCCCTAATTCTATGCCTTTTGAGAGAGTGCAGATTCAGAGCCCTCAGTCTATCCTCATAGGGAAGATTTCTGATACATGGGATCATCTTTGTCATCCTCCTCTGTACGTTTTCCAGAGCATTTATATCCATTCTTTAATACGGTGACCAGAACTGAGCAGCATAGTCTAAATGAGGCCTAACCAAGGATATATAGAGTTGAAGAACAACCTGAGGACTTCTATTATTTATACTTCCAGATATGAAGCCAAGAATTCTGTTAGCTTTATTGCGAACACTAATGTACTGTTGTCTTGGTTTTAGATTACTGCTAACCAGAACTCCTAAATCCTTTTCGCAATCAGTAGAATTAAGATCTACATTATTTAGTTTATATGTGGCATGGTTATTTACCTGTCCAACATTTAGAACTTTGCATTTGTCAATATTAAACTGCATCTGCCACTTCTCCGACCATTGCATCAGTCTATTCAAATCATCCTGGAGTGCTCTAGTGTCCTCATTAGAATGAATTGGACAGCCTATTTTGGTGTCATCAGCAAATTTGCTTATGTCGCTATTTATTCCCTCATCTATGTCATTTATGTAAATTGTGAACAACAACAGGCCCAACACTGGCCCCTGAGGAACACCGCTTGTGACGTGCCCCATTCTGATTTTTCCCCATTTATGCAAACTCTGCTGTCTATTTGTCAGCCATGCCTCTACCCAGAAAAAAATTTCTCCTCCTATTCCGTGTGCCTTAAGTTTCCTCAATAGCCTCTGGTGTGGAACTCTATCGAAAACCTTACTGAAGTCCATATACACAATATCATATTCATTACCATGATCTACCTCCTCAAACACCTTACTGAAAAAAATTAGTATATTCGTAAGACAGGAACGCCCCTTTGTAAAACCGTGTTGAGATTCATTAATCAATCTGTGCCTGTCAAGATGGCTACAAATTGCTTCGGCAATTATTGATTCCATAATTTTTCCCACTATGGAGGTAAGGCTTATTGGTCTATAGTTCGAAGCCAAGGACCTGTCACCTGCCTTATAAATAGGTACATTGTATTACATTTGCCCTTTTCCACTTATCAGGCACTATGCCAGTTTGTAGTGATACGTTAAAAAGATTAGCCAAAGGTATGCTAAGTTCCTCTTTACATTCCTTTAACACACTTGCAAACAGTTCATCAGGGCCTGGGGATTTGTTAGGTTTTAGTTTCTCTATTTGTCTTAGGACCATTTCACTAGTTGCCGCAATCGTACATAGTTTATCATCCTGTTCTACATAATCTATTATTTCAGGAATATCACTAGGATTTTCCTGGGTGAAAACTGAGAGGAAGTAGGTATGTATTTAGCATTTCACACATATCCTTATCACTGTCAGTGATCTGACCAGAGTTACTCTTAAGTGGGCCAATCTTGTCCCTAATCTTACTTCTATATACCTGAAAGAACCCTTTTGGGTTCGTCTTTGAATCACTTGCGACAGCCTCATAATCCCTTTTTACTTTTCTTATTCCTTTCTTTATTTCTCTCTTTAATTGAATATATTGATTTCTTAACTGCCCATCCCCTCTTTTGATATGCATATATATGCCTCTCTTTTGACCAATGAGATGTTTTAATCTATTGTTCATCCATTTGGGATCATTTTTGTTAGGTCTAATTTCCCTACTCGGAACAAAAGTTGTCTTGGCAGCTAGAACTATGCTCTGAAAAACGTCATATTGGCAACCAAGATCACCTACCTGACCCATAGTCAGGCCATCCAAATTTAGCCCACCCAGGTAATTTTTCAGTCCCGTGAAGTCGGCCAAGCGAAAATCTGGGACAGAGATTTGATTGCAGTTATCTGGGTAATTCCATGATATATTAAAACTAAGTGATTTGTGATCACTTTCCCCAAGCTCATCATTAACCTCAAGATTATTAATTAGTGAATCTTTGTTGGCAAGAACCAAGTCAAGCAGATTGTTTCCTCTAGTTGGTTCTGTCACAACCTGTTCTAAAAAGCAATCCTGAACCGTACCAAGAAAGTCACTAGACTCAAGATTTCCTGTCATATTGTTCCAATCAATTTGTCTAAAGTTAAAATCTCCCATTATCACAACATTTTCGTATCTAGATGCCTTATGAATTTCGTCCCATAACAGCTTACTGCCCTTCCTATCAAGGTTTGGGGACCTATAAATCACACCCAAAATTAATTTGCCATGTCCCTCGAGAAACTGTAGCCAAACAAATTCTGCAGAAAATTCGGAGTGTGGAAATTAGGTGGTGTGGCGTTAATAAAAGTATTAGTCAGAGGGCTGAAGAGGGGGTTGTTGAGGTGGTTTGGTCATTTAGAGAGAATGGATCAAAGTAGAATGACATGGAGAGTGTATAAATCTGTAGGGGAAGGAAGTTGGGATAGGGGTCGTCCTTGAAAAGGCTGGAGGGAGGGGGTAAAGGAGGTTTAGTGGGCGAGGGGCTTGGACTTCCAGCAAGCACGCGTGAGTGTGTTGGATAGGAGTGAATGGAGACAAATGGTATTTGGGACTTGATGAGCTGCTGGAGTGTGAGCAGGGTAATATTTAGTGAAGGGATTCAGGGAAACCGGTTATTTTTATATAGCCGGACTTGAGTCCTGGAAATGGGAAGTACAATGCCTGCATTTTAAAGGAGGGGTTTGGGATATTGGGAGTTTGGAGAGATATGTTGTGTATCTTTATACATATATGCTTCTAAGTTGTTGTATTCTGAGCACCTCTGCAAAAACAGTGATTATGTGTGAGTGAGGTGAAAGTGTTGAATGATGATAAAAGTATTTTCTTTTTGGGGATTTTCTTATTTTTTTTGGATCACCCTACCTCGGTGGGAGACAGCTGACTTGTTAAAAGAAAAAATTATAATAATAATACGTGTAATATAATAATTATATAATATGTAATATAATATAAATTATTATAAGAGTACATTCGTACTAATAAATAATAATAATAATATAATATGTATTATAATAATACATGTATAATAATAATGTACTATAATAATACTATAATTATAATAATAGCTTCGAAAGGCTGTCATTAGATGGCAGTGAATACCACAACAATGTGGGAGAACTTATGGCTGCCTCCACCTGTCACATAATGACATATTTTATTCATTCTGGAGTATACATCAAGTTTCTATGTTATTTATATTGTTTATTATGTCATATTAGATGAATTTTGATAGATAAATAAGCCAGAGCTGATATTAGGGAAATATTGAAGTACACATTTTGTCATGCCTGGAATTCCACTGGAATGGATTAATTCCATTTCAATTAATTTAAATGAGGGAAACTGACTCAACAAAAGAGCAAATCAAGATGCAAGCAAGGTCAAGGAACAAATTAGCCTGTAAACGGTCCAAATGTGTATATATACGTTCACTACCCCAGTGCCCCGAATATTTTGAAAAAAAAAAAAAAAAAAAAAGAAAATAAAGAGCACATTTTTCTAAGTGTTATAGAATAAGAAAAAAATTAGGGTCAGTACAGTATTTACAGAGATATGAGGTCGAAAAGTTGGCACTGGATGCTCACGTGACAGCAACATGGAGTCCTGCCGTTTGCAGAAGTGTTGCCGATATACCTTTATTTTCTATTTTCATATTATTTTATATAATTTTTATGTTCTGATAATTACAATTTATAGTAGTTCTTGTCATTTTATAACCAATCTTTGTTCTTACATTAGTATTAGGTACTGAAATTGTACTCACATTGTCAAAAACACACTGACAGGTGGATATTTACACCTGCCTTGGTCATTTAGTATTGTCTTGGAATATATACAAAGTATTTATAGATCCCAGCAATGTTTTGGATATGTGGAAGTACATAATAATAATGAGGAGGAAAAGGAGGAGGAGGCAAAGGAGGAGGAGGCAAAGGAGGAGGAGAGGAGGAGGCAAAGGAGGAGGAGAGGAGGAGGCAAAGGAGGAGGAGAGGAGGAGGCAAAGGAGGAGGAGGAGGAGGAGGAGGAGGCAAAGGAGGAGGAGGAGGCAAAGGAGGAGGAGGAGGAGGAGGAGGAGGCAAAGGAGGAGGAGGAGGCAAAGGAGGAGGAGGAGGCAAAGGAGGAGGAGGAGGAGGAGAAGGATAAGGAGGATAAGGAGGATAAGGAGAAGGAGGAAAAGGAGGAGGAGGAGGAGAAGGAGGAGGAGGAGGATAAGGAGGAGGAGAAGGAGGAGAAGGAGAAGGAGGAGAAGGAGGATAAGGAGAAGGAGGAGAAGGAGGATAAGGAGGAGGAGGAGGAGAAGGAGGAGGAGGAGGAGGAGGAGGATAAGGAGGAGGATAAGGAGGAGGAGGAGGAGGAGAAGGAGGAAAAGGAGGAGGAGAAGGAGGATAAGGAGGAGGATAAGGAAGAGGAGGATAAGGAGAAGGAGGATAAGGAGGAGGAGGATAAGGAGGAGGAGGATAAAGAGGAGGATAAGGAGGAGGATAAGGAGGAGGAGGATAAGGAGGAGGAGGATGAGGAGGATAATGAGGATGAGAAGGAGAATGAGGATAAGGAGGAGGAGGAGGATAAGGAGGATGATAAGGAGAAGGATAAGGAGGAGGATAAGGAGAAGGAGGATAAGGGGAAGGAGGATAAGGGGAAGGATAAGGAGGATGAGGAGGAGGAGGATAAGGAGAAGGAGGATAAGGAGGATAAGGAGGAGGATAAGGAGAAGGAGGATAAGGAGAAGGAGGATAAGGAGGAGGATAAGGAGGAGGAGGATAAGGAGGAGCAGAGGAGGATAAGGAGGAGCAGAGGAGGATAAGGAGGAGCAGAGGAGGATAAGGAGGAGCAGAGGAGGATAAGGAGGAGGAGGATAAGGAGGAGGAGAAAGAGGAGGAGGAGGAGAAGGAGGAGGAGGAGGAGGAGGAGGAGGAGAAGGAGGAGGAGGAGAAGAATATGTTTAAATAATAATAGGTAATAATAAGTTCCCTTGAAGCATAAAAAAGTCCACCCCTGACAGTGACATGATAAGATGAGATAACATCTGATAAGAGCTGATGTTTGATGAGCATACTCGAGGGTGCAGTGATAATACTTGATAAGAAAAGATTAGAGGTGGCTTTTGATGAGCATCGGCCCTTGCTTTATTTTCGCTTGTACACAAACATGTCTGTGTCAAGCTCCCTGCCTATCTGTCTAGCTCTCTGTCTCAGATAGAACTACAAGACCGGGTCATCACCTTTACTCATATCTTCAAGCAGAGTATAGCACTTTGTCTGGATTTTCTGGGTTATCCTAGGTAATTTACACTATGTATACTTGTATTTATGTGTACCAGTGAAACAGAGATAGACAGATATACAGATATACAGAGATAGACAGTTATAGACAGAGACAGAGACAAAGATAGACAGAGACAGAGATAGACATAGATACAGACAGACAAACAGAGATAGAGCCAGGCCGCCAGCCAGCCGGCCAGGCAGCAAATCAGCCAGTCAGCCAGCCATCAAGCCAGCCAGCCAGAACTGTTTCTCTTTACTTAGGGCATAGGTTATAAGACATTCTGAAAGGGTTTTGCACAAATGTTGCACAAATGTTGCACATGGGTTATTATCGAGATTTTTTGATATTTCATCGACCACTTATGGCCATATCCACCTCAAAGCCACTAAACTCAGGGTCAAAATCACTTTCCTCTTAAAATGGGAGAGTTAATACTACATGAAATCAGTGAATCCCAGGTGTTTGCTGTGTTGTTTGCTCTAGCTGGCACTCATTAGAAGTGGTGCTCCCACAAGGTACTAAGTGGTCCCAGATTTTTTTAATACTGCGCACACTGAGTGTTAAGACCCATTCTATGTTGACAAGGCATCTCTGGCCAATCGTGCCAAATTTGAAGGCAGGAAAAATAAAAAGTATATATACGTTTGGGGCACTGCATTTACGGGTTAAACTCGTAAGTGGAGGTTCCACTCTATCGTACCGCATCAAACTTCTATTTTCAATCATTTTTTATCTCGTTTCAACAAAAAAAATAAAAAATTTGCTTATAAATACTCTGAAAACAACATAAACCAGATCTGTCCTTTAATATATTTGTCAGTTGCAAATTATTTTAGTGTAAGGCTGATGAAGTCATACATCTGGCAGTGAGCATCTGGGATGATTGCAGCTCTGCAGCTCCTATGGACAAGCCGCTACTGCCCTGCTCACAAACTTGCTCTCTGTGTCAAAATTTAAAAAAAAAAAAAAAAATTATTTTCTTATGAAATGATAGAGAATCTTTTCCCGATGGTAATGACACCAAAAGTAGGAAATTTGATGGAAAACTTAGGGAAGTCCGCTCTCTCAAAGTTGGCTGTCTCGGCGATATTTACACATCAGCGATTTCACCCAATTTGAGCCCTATTTTCGGCCAATTCCATTGTTCCAGTCAACCAAACTCATATCTATCTTGCTAGAACTCCATTTGCTCTATCGATTGAGTGCAAGAAACTGCCCACTTACCGATTTCAACTACCCAATAAAGTGACCAGAAATTGGTAATTTGGCCACTTTCATACACAATTCAAGTAAGACCAATTTCAAAATAGGGTCCAGAATTAACAAACATCCCTAGCCTACTTTTAATTTTTATTCACACAAAAAATAGAAGATTTACTGTTATGAAGACTACTGTATTATTGAAAAAATGGTATAAATAATATCAACGCATTTTTGAAAGCATATTAGACCCACCAGCTGACGTGTATTGGATGTGTAACATGATTTATTTACTCTTGAACATCAGCAAAAACTGAACATTTCTGCTACTTTGAGCTCAATTTCAAGGTACTTTTATTCTGAAAATCATTCAAAAATCACCTTTATTTCAGTTAGTTAAAAATAAGAGAGGAGAGTTATCAAATGAAGAGTTAGAGGTATCAAGAAGATGGAGGGAATATTTTGAGGAATTGTTAAATGTTGATGAAAATAGGGAAGCTGTGATTTTGTGTATAGGGCAAGGAGGAATAACATCTTATAGGAGTGAGGAAGAACCAATTGTGTGTGTAGGGCAGGTGCATGGGGCAGTGAGCAGAATGAAAGGGTGTAAAGCAGCTGGGATTGATGGGATAAAGATAGAAATGTTAAAGGCAAGTGCAGATATAGTTTTGGAGTGGTTAGTGCTTTTATTTAATAAATTTATGGAAGAGGGTAAGGTACTTAGGGATTCGCTGAGAGCATGCATAGTGCCTTTGTATAAAGGCAAAGGGGACAAGAGAGAGTATAAAAATTATAGGGAAATAAGGCCATTGAGTATACCTGGTAAAGTGTATGGTAGAGTTATTATTGAAAGAATTAATAGTAAGACAGAAAGCATGAACTGTATTTAGATAAGGGTAAAGAGGTATCTGTGGCATTTATGGATTTGGAAAAGGCATATGATAGGGTGGATAAGGGGGCAATGTGGCAGATGTTGCAAATGTATTGAATAGGAGGTAGGTTACTGAAAGCGGTGAAAAGTTTTTACAAGGACAGTGAGGCTCAGGTTAGGGTATGTAGGCAGGAGGGAGATTATTTCCCAGTAAAAGTAGGCCTTAGACAGGGATGCGTGATGTCACCATGGTTGTTCAATATATTTATAGATAGAATTGTAAGAGAAGTGAATGCTCGGGTGTTGGAAAGAATCAAACACAAAGTGGGAGTTGTCACAGTTGCTCTTCACTGATGACACTGTGCTTTTGGAATATTCTGAAGAGGTTGGTTGATGAGTTTCGTAGGGTATGTAAAAGAAGAAAATTAAAAGTGAATATAGGAAAGAGTAAGGTGATGCGGATAACAAAAAAATTAGATAACAGAAGATAGAACATCAGATTGGAGGGAGAGAGTATGGGGAGGTGAATGTATTCAGATATTTGGGAGTGGATGTGTCAGCAGATGGGTCTATGAGCAATGAGATGAATCATAGAATTAACGAGGGGAAAAAGGTGAGTTGTGCACCAAGGAGTCTGTGGAGACAAATAACTTTATCCATGAAAGTAAAGAGGGGAATGTATGAGAGCATAGTTATACGAACACTCTTGTATGGGTGTGATGCATGGGTAGTGAATGTTGCAACAAGGAGAAGGCTGGAGGCAGTGGAGATGTCATGTCTGAGGGCAATGTGTGGTGTGAATATAATGCAGAGAATCCGTAGTTTGGAAATTAGGAGGTGTGGGATTACCAAAACTATTATCCAGAGGGCTGAGGAGGGGTTATTGTGATGGTTTGGACATGGAGAGAGGAAGGAACGAAATAGAATGACTTCGAGTGTGTATAAATCCGTAGTGGAGGGAAGGCAGGGTAGGGGTCGGCCTAGGAAAGGTTGGAAGGGGGGGGGGGTAGTAAAGGAGGTTTTGTGTGCAAGGGACTTGGACTTCCAGCAAGTGTGCGTGAGAATGTTAGATAGCGAATGGAGACAAATGGTTTTTAGGACTTGATGTGCTGTTGGAGTGTAAGCAAGGTAACATTTTTGAAGGGATTCAGGGAAGCTGGCAGGCTGGACTTGATTCCTGGAGATGGGAAGTACAGTGCTGGCACTCTGAAGGAGGGGTGTTAATGTTGCAGGTTTATAACTGTAGTGTAAGTATGCCTCTGGCAAGACTGATGGAGTGAGTGATGATGAAAATTTTTCTTTTTCAGGCCACTCTGCCTTGGTGGGAAACAGCCGATGTGTTAATAAAAAAAAAAAATCTTTCATTCTATCAAATGACACCAAGAAAACAAAAATACACCACAAAATCGGTGTTTTAAACCAAAAACATGGCCGGAGTTTTTTTTTCTCATTATGCACTGTGTGCTGCAGGATTTTCTTATACTGCACACACTAACCACTCAGACTCACTCTCTCATAAGTAGGCCTACCAGCTTTCTCCCGCAAGATTGGAAGGCACTAGAATTTTGACATAATATTACAGGATCGACGCTGGCTTGAAAGCCATAATTTTAGGGGACCAACAGTGAAAGGGGGAAAGTGTTGGTATACTATACTCTCATACATTTTTCTTTCTACCTCCATGGATAACATTCCTTCTTTCCACTGATGCCTAAATGCACCATCCACCTTTTCCGCCCCTAAGCTTCACCCCGCCTTTCATAGACCAGTCCGCTGACAAGTCCACTCTCAGATATTTAAACACATTTGCTTAATCCATACTCCCTCCTTCCAATCTAATATCCAGTCTTTCATTACTTAAATTTTTTGTTACCTTCCTTACCTTGCTATTTTCTATGTTCATATTTAACCCTTTCAGGGTTGGTGCCTAACTAGTAAGGCTTGCATGCCAGGGTTGGTGCCATACTAGTACGCATAAATTCTAGCGCCTTCAAATCTAGTGAGAGAAAGCTGGTAGGCCTACATATAAAAGAATGGGTCTATGTGGTCAGTGTCCACAGTATAAAAAAAAAACCTGCAGCACAAAGTGCATAATGAGAAAAAAAAAATCTCCGACCGTGTTTTTGCTTTAAAACAGCGACTTTGCAGTGTATTTTCATATGCTATTTATGGTTGTATTCTAGTTTTCCTGGTCTCATTTTATTGAATGGAAGACATTACAGAAATTAATATGATTTTGATTGGTTTCACAATGAAAAGTACCTTGAAATTGAGCCCAAAGTAGCAGAAATGTTTGATTTTTGCTAAAGTTCAAAAGTAAACAAATCATGCCATGAGACTAATATTCTTTCACAAGTGCACTGATTACTAAAAAGAATAAGAAGAAGAAAATTGTCAAAGTGGGAAGTCTGAATGTGTGTGGATGTTGTGCAAATGATAAGAAAGAGAAGACTGTGGATGTTATGAATGAGAAGAAACTGGATGTCCTGGCTTTAAGTGAAACAAAGCTGAAGGGGGTGGGAGAGTTTCAATGGAGAGGAATAAATGGGATTAGGTCAGGGGTTTCAAATAGAGTTAGAGCTAAAGGAGGAGTAGCAATAATGTTGAAGGATAAGATATGGCAGGAAAAGAGGGACTACAAATGTATTAATTCATGGATTATGTGGAGTAATATAAAGATTGGATGTGAAAAGTGGGTTATAGTAAGCATGTATGCACCTGGAGAAGAGAGAAGTGTAGAGGAGAGAGAGAGAGATTCTGGGAAATGTTGAGTGAACGTGTGGGGAGTTTTGAATCAAGTGTGAGAGTAATGGTGGTTGGGGATTTCAATGCTAAAGTGGGTAAAAATATTATGGAGGGAGTAGTAGGTAAATTTGGGGTGCCAGGGGTAAATGTAAATGGGGAGCCTTTAGTTGAGCTATGTGTAGAAAGAAATTTGGTAATAAGTAATACATATTTTATGAAAAAGAGGATAAATAAATATACAAGGTATGATGTAGCGCGTAATGAAAGTAGTTTGTTAGATTATGTATTGGTGGATAAAAGGTTGATGGGTAGGCTCCAGGATGTACATGTTTATAGAGGGGCAACTGATATATCGGATCATTATTTAGTTGTAGCTACAGTTAGAGTAAGAGGTAGATGGGAAAAGAGGAAGGTGGCAACAACAAGTAAGAGGGAGGTGAAAGTGTATAAACTAAGGGAGGAGGAAGTTCGGGTGAGATATAAGCGACTATTGGCAGAAAGGTGGGCTAGTGCAAAGATGAGTAGTGGGGGGGTTGAAGAGGGTTGGAATAGTTTTAAAAATGCAGTATTAGAATGTGGGGCAGAAGTTTGTGGTTATAGGAGGGTGGGGGCAGGAGGAAAGAGGAGTGATTGGTGGAATGATGAAGTAAAGGGTGTGAAAAAAGAGAAAAAGGTAGCTTATGAGAGGTTTTTACAAAGCAGAAGTGTTATAAGAAGAGCAGAGTATATGGAGAGTAAAAGAAAGGTGAAGAGAGTGGTGAGAGAGTGCAAAAGGAGAGCAGATGATAGAGTGGGAGAGGCACTGTCAAGAAATTTTAATGAAAATAAGAAAAAATTTTGGAGTTAAACAAGTTAAGAAAGCCTAGGGAAAGTATGGATTTGTCAGTTAAAAACAGAGTAGGGGAGTTAGTAGATGGGGAGAGGGAGGTATTAGGTAGATGGCAAGAATATTTTGAGGAACTTTTAAATGTTGAAGAAGAAAGGGAGGCGGTAATTTCATGCACTGGCCAGGGAGGTATACCATCTTTTAGGAGTGAAGAAGAGCAGAATGTAAGTGTGGAGGTACGTGAGGCATTACGTAGAATGAAAGGGGGTAAAGCAGCTGGAACTGATGGGATCATGACAGAAATGTTAAAAGCAGGGGAGATATAGTGTTGGAGTAGTTGGTACTTTTGTTTAATAAATGTATGAAAGAGGGGAAGGTACCTAGTGATTGGCAGAGAGCATGTATAGTCCCTTTATATAAAGGGAAAGGGGACACAAGAGATTGTAAAAATTATAGAGGAATAAGCTTACTGAGTATACCAGGAAAAGTATACGGTAGGGTTATAATTGAAAGAATTAGAGGTAAGACAGAATGTAGGATTGCGGATGAGCAGGGAGGCTTCAGAGTGGGTAGGGGATGTGTAGATCAAGTGTTTACATTGAAGCATATATGTGAACAGTATTTAGATAAAGGTAGGGAAGTTTTTATTGCATTTATGGATTTAGAAAAGGCATATGATAGAGTGGATAGAGGAGCAATGTGGCAGATGTTGCAAGTATATGGAATAGGTGGTAAGTTACTAAATGCGGTTAAGAATTTTTATGAGGATAGTGAGGCTCAGGTTAGGGTGTGTAGAAGAGAGGAAGAATACTTCCCGGTAAAAGTAGGTCTTAGACAGGGATGTGTAATGTCACCATGGTTGTTCAATATATTTATAGATGGGGTTGTAAAAGAAGTAAATGCTAGGGTGTTCGGGAGAGGGGTGGGATTAAATTATGGGGAATCAAATTCAAAATGGGAATTGACACAGTTACTTTTTGCTGATGATACTGTGCTTATGGGAGATTATAAAGAAAAATTGCAAAGGTTAGTGGATGACTTTGAGAATGTGTGTAACGGTAGAAAGTTGAAAGTGAACATAGAAAAGAGTAAGGTGATGAGGGTATCAAATGATTTAGATAAAGAAAAATTGGATATCAAATTGGGGAGGAGGAGTATGGAAGAAGTGAATGTTTTCAGATACTTGGGAGTTGACGTGTCGGCGGATGGATTTATGAAGGATGAGGTTAATCATAGAATTGATGAGGGAAAAAAGGTGAGTGGTGCGTTGAGGTATATGTGGAGTCAAAAAACGTTATCTATGGAGGCAAAGAAGGGAATGCATGAAAGTATAGTAGTACCAACACTCTTATATGGATGTGAAGCTTGGGTGGTAAATGCAGCAGCGAGGAGATGGTTGGAGGCAGTGGAGATGTCCTGTCTAAGGGCAATGTGTGGTGTAAATATTATGCAGAAAATTCGGAGTGTGGAAATTAGGAGAAGGTGTGGAGTTAATAAAAGCATTAGTCAGAGGGCAGAAGAGGGGTTGTTGAGGTGGTTTGGTCATTTAGAGAGAATGGATCAAAGTAGAATGACATGGAAAGCATATAAATCTATAGGGTAAGGAAGGAGGGGTAGGGGTCGTCCTCGAAAGGGTTGGAGAGAGGGGGTAAAGGAGGTTTTGTGGGCAAGGGGCTTGAACTTCCAGCAAGCGTGCGTGAGCGTGTTAGATAGGAGTGAATGGAGACGAATGATACTTGGGACCTGACGATCTGTTGGAGTGTGAGCAGGGCAATATTTAGTGAAGGGATTCAGGGAAACTGGTTATTTTCATATAGTCGAACTTGAGTCCTGGAAATGGGAAGTACAATGCCTGCACTTTAAAGGAGGGGTTTGGGATATTGGCAGTTTGGAGGGATATGTTGTGTATCTTTATACGTATATGCTTCTAAACTGTTGTATTCTGAGCACCTCTGCAAAAACAGTGATAATGTGTGAGTGTGGTGAAAGTGTTGAATGATGATGAAAATATTTTCTTTTTGGGGATTTTCTTTCTTTTTTGGGTCACCCTGCCTCGGTGGGAGACGGCCGACTTGTTGAAAAAAAAAAAAAGTGCACTGATATTATTTATACCATTTCTACACTAATGCAGTAGTCTGCATAACAGTAAATCTTTAATTTTTTGTGAGAATAACAATTCAAAGTGGAAAGCAAAAGAAATGTAAGAGAGGCATAGGGACATGATTAACCCTTTGACTGTCGCAACCCCCAATCCTGAGGTGTCTCCTGGTGTCGCAAAATTTAAAAAAAAAAAAAAAAAAAATTCTGAAATGATAGAGAATCTTTTCCTGATTGTAATGACACAAAAAAAAACGAAATTTGATGGAAAACTGACGGAATTATGCTCTCGCGAAGTTAGCGACCTCGGCGATATTTACAAATCGGCGATTTCGCCCACTTTGAGCCCTCTTTTCGGCTACTTCTGTTGTTCCAGTCGACCAAACTCATAGCTATTTCTTTAGAACTCCATTTTCTCTATCGATTGAGTACAAGAAACTGCCCATTTACCGATTTCAACTACCCAATAATGTGGTCAGAAATTTGCAATTTGGCCAATTTCATGAAAATTAAAAAATATGACTATTTCAAAATAAGGTCCAGAATGAACAATGCAGACATTCCTGGCTCTAAAATAACATTTTCTTCGTTCATCAGTCATGTCTCCAGGCCCCTCTGATATTGCTCTTGCTTTCTATTTTGAATTTTTATTCAAACAAAAAATAGAAGACTTACTATTATGCAGACTACTGCAATACTGTAATAATTGTATAAATAACATCGACCCATTCATGGCTGCATATTAGAATGGCTAGTTGGACATTTATTGGACAATGACATCATTTGTTTACTTTTGAACATTGGCAAAAATCAAACATTTCCCCTACTTTGAGCTCCTTTTCCAGGTTCTTTTTATAATAAAATCAATCAAAATCACCTCTATTTCTATATTATGTTTTCCATTCTATCAAATGAGACCAAGAAAACGAGAATACAACTATAAATACTATACGAAAATAGACCACAAAGTCGGCATTTTAATAAAAAAAAACGGTCGGAGTTTTCTTTTTTCTCATTATGTACTGCGTGCTCCAGGATTTTTTTTATATGGTGCACACTGACCACACAGACCAATTCTCTCACATGTGGGCCTACCAGCTTTCTCCTGCTTGATTTGAAGCCGCTAGAATTTATGAGTATATATACGTCAAACACGGTACCTCGTAAGACGTATATATACGGCCGCGACAGTCAAAGGGTTAGTGAACAGAAAAAATGTAATTCTAGTGCCAGGAATGTCTGTCTTGTTTATTCTGAACCCTATTTGGAAATTGGTATCTTTTGAAATTTGTGTGAAATTGGCAAAATTGCCAATTTCTGACCACTTTGTTGGATAGTTGAAATCGGTAAATGAGTGGTTTCTTGTACTCATTTGATAGAAAAAAATGGAGTTCTAGCAAAATAGTTATGATTTTTGTCGACTGGTACATTGGAATAGGGCTCAAAGTGGGCGAAATTTCCAATGCGTAAACATCGTCGAGACCGTTAACTTCGCAAGAGCATAATTCCCTAAGTTTTCCATCAAATTTCATACTTTTGGTGTCATTATGATCAGGAAAAGATTCTCTATAATTTCATAAGGAAAAATAATTTTTTTTTTTGAAAAATTTCAGACACTGAGAACAAGTTTAGAAGAGGGACTGTCGACCCTGAAAGGGTTAATTTCCTTCTTTTACATACCCTTCAAAATCTGTCCACCAACCTTTGGAACTTACCTTCAGGATCTCCCAGAAGCACTGTATCATTCCACCAATTGCTCCTTTTCCTTCCTGCACCCACCCTCCTATATGCACTGCACACACTAACGCTGCATTCTTAACCCTTTCAGGGTCAGTCCCGGAATATTATGGCTTTGAAGCCAGGGTCAGTCCTGTAATACTAAGCCAAAATTCTAGCAGCTTTCAATCTTTGCAGGAAAAAGCGGGAAGGCCTACATATGAGAGAATGGGGCTGCATGGTCAGTGTGCGCATGAGAAAAAAAAAAAAGTGCCTACTGTGTTTCTGGTGTAAAACAGAGATTTTACAGTGTATTTTCATACGGTTTTTATGGTTGTATTCTCGGTTTCTTGTTCTCATTTGATAGAATGGGCGATACATTACAGAAACAGAGATGATTTTGAATAGTTTACAGGCTAAAAGTAGCTTGAAATTGAGCTCCAAGTAGCAGAAATGTTCGATTTTTGAAAATGTTCAGGAGTAAACAAATGTCACGCGTCCAATATGCATCAACTGACTGGTCTAACATGCAGTCACAAATGGACTAACATTATTTATACAATTATTACCATTATGCAGTAGTCTGAATAACAGTAAATCTTGGATGGAGATGTGACTAATGAACAGAGAAAATCTTATTTTGGAGCCAGGAATGTCTATATTATTTAGTCTGGACTCTTTTTTGAAATTGGCTAGCTAAAGAGCTATGGGTTTGGTTGACGGGAACAATGGAATTGGCCAAAAATACGGCTCAAAGTGGGCGAAATCACCGATGTGTAAATATCACCGAGACCACTAACTTTGCAATAGCATAATTCCTTAAGTTTTCCATCAAATTTTGTACTTTTGGTTTCATTACATTCAGAAAAAGGATCTCTATCATTTCATGAGAATTTTTTTTTTTTTTAAATTCTTCGACCCTAGGAGCAAGTTTGTGAGTAGGGGTCGCAACCCTCAAAGGGTTATATCTACCCCACACCTCTTCAACCTTCTCCTTGTTACCTTTATTTTCAGTAGCCCATCCTTCTCCATACAGCTGCTTATATCTTATCCTAGCTACCTCCTCCCTTAATTTATAAACTTTCACTTCTCTCTTACTCATTGATTTCATTCTTGTACCCCATCTACCTCTTACTCTCACTGTAGCTACAATTAATTAATGATCTGATATATCAGTTGCCTCTTTAAAAACCATGCACAACCAGGAGTTTACCCATCAACCTTTTATCCACCAATACACAGTGTAACAAACTGTCATTACACCCTATATCATATCTTGTGTACTTACTTATCCTCTTTTTCATAAAATATGTATTGCCAATTACCAAACCTTTTTCTATACAAGTGCAATTAAAGGCCCTCATTGTCACTTACCTCTGGCACCCCAAACTTACCTACTATGCCCTCTACAACAGTTTCTCCCACTTTAGTACAGTGGTCCCTCGCTTTTCGTAGTTCTCGGCAATCGTAAATTTCGCCAATCATAGGGGTATTTTCGTATAAACATGGACTCGCTTTTCATAGGTTGACTCACGAATAGTAGTTCATCCGGGACGCGTACGCACGGTGTGAGCCGGGGAGGCCTCCCTACCCAGCCAGTCTGGCATTGTTTACCAGTGAGTGAAGGTCCCCTCAAGTGCTCCTATGAAATATTTCATAATATTCCACTCATTTTAGTGCTTGCAAGTACTAAATAAGCTATCATGGCTCCAAAGAAAGCTCCTAGTGCCAAGCCTGTGGTAAAGAAGGTGAGAAATGTGTACAGTGACAAAGTCTTGGGCCATTTTAGGGAAGTGTTAAAGAGACGCTAGAAACAGAGCTCTCTCCAGTTATTTTGCGAGACAGGACTAGAGTGGCTCTCAAGGTGGTCCTAGTGGCATTAAGAAACAGAGAAGAGAAGCAACCCCAGAGAAGCAATTGGTACCTGAGGTGTTGCTGGAAGGGGATTCCCCTTCCAAACTGTAAACAATCCAATCTCTCTCCTCCTCCAGTCTCCCATACACTAAGAAGAATCTCCAATAAAGGTAAGTGTTATGTTGTTAATGTTTCATTCATCATTTCCCATTGTATTGTTTATGTACTACATGTATATTTCATGTAAAAACTTTTTTTGTTTTAATACTTCTGGGTGTCAGGAACGGATTAATTGTATTTACATTATTTCTTATGGGGAAAATTGATTCGCAAACCATAAATTTTGTTTATAGTAGCTCCTCCAGGAACGGATTAATTACGAAAAACGAGGGACCACTGTATTTAGGTTCTCACTACAATTACTCTATCTCACTCCCTTAGCACTTGCTTAACATCTTTTAAAATCTCTCTCTCTCTCTCTCTCTCTCCTTTACACTCCTCTCTTCTCCAGGTACAGAAACACTTAGTATAACCCACTTTTTGCATCCCACCCTATTTTTCATCCACATAATACTTGAATATATACATTTATATTCCCTCCTTTCCTTCTATAACTGGTCACTGAACATTACCACTATTCTTTCTTTAGCTCTGATTCTCTCAGATACACCTTACCTAATCCCATATTGCTCCCCACTGAAAATCTTCTCCTCCCTTCAACTTTTGCACAACATCCATGCACATTCAACATTCAAACCCCCAAACTTTATAAAGTTCTTTTTACATTTAGTCATCTCTTATGACAAGCATGGCTTAAGGAGTAAGGATCCTCCTTCATTTTTCCACAGAGATGAAAGGAAATAAATAAAAACAAGAACTATTAAGAAAAATAGAAGAAAACTTAGATGAGAGTGCATGCATATGCGTGTACATGCATGAGTAGTGTGACCTAAGTGTAAGTAGAATTAGCAAGATGTACTTGTTATCTTGCATGTTTAAAAGTTGAAGAAAAGACATCAGCAATTCTACCACTGTAAAACAATTACAGGTTTCCATTTCACCCTCATCTGGCAGGACAGTAGAACCACCATGGGTGGCTGCTGTCTACAAACCTACTACCACAAGCTGGTTGTAGTCATATAACGAAGGAGTTTTTTTTTTTTTATAACACACTGGCCATCCTCCACCGAGGCAGGGTGACCCAAAAAAAAAAAACACTTTCATAATCATTCACACATAGGAACAAAAAAAGAAAAAAATACCATGACTGGAACAATACACAAATAACCCGCACATAGAAGAGAGGAGCTTACAACGACATTTCAGTCCGACTTGAACCATTTACAAAGTCACACTAACAGAAAATAGTGATGAAGCCAGTTTATATAGGCGACACTTTCCTGCTCGCCTATATAAACTGGCTTCATTACTCTTTTCTGTTAGTGTGACGTCGTAAATGGTTCAAGTCAGACCGAAACGTCGTCATAAGCTCCTCTCTTCTATGTGCGGGTTATTTGTGTATTCACACAAAATCACTGTCTTTGCATAGGCGCCCAGATATGACAGTTTAAATGTCACTCCAAACAGCCAATATCCCAAACCCCTCCTTCAAAGTGCAGGCACTGTACTTCCCACCTCTAGGACTCAAGTCTGGCTAACTAGTTTCCCTGAATCCCTTCACAAAATATTACCCTGCTCACACTCCAACAGTTCATCAGGTCCCAAAAATCATTCATCTCCATTCACTTCTATCTGTGTGTAAATATAAGAAAATATAAAATTAAATCCTTGCTTATCGAAGAACTAACCTTGCCTTCTGGACGTACTAAACAAGTGAGCAACTGTGGTATCCATGGGAGCCATTGTATGGCTGGTACACCAACACAATACTTGTCTACAGCATCACTCAAGCTTCCTGATTCATTATCATAACTCAGCAGCCACAGTACCTAATGAAAAAAAAAAATTTATTATGCAAGTTGAAGCATATTATCTGATTTATAAAGGATGAGGTTAATCAAGGAATTGATAAAGAAAAAAAGGCGAGTGGTGCATTGAGGTACAGTATATGTGGAGGCAAAAAATGTTATCTATGGAGGCAAAGAAGGGAATGTATGAAAGTATAGTAGTACCAACACTCTTTATGGGTGTGAAGCTTGGGTTGTAAATGCTGCAGCAAGGAGGCAGTTGGAGGCAGTGGAGATGTCCTGTCTAAGAGCAATGTGTGGTGTAAATATTAAGCAGAAAATTCGGAGTGTGGAAATTAAGAGAAGGTGTGGAGTTAATAAAAGTATTAGTCAGAGGGCTGAAGAGGGTTTGTTGAGGTAGTTTGGTCATTTAGAGAGAATGGATCAAAGTAGAATGACATGGAGAGCGTATAAATCTGCAGGGGAAGGAAGGCGGGGTAAGGGTCATCCTCGAAAAGGTTGGAGGGATGGGGTAAAGGAGGTGTTGTGGGCGAGGGGCTTGGACTTCCAGTAAGCGTGCGTGAGCATGTTAGATAGGAGTGAATGGAGACAAATGGTATTTGGAACCTGACGATCTGTTGGAGTGTGAGCAGGGTAATATTTAGTGAAGGGATTCAGGGAAACCGGTTATTTTATATAACCGGACTTGAGTCCTGGAAATGGGAAGTACAATGCCTGCACTCTAAAGGAGGGGTTTGGGATATTGGCAGTTTGGAGAGATATATTGTGTATTTTTATACGTATATACTTCAAAACTGTTGTATTCTGGGCACCTCTGCAAAAACAGTGATTATGTGAGAGTGAGATGAAAGTGTTGAATGATGATGAAAGTATTTTCTTTCTGTTTGGGTCACCCTGCCTCAGTGGGAGACGGCCAACTTGTTGGGGGGTAAAAAAAAAAAAAAAAAAAAAAAAAAAAAAAAAAAAAAAAAAAAAACTTAGACAAATTCTTTTGCTCTTTTAATCTTTTCATTTTTCTTCTTTTATATATTTATATTATTCAGTATCCAGGATCATAACCTCTATTGTATTTAGCTATGAATGCAAAGAACAATCATCATATATATCTTAACTTTCTGCAATTGGCTTTCATGAATCACTATACAAAAAGTGACCTCTCAGTTTAACCTCTGTCACACAAGTAATTGGACTTTTAACCCTCTGACTGTTTACGTCATATATATACGTCTTACGCGCCACTGTTTCTGACGTATTTATACGCATAAATTCTAGCAGCTTCAAATCACACGGGAGAAAGCTGGTAGGCCTACATGAGAGAGAATGGGTCTGAGTGGTGGGTGTGCACCCTGTGAAAAAAATCTGGGACTCGGTGATGCATTGTGGGAACGCCATCTTGATAGTCCATTTTCACCATGCCTCGCAGTAAGAAGTACCTCACTCCTCGGCAGATTGGAGGTCTTTTGTTCCCAAGTGATAGCTCTAACAGCGATGGAAGTGTCAGTGAAAGTAAATTCCATGGTTTTCAAGCGGGTGTGACCGAAAAAAGTGCCCAGGATAACGTAATTAGTGATGAAAACCCAGATGACCCATGACCTTCCACCTCTGGTGCTGGGCCGGCTCGTTCACATTCACGTTCCCCTGTACCAGGACGAAAGAGGAAACTATTTGCCCGTGTACAAGACTCAGAAGTGAGCAGTGAAAGTGATAGTGATAGTGATTTCAAAGTTATTGAAAGCAGTTCTAGTTGTGACAGTGAGGGTGAATATTCCCCAGTGAAGCAGCAGTATATACGACGTAGCATGCGGTCTCGTAGTGTTTCATATGCTGTTCCAAGGGGAAGGAGTAAATCTCGGAGCACATCCTGTAGCCCTACACCATGACCTGATAGTGAAGATGATGATATTGTTATGATGGCTGTGAATGATGTGAGTGAGACAGCAGGTGGTGGTGGTGGTGGTGGTGGTGATGGTGGTGGTGATAGTGATGGTGGCATGAGTCATGTGGCACTGGCAGTGGGCCACGCTACTACCCACGCTGCTGACTCAGCACAACCAGCCTCATCCAACCCTACACTCTCACAACCTGCACAACCACAACCACGTTTCAATATCCAGAACCCACCAGCAGACTGCATCTGGGATTGGCAGGAAGGTGACGAGTTTGTTCCCAGTCCCCATGACTTTGATGAAACACAAAGTGGAACACGGCCATCGTGTACACTTGGGAATAATGGTACTGAACTGGAATGCTTTCAGTTATTCTTCGATGAACCCCTGATGGACATTATTGTCAGGGAAACCAACACATACTATGAGTACACTATGGCAAATGCAATTCTCTCACCAAGATCACAGCTACACCAGTGGAAGGACAACTGTGGCAGAGATGTACAGTGGACCCCCGGCTAACGATATTATTGCATTCCGGAAGTATGTTCAGGTGCCACTGCTGAACGAATTTGTTCCCATAAGGAATATTGTGAATTAGATTAGTCCATTTCAGACCCCCAAACATACACGTACAAATGCACTTACATAGATACACTTACATAATTGGTCGCATTGGGAGCTGATCGTAAAGCGGGGGTCCACTGTACCTGTTTTTTGCCACAATTATACTTATGCCACATGTGTATAAACACACTGTCACCACATACTGGGCAATAAAATGCCTGATTTCAACCCCAGGTTTTAGTGACATTATAGGTGTGAATCGTTTCTCGATACTGTTACATATGTTACACTTTTCAGACAAAACAAGGCCTGATAGAAGCAACAGGTTACATAATTTCAGAAATGTGTTTATGTACCTGAAACATAAGTGTTGCATGTATTTTATCCCTTCAGGAAGCTTGTTATTGACGAGTCTTTGATTTTATTCAAGGGAAGCCTCTCACTCAAGCAATACATACCAAGCAAGAGGAAACGCTTTGGTATAAAGTTATCTGTACTGTGTGATTGCAAAAGTGGTCTCGTTTTGGATACCAATGTGTACACTGGCAGTAATACATTGAGAGATACCAGGAAGTTATTAGGTATCGCTGGTGATGTGGTTCGAACAATGATGGAACCATATCTAGGTAAGGGGCATATATTATTTACTGATAACTGGTACACAAGCCCCACACTCAGTGATTTCTTGCGAGTGAACCTGACAGACGTGTGTGGCACAGTGCGTGGTAATCATAAACATATGCCAAGGTTCGACGCTGGCACTCGCAGAGGTGAGGTGCAGGCCTTTGCTGCCAAATGACATCATGGCATTTTGGTGGCATGACAAACGTGATGTCACATTGTTGACATCAATTCACCGAAACGAAATGGCACATACTGGCAGGCACAATAGAGAGACCAATGAACCCATTCTAAAACCTGCAGCTGTCATGGACTCCAACCTCAATATGCACTTAGTGGACAAATGTGACATGCAGACTGGGTTTGCTGATTATGTATGTAAGAGTTATAAGTGGTATATAAAACTTTTTTTCCATCTTGTTGATATTTCCATGCTAAATGCTTATAACATATACAAGTTGAGGACCAACAACAAACCAAAATATGGTGAATTTTGTTTGTCAGTCATCAGACAAATAATCGCCAAGTACCAAGGAGCAACACCTGCAATAGACCAGCGCCCACAAAATTACCAACACACACCATCTCGTTTGAGGCCTGGTGATCACTACCCCATACAACTGCCTCCTACTGCTTTCTAGAAAAGTGCTCAGAAGAGGTGTTTAGTATGTGGACATACCACAAAACGCCCACAAACATGCAGAGACACTCGTTTTATGTGTGAGGAGTGTCAAGTGCCCCTCTGCATATACCCATGTTTCAAAGAGTTCCACAAGCTGCAGCAGTTCTAGGAAAGTGTTCAGTGACTGTACATATGTATATATATTATGGAACAATAGTAATAAACAATGTTTTGTATTGTTTGTGTAAAAAGTTTTATACACAAACTAATAGTGATAATGTTCGTTCAGTTATTGTGTTGTAAACAATGAGTGTATATTTGAACAATGCACCTTACTTTGGTCTCACAGGCCACATAAGTTACTTAGAAAAGAAAAATATTGGAAAATACAAGAAACCTTCGAATTGGAGTAAATAAAAGAATACCGGGTGGGTGGCATTCGCTGCTGTTGCCATACACCGCTCATTTTCTGCCAACTTTGCGCCTCTGTATCTCGGTAAGTACTGATGGGAATTTTTTTTTTTTAGGCTTAAAATACTCAGTAAAATAGTCCTAACATTTTGGTAAGAAAAAATCATTTTTTTTTTAATATTTTGCGACACAGAATAACAGTTTCAGAAAGGGGCCTGCGACAGTCAAAGGGTAAGTCGCTTTTAAGCCCAGTATGACCATCTGTTTATCTCTTGTGAGTGCAAGCACACTTATGTCAACATTTGACACACAGGCTCCCAGTACAGTAAACACTCGACAGGCTCCCAGCACCATCCTGAGACCAGACCCAGGAAAGACTACACAAGCTCCCAGCACCAACCCGAGAGCAAACACATCAGCCGCTTCCCACCAAGGCAGGGTGACCCGAAAAAGAAGAAACACTTTCATCCTGCAGAATATGGAATTATGCCAGCGCAAAACTGAAGGTCGGGCTGCACTTAACATAATCCTGATTTTGACCACTTTGAGGACTATTGTAGGCCAATTCCAGTGCCCAATCCAACCCAATTCCTGGCTATTTCACTCATGCCTTCCATTCTATTTAATGCACAATTCAACTATCAGAACTACCCTATAAAATGCCCAGAAATTGGCAATTATGCCAATTTTACACAAAATTCAATCAATTTCAAAATAAGCACTAGTCATTCCAGCCACTAAGGTAGCCTTTCCTTTGTTGATTACTCATGATCCCAGGCCTCTCCTTCATTCTGAATCCATTAACACACTAAAATCAAAGTTTTACCTTATTTCTTGGCCAAAAAAATATAACCAGGGATAATTGGTCTTGGTTAAGGACTCTCAATAATTGAAGCAGATCTAGTAACGATCCATCAAACAGACCAGGGTTTGAGGGGCCATACCCCTCCTCAATAAAATTTCCAAAAAACTGAATATTTCTGCCACTTTGAGGCCTATTTCATGCTGCTTTCAGTCTGAAACTGAACAAAATCATCTCTATTTCACTGGTGTCTTCTAGTCTAAAATGGAACAAAGAAATAGCCTAAAAATCCAAGAAAATCACTTCAGAAAATGACTCAAGGCTGCTAATGTAAACCAAGGCAAACACATCAGCCGCTTCCCACCAAGGCAGGGTGACCCAAAAGAAAGAAAAACCCAAAAAGAAAGAAAAAACTTTATCAGTCAACACTTTCACCATCACTCATACATAATCACTGTCTTTGCAGAGACACCCAGATACGACAGTTTAGATAGTCACTCCAAACTGCCAATATCCCAAACCCCTCCTTTTAAGTACAGGCATTGTACTTCCAATTTCCAGGACTCAAGTCCGGCTAACTGATTTCCCTGAACCCCTTCACAAGATATTACCTTGCTTACACTCCAACAGCTAATCAGGTCCCAAAAACCATTCGTCTCCATTCACTCCTACCTAACATGCTCATGCACGCTTGCTGGAAATCCAAACCCCCTCACCCACAAAACCTCCTTTACCTGCTCCCTCCAACCTTTTCGAGGATGACCCCTACCCTGCCTTCCTTCCCCTACAGACTTATAGGTTCTCCAAGTCATTCTACTTTGTTCCATTCTCTCTAAATGACCAAACCACCTCAACAACACCTCTTCAGCCCTCTGATTGATACTTTTAGTAAATCCACACCTCCAAATTTCCACACCACGAATTCTCTGCATAATATTTACACCACACATTGCCCTTAGACAGGACATCTTCACTGCCTCCAGCTGCCTCGTCACTGCAGCATTTACAACCCAAGCTTCACACCCATATAAGAGTGTTGGTACCACTATACTGTTGTACATTCCCTACCTTGCCTCCATGGATAACGCTTTTTTGTCTCCACAGATACCTCAATGCACCACTCACCTTTTTCCTTCATCAATTCTATGGTTAACCTCATCCTTTATAAACCCATCCACTGACAAGTCAACTCCCAAATATCTGAAAACAATCACTTCTTCCATACTCCCTCTTTCCAATGTGATATCCAGTTTTTCTTTATCTAAGTTGTTGGATTCCCTCATCACCTTACTCTCCTCTATATTCACTTTCAACTTTCTACCTTTACACACCCTCCCAAGCTCATCCACTAACCTTCGTAATGTTTCTTTTGAATCTCCCAAAAGCACAGCATCATCAGCAAAAAGCAACTGTGTCAATTCCCATTTTGTATTTGATTCCCCGTAATTTAATCCCACTCCTCTCCCCAACACCCTAGCATTTACTTCTTTTACAACCCCATCTATAAATATATTAAACAACCATGGTGACATTACACATCCCTGTCTAAGACTACTTTTACTGGGAAGTGATTCTGTCAACATAGTTGCTGATCCCTGTGTTATATAGCATAGCATATAGTATCCATGTGCTTTAGATAGGAGATCCCTTTTAGGCCTGTGACTGTTGTGTGACGTCACGGGATGCGCATGTGCACGTTCGTACCTCTGCCCCGGTCTCAGACGGCGTGTAGGCCTCGACAGACGTAGACAGGCAGAGGCTGGGCTCCACGTTCATCATCACAGTCTGACAATATATATGTTACCATCCAACAAGTGTGTCTACCTTCAACCCTCGATATCTCCATTAACCCTTTGAGGGTCCATCCCGTAGATCTACGGCTTTACGTTCAGGGTCCAAACCGTAGATCTACGTCATGAGCTCAGCTCACTCTGATAAACTGTGAGTGGTACATTTGGGCCTAGATATGACAGAATACATCTATGTGGTATGTGTGCACCACATAAAACAGATCCTGCAGCACGCTGTGTATAATGAGAGAAAAAAACTGAAATCATGATTTTTCGATTAAAACAGCGACTTTGCAGTGTTTTTTCGTATGTTTTTTATAGGTCTATTTGCGATTTCTTGGTCTCATTTGATAGAATGGAAGACATATTACAGAAATAGAGATGATTTTGATTGGTTTTAGCACTGGAAATGACTTGAAACTGAGCTCAAAGTAGCAGAAATGTTAAATTTTTGCCGATATTCAAGAGTAAACAAACGACCTCACACGTCTAATACACGCCAGCTGGTGGGTCCACTATGCATTCACAAATATGGTGATGATATTTATACAATTATTACAGTATTGCATAACAGTAACTCTTCTATTTTTTGGTGTGAATAAAAATTCATTATGTGAATAAAAAATCAAAATGGAATTTATTTGTAAAGCCTCAAAACGTAACTAATGAACAGAGGAAATGTTAGTTTAGTTCCAGGAATACCTACATTGTTTATTCTGGATCCTATTTTGAAATTGGAATATTTTGAACTTTGTGTTAAATTGACCAAATTAACAATTTCAGATCACTTTAATTTGTAGTTGAAACAGTTCACTTGGCGATTTCTTGTGCTCAATCGATAGAATAGAAGTAATACTAGTGAAATAGCTAAGAATTTGGTTGACTGGAATAATGTAATTGGCCTAAAATGGGAGTCAAAGTCGGCAAAATAGCCGATTCATAAATATCGCTGACACATCAAAATTCGCGAGAGCATAATTTCGTCAATTTTCCATCAAATTTCGTACTTTTTGTTTTATTACCCTCACAAAAAGATTCTCTACCATTTCATAATAAAAAATAACAATTTTTTTTTTTAAATTCTTGGACACTGGGGCACCACTTCAGATTTGGGCCTTGGACCCTGAAGGGGTTAAGAACCCCTACGATAAATGGTGGCAACGGAGGGCCTGTAATTCTGACGATTACAGCAATTTCTGGAGATAAATTTCGGCCGAGCCGGCCATCTTGTGACTAGGCCTACCGAGAAGGTTAACCCCAACCAGCTACCTCAAGTCAGCTACTCGCCCAAGCTCCTACCAGCTTCTACACCATCCACTGGTCAGTCTCTTTGTATTAGTGTTTATCTGCTTATTTGCATCACTCCCGAGGGGTTGACCCGAGTTTGCAAAGTAAGCCAGTTTCCAGTCTGTGGTGGGGGAGTCCAGTCCAGCCTAGTCTACTTCATCCAGTTCTTTTGCCTGCCAAGCCAGCTTCCACCTCTGCTGTGCTCATCGTGAGAAGTTGTCAAGCTATTCTGTGTGAAGGGTTAAGATAAGCCAGCTAGCAACTAACCCAGGTGTCTTACCCCAGTATTCAAGCAAGCCACGTGAGTAGTCTTCATCGCTTGTGATTCAAGCTCCAAGCAATTCTGCGTGCTCTTTTTCATCCTTGTGGTGTTGTGGTATTTTGTGGGTTGATTTTAAGCCAGTCGGCTTAGAATTATCTTCGCGGCAGTGTGGCTGTCCTCAGTGGGGCTTACACCGTTCAACCCATAGACCCAACCACCCACGACCACGTGTGTCTCACCATTGCCGGTCTTAGCCCTGTTTCAGCCCACTCACTCGACACCGGCCTCAGCCCTGCTCAGCCCACTCACCAAACCACTACCACTGTGTTATTGTACTCTTATTACGGGTACTAGTACCATATTTTAAGGACCACATAGGGGGTCAAGAGCTAGTGTGTGTCTTCGACAGTGGCGCCACCGTTAAAAGCCTCCTGTGTGAGTTCATCGTCGATGTAAGCGCAATTCTACGATCACGTGTGCAGAGGACAGCAGCAAGACGACATAAACAATCCTCCAACCTTCCACCATCAACCTCATTCTTCACCAAGTCGTTACAGCGATAATTAATATTTTTTTTTCATAGAGACATTTGCGAGTGTTGAGACATTTCTTTTGTGTTTCCAGTGATTTTTCTCTTAGTGACATTCAGTGACTCTTGATCAGACTCTGTGTTTGTTTGCAATAATCTTTTAGTCTCCTTAATTCAGTGTTAATTTTTCGTGCTTTATCTTATGTCTGTTGTGTTGTGTCTTTTTATACACTTGAAGTAAGTACCTTAGTGTTTTTCCTTTGTTGTGTGTGCAACATATGAGCAGTATAGAACTTGTGTTTACACTTCAGAATCACCTAGTGTTCTCAGTATTCCAGTGAAGTATTTCAGTAATTTATCAGCTTCATTCTGCATCACAACTCAGTGTTGTCTGTTATATTTTTTTTTTCTTCCCAGCATTTGTGTATTCTTGTTTTGTTCCCTGTGTGTTGAACATTCTTGTGTTCATATTCTTTCATTTAGCCAGTGTCTATTTCGTCTTATTTCCACAGACAACAGTGCCATTATTTTGTGCAAGCAAGAAATCATTTTTACAAAATTTTTCACACATCAAGTTTCATTGCAAGAAAATTCTAGTACAGTGGACCCCCGCATACCGTCGGCATCACATAATGTACAATCCGCATACCGTTCGCTTTTATCGCAAAAATTTTGCCTCGCATACCGCTCAAAAACCCGCTCACCGCTCTTCGTCTGAAACGCGTCCAATGTGCGCCCTTAGCCAGCCTCACATGTGCCGCCGGTGGCATTGTTTACCAGCCAGCCTCCGCGGTAACATCCAAGCATACAATCGGAACATTTCGTATTATTACAGCGTTTTTGGTGATTTTATCTGCAAAATAAGTGACCATGGGCCCCAAGAAAGCTTCTAGTGCCAACCCTACAGCAATAAGGGTGAGAATTACTATAGAGATGAAGAAAAAGATCATTGATAAGTATGAAAGTGGAGTGCGTGTCTCCGAGCTGGCCAGGTTGTATAATAAACCCCAATCAACCATCGCTACTATTGGTGGTACAGCTGCTGCTGCTGCTGTACCACCGTCAGCTGCTGCTGCTGCTGTAGTACCGTCTGCTGCTGCTGTAGCATCGTCTGCTGCTGCTGTAGCACTGTCAGCTGCTGCTGCTGTTGTACCACCGTCAGCTGCTGCTGCTGCTGTTGTAGTACCGTCTGCTGCTGCTGTAGTACCGTCTGCTGCTGCTGTAGCATCGTCTGCTGCTGCTGTAGCATCGTCTGCTGCTGCTGTAGCATCGTCTGCTGCTGCTGCTGCTGTAGTACTGTCTGCTGCTGCTGTAGCATCATCTGCTGCTGCTGTAGCATCATCTGCTGCTGCTGTAGCATCGTCTGCTGCTGCTGTAGCATCGTCTGCTGCTGCTGTAGCACTGTCAGCTGCTGCTGCTGTAGCACTGTCAGCTGCTGCTGCTGCTGCTGTAGCACCGTTGTTGGTGTGGCTTATTGAGAATACCAAGAAACAATTAACCCCAGAGGATTTGCCACCCAGGATAACCCAAAAAAGTCAGTGTCATCGAAGACTGTCTAACTTATTTCCATTGGGGTCCTTAATCTTGTCTCCCAGGATGCAACCCACACCAGTCGACTAACACCCAGGTGAACAGGGAAAAATGCCTGGAACTAGTGCTCATATTGGTGAATTTAAAGCCAGCAAAGGTTGGTTTGAGAGATTTAAGAATCGTAGTGGCATACACAGTGTGATAAGGCCTGTTCCGGAAGAAAATGCCAAACAGGACCTACAGTACTCAGGAGGAAAAGGCACTCCCAGGACACAGTGTCTCATCAGTCATTGCTGCATCTTCAATAAAGGTAAGTGTCATTTATTCTTCATTTAGTAGAGTAGTACATGCACAATATATATTGTGCATGTACTACTCTACTATTGTGCATGTATTTTTCTATCTGTGTGTAGGAAAATGTATATTTCATGTGGTAAAATTTATTTTTTTTAATACTTTTGGGTGTCTTGCACGGATTAATTTGATTTCCATTATTTCTTATGGGGAAAATTCATTCGCATACCGATCATTTTGCATAAGAATGAGCCCTCTTGCACGGATTAAAGTCGCTATGCGGGGGTCCACTGTATTGTGTTTATGTTGATGTGTTGTGTTCTGCATCACTAAGTGTTCAAGCTTTTGTTCTGTGTTTTAGCACCTATTATTTTTTCATGTTTTATTGAACAAATTCACTCTTAGTGCAATTTTTAAGTTCTTCTTTTAGAGTAAATTGTTCTTTTGCTTGTTAAGTGTTGTTTAAGTTGCAGTTAAGAGTTAAAGTGTTCAATCAGTTCATTCCTTGATATATTTCTTTTCTTGTGCGTAATAATTTTTTTTTATTGCACATTGACTCACTTTGCAATAATTCTTGTGCAAATATTGTGTTGCCATTAAAGTTTTCTTGCAGAAAATTTTATGCAGTACTTGTTGATTAGCAATTGTAATTTTGCAACATTGCTACAGTTTATTTCAGTGCAGTTTCTTATGCTCTGTTCTGTGCATAATATTTTATTCTTTGTGTGCCATTTTATTCTCTTTTTAGTGAATTGTTTTTGCTCAGTTTTTCTTAATTGTGCACAAGATTTATTGAGTCCATTTTAATATTTTTTTTGATTGATTTATCATTTTGTTGTGTATTTTCCTGTTGCATTGAAAGTAAAGACAACTCACTGTGCCATTCATTCAATTTAAAGTAAAAGTTGAGCAAATCAGATTTGAGTAAAGTACAAATTCTCCTGATATTCAAAGTGTTGTTTGTTAAGTTGAATATTTTTCTTGTGTGAGTTCTTTGCTTACTGTGTGACCTGTCAATTTTTAATTACTTATGCAGAATAGTTAAGCATTTTTTTCCCCATTTAAGTTCATTGTGTTGTGTGTTCCTCAGCTACATTTTCTTTTGTTTCTCTAAAGTCTTGTTTTACATTTTGCAAATATGTCTCAAGTTTTCTCAAGCGATGCCTCAGCACATGCTGCTAGTACAACCATTAATGCGTCAGCCCAAAATTCGAGTAACTCCTTATCAAACAATAGATATACTCAGACTTCTAGCCTGTGTAATTTCAGTCGTGATCCATATGATGCTATGCCATTGTTCAATGGTAATTCAGACAACCTTGAAGGTTGGTTTACCGCAGTTAGAGCCAGAGCTGATGCTTCAGTTGATGGTCTTCCATCTGAGAGTTGTTTAATAAGTATCGGAAAGGAGAGTCTAGCCCGTTCTCCAGCAGCCTCACATGTATTTAACTTAATTCGTACGAAGGATTTCCAAGATCTAACCAGGTGGCAAGATTATGAACAGTTAATTCGCAATTATCTTGAACCGGTGCGAGAAACCGATCCGTTCGTTGTTCTCAAAGAATTAGTTTGCACAGCTCCGAGACCAGAAGAGTCATTAGATGAGTTTGCTCTTCGTCTTAATAACCTAATGTCCTCATTCGTTAAAGCAGGTCAAAATTCAAAGTACCTTAACCCTTTGAGGGTTTTCGTCGTACTAGTACGTCTTACGCGTAGGGGTTTTTGACGTACTAGTACTCATAAATTCTAGCGGCCTCAAATCTAGTGGGAGAAAGCTGGTAGGCCTTCATATGAAAGAATGGGTCTATGTGGTCAGTGTGCACAGTCTAAAAAAAATCCTGCAGCACACAGTGCATAATGAGAAAAAAAAAACTTTGACCATTTTTTTTTAATAAATCAGCGACTTTGCACTGTATTTTCGTATGGTATTTATTGTTGTATTCTAGTTTTCTTGGTCTCGTTTTATAGAATGGAAGACATATTACAGAAATTGAGATGATTTTGACTGGTTTTACAAAGAAAGGTGCCTTGAAATTGAGCTCAAAGTAGCAGAAATGTTCGATTTTTACCAAACTTCAAAAGTAAACAAATCGTGCCAAGCGTGCAATACACGTCAACTGGTGAGTCTAATATTCTTTCACAAGTGCACCAATAATATTTATACCATTTTTTACACTAATGCAGTAGTCTGCATAACAGTAAATCTTATATTTTTTGTGAAAATAAAAATTCAAAGTGGAAAGCAAAAGAATATAAAAGGGGCCTTGAGACATGACTAATGACTAGAGGAAATGTCATTTTAGTGCCACGAATGTCTTTCTTGTTTATTCTGGACCCTATTCGGAAATTGGCATCTTTTGAAATTTGTGTGAAATTGGCAAAATTGCTAAATTCTGACCACTGTACTGGATAGCTGAATTTCATAAATGAGTGGTTTCTTGCATCCATTCGATAGAAAAAATGGAGTTCTAGTGAAATATTCATGTTTTTTGTCGACTAGTACAGTGAAATTGGCCGAAAATGGGGCTCAAAGTGGGCAAAATCGCCGATGCGTAAACATCGCCGAGACTGCTAACTTTGCGAGAGCATAATTCCGTAAGTTTTCTATCAAATTTCAAACTTTTGGTGTCTTTATGATCGGGAAAAGATTCTCTATCTTTTGATAAGAGAAAACATTTTTTTTTTTTTTTAAATTTGGCCGACCCTGAGAACGAGTTTCGGAGAGGGCCTGTCGACCCTCAAAGGGTTAAAGATAACGATAAACCAGCCCTTGATGGGTTTGCCAAATTAGCTGCATTTGGAGTTATTAAACAACTAATGCCACCGACATCTATGTATGTGTACAATTCAAGTCCGCTAGATGCTACTATGAGACCGCTTGCTGCTCTAATCCATGTACGAAATTTGTGTCCCGAGGGAACCTTCCCTTATCGTAAGTCTATGTCAAACACCTTGTCCACTCCTGTACTTCCTCTAGTTTGTGCTACTACCAAAACTCCCAACCTTAATCATTCGCGTCCATCATCCAAAGCAAGTGTTAAGAGCCATCATTCCCGTAGCACCCGTAGTATGTACAGTACCCACAGTCAAAAAGTTTGCTACAATTGTGGTTACCGTGGCCATATCGCTATTAATTGTCATGACAGTCATCCTAAGAAGCGTCGTACTGATGATGAGTACCAGTCAGATCTCCCCTACTGTACTTATCATAGAATTCATGGACATGACACTTCTGAGTGCAATGCTCTCTACAACCTGCAGTACTCTAGATCTTTCCGTGGCCGTTCCAACCGCAGAGCCAGGAGAGGAAACAGACATCGAGGTTCACAAACTAACCAGAACCAGGCTCATTCTTCCAATTCGGGGGAATCCGAGCGCCCAAGTCTACTCGTCCAGTCGTGACAGTAGTAGGTGATAATAAGTACACCATCCCAGTCCAAAATTCCTATGAAGCCTTAGCCAGCCTTGAGATTGACAGCCCTGCTGTTGATGCTGCTTCACACGTCTCTGACGTAGAGGAATTTGGGGATGAAGTAGAAAATGCCTTCTCCGATGACAACCCACCTTTCTGTTTGCATATAACTCCTAACAAAACGATTGGTCCATTAGTACAAGCTTCTGTCCATAATGCGCCCGTTCATGTGTTCATGGACTCTGGTGTGCAAGTTAATATCATTAGGTCTAGCTTGTTTAAAGAGAAGCAGTTACGACGTGTCCTCCTCGTTGAAACAACTACTGTAACCTCCCTTAGTGGAGTAGCTGGTTCCCTTCTGCGAGTCCGAGGTCAGACTTCGCTCACCTTTACTATCCAAGGCAGAGACTTTACTGCTGCTTTCCTTGTTGTCGACCAGATTACTTTCCCTGGTGACCTTCTACTGGGATTTGCTTCCATGCAAGACTTACGCATTGTGCTCGACCCGTACCGATGGCATGCCCAAATTGACGACTTGATCGTTCCATTCTGGGGCTACCAGCTTGGGTCAGAAATCTGTCATACTGCTGCAGAGTATGATGTACGCATTAAGTCCTTACAAGCCAATGCATTTTCCAGTAGCGTACCCAAGCGGTCAGGCACTGGTAATTCTGTCACTCCCATCTGTGTTCCACCTACACCTTCAGACTTGCAGGATGGTGTTCCGTTGCCTCAAGTGTCCGAGGACACTCAGACTGCCTTGAGTGCACAGCCTATCCCTGCAATGACTGCTAGTTTGACTAGTAGTTTCTCCACAGGGGATGCCTTGTCAGAAAACGATTACTTGAAACTAGTAATGCCATCTCTTGTTGATGTCACATGCCGTCTGCAGAAAGACGTCTCTGTTGCGGCTAGTGTTCTCACTAGTGTCTGTTGTTGTTCCTAATGTTCCAGATAGTGATCCCATCCTAGTTGACAGTAATCAGTGCATTGTTAGAAGTTATTTCTCGAGTAACTTTCACATGTTAACGTTGTAAGTGTAGTTTCTTCATAGTTGATACCTCGTGTCACTGTGTGCGACTCAGATTGAATATCAGCATTGTTGACCGTGTTCATTTATTTTCTCCTGTGCTTGCAGTTTGAGATAGTAGATTCGTTCTCCCTTGCTCATATTGCGTGTTATAGCGTTAATTTTTTCAACTGGGGGGAGTCATCCACTCCACCGAGTTTGTTCATTCCTCCAGTAAGAAAGAACCGATCCCTTGTGGTCTGGTGTGATTCGATTCCTGCTCCAGGAAGATCTTATTCTTGCTGTGAAGGCACCAGCACCCATTAGTGACTTTGTAATGAGCCAAGAATTACTGTATCGAACAGCCGAGTTGGGTACTCCAAGTAGAAGAGTTTACCAGTTAGTAATTCCACAGTCACTAGTGAACATAGCTCTACAGCTAGTTCACGATGCACCAGGTGTTGCACACCCTGGTATGGATCGTTCTGTGAAACAAGCCAGAATGAAATACTTTTGGCCACGTATGGCAACTGACATTTCCGAGTATGTTAAGAAATGTAGTGTCTGTATGCAACATAAAGGAAATGTCAATGGTCCTAATCCAATCCAAGTGTACCCAACCACTAGCGAACCGTGGGAAAGAGTTGCCCTTGACTTGTTAACCAATTTTAAATGTTCCCTCCAAGGCAACAAACATCTGTGTGTTATGGTAGACCATTTCACCAGATATTGTGAGTTAGTTCCTATTGCAGATAAGACTGCAGAGACAGTAGCTAAAGCGTTTAAAGAACGCATTATCTGCAGGCATACCACCCCTAAGTCCTTAGTAACAGATAATGGAGGTGAATTCTGTAATGAGATTCTTGAAAATTTATGTACTTTATACAAGATCTCTAAATCCACCATTGTTCCTCATCATCCTGCCAGCAATGGGTTAGCCGAAAGAACCAATAAGAAAGTACTTGATGTCCTGAGAGTCACTATCAACCCCAATAGTGAAACTGGGATGAAGTCATACCAGATGTCCAGTGCGCCATAAATTCTGCTTACAATGCTTCCATAGGTGATACTCCACATTATGCATTGTATGGTGTAGACAAGCGCTTACCCTATGAGTTGTTATATTCCACTCCGAAACCTAATTACAACCCTGATGATTTCATAGCAACTCGTACCAGCATAGCTCAAAGTGTTTTTAGAAGAATCCGTGAAACACTTCACAAATCAACAGCAGAATTTACTAGAGTAACTAATAGCCGTGCTAAGCCATCAAAAGTAAAAGTAGGTTCAAGAGTAATGCTGACAAATTTCAACAAAACATCCGAAATGCCTAAGCTCGATCAAAAGTTTGTCGGACCTTATCGAGTTGTAGAACATATCTCTGGCAATAAGTATAAGGTTAGAGAAATTAGTACTGGTAAGTACAAAGAATCGCATTTAGATCATATGAAATTAGTATGCGATGTTGATGATATTGCTACCCAGACTAATGTGACAGATGCTGAAAATCCTCTTGACTCTGTACCCTTTACCTCAAATACTCAGTCAGATAACCAACCTGAATGTCGTTACTCCTTGCGTACTCGACAAGTAATGAGAAATCCCACAAGTATCTTTTGTAGATACTCGTTCAGATCTCCCTCAGTCAAGGCATGTGTTAGCCATTGCAGAGGAATTCGATCCTCCCAGAGATGATAACCATTCTGCAGAATTGGGTTTAAATGTACATAGTCTGTATAACTAGATGTCCGAGATGAAGTAAATTGTCAACTGTTTGTTATTAACTGATTAGTTTTTTCAGAATTTTTTTTTTTTTTTTTATTCACGTTCCCTCCGTATTCTGAGAATTGACAGTAACAGTCTGAGTGCACCAGATGCCTTTGTTGTTAATTTCACCTTGTATATATATATTTATTCTTCCTCAGAATCCGTAGAGTGCATGAATACAGATCGATCGATCAATTCCATCCATATTGTACAATGATTTGATCTTATAGTTGGTAATGCATTACGTTAAAAGTGATTATGTTAACACCCATTACGTAAAACTCATTTTGTTAACATCCATTATGATACCATCCATTAGTTCTAAGTTATATATGAATTTGTTATTGTATAGAATCAGCCCAGAACCGCCTGCCTGTTCAGCCTATAGATAGTAGTGTATGTCGAGACGACAAACGTAACATGACCGAGCTGTCAACATAGTTGCTGATCCCTGTGTTATATAGCATAGCATATAGTATCCATGTGCTTTAGATAGGAGATCCCTTTTAGGCCTGTGACTGTTGTGTGACGTCACGGGATGCGCATGTGCACGTTCGTACCTCTGCCCCGGTCTCAGACGGCGTGTAGGCCTCGACAGGCGTAGACAGGCAGAGGCTGGGCTCCATGTTCATCATCACAGTCTGACAATATATATGTTACCATCCAACAAGTGTGTCTACCTTCAACCCTCGATATCTCCATTAACCCTTTCAGGGTCCAAGGCCCAAATCTGGAGTCACGCACCAGTGTCCAAGAATTTTCAAAAAAAAAATTTGTTATTTTTTCTTATGAAATCGTAGAGAATCTTTTTGTGAAGGTAATAAAACAAAAAGTACGAAATTTGGTGGAAAATTGACGAAATTATGCTCTCGCGAATTTTGATGTGTCAGCGATATTTACGGATCGGCGATTTTGCCGACTTTGACTCCCATTTTAGGCCAATTACATTATTCCAATCAACCAAATTCTTAGCTATTTCACTAGTATTACTTCTATTCTATCGATTGAGCACAAGAAATCGCCAAGTCAACTGTTTCAACTACAAAATAAAGTGATCGGAAATTGTTAATTTGGCCAATTTAACACAAAGTTCAAAATATTCCAATTTCAAAATAGGGTCCAGAATGAACAATGTAGGCATTCCTGGCACTAAACTAACATTTCCTCTGTTCATTAGTTATGTTTTGAGGCTTTACAAATAAATTCCATTTTGATTTTTTATTCACATAATGAATTTTTATTCACACCAAAAAATAGAAGATTTACTGTTATGCAATACTGTAATAATTGTATAAATATCATCACCATATTTGTGAATGTATATTAGACCCACCAGCTGACGTGTATTAGACTTTTGAGGTCGTTTGTTTACTCTTGAATATCGGCAAAAATTTAACATTTCCGCTACTTTGAGCTCAGTTTCAAGCCATTTCCAGTGCTAAAACCAATCAAAATCATCTCTATTTCTGTAATATGTCTTCCATTCTATCAAATGAGACCAAGAAATCGCAAATACAACTATAAAAAACATACGAAAAAACACTGCAAAGTTGCTGTTTTAATCGAAAAATCATGATTTCATTTTTTTTCTCTCATTATACACAGTGTGCTGCAGGATCTGTTTTATGTGGTGCACACATACCACATAGATGTATTCTCTCATATCTAGGCCCAAATGTACCACTCACAGTTTATCAGAGTGAGCTGAGCTCATGGCGTAGATCTACGGTTTGGACCCTGAACGTAAAGCCGTAGATCTACGGGACGGACCCTGAAAGGGTTAAGAACCCCTACGATAATCTCCCTCTCTCATACACACCCTAACCTGAGCCTCATTATCCTCATAAAAACTCTTTACAGCATTTAGTAACTTACTACCTATTCCATACACTTGCAACATCTGCCACATTGCTCCCCTATCCACTCTATCCTATGCCTTTTCTAAATCCATAACTGCAATGAAAACTTCCCTACCTTTATCTAAATACTGTTCACATATACGCTTCTATGTAAACATTTGATCTGCACATCCCCTACCCACTCTAAAGCCTTCTTGCTCATCTGCAATCCTACTCTCTGCCTTTCCTCTACTTCTTTCAATAATAACCCCAACGTACACTTCACCTAGTATACTCGGTAAACTTCTTTCTTTCAATGCACCGGACGTATCCTACTAAGCCGGGGTGGCCCAAAAGGAAAACGAAAGCTTTTCCTTTTACCTTTAGTAATATATACAGGAGAAGGGGTTACTAGCCCCTTGCTCCTGGCATTTCAGTCTCCTCTTACGACATGCATGGCTTACGGAGGAAGGATCCTGTTCCACTTTCCCATGGAGAACTTCGTACACTTATTCTCCTATAGAGTGGATCCTCGGTTTTCATGTGCCCTAGTTTGTATGTAAAACTTATATTTTTTTTTTTTCAACAAGTCAGCCACCTCATTCATACATAATCACTGTCTTTGCAGAGGCGCCCAGATACAACAATTTAGAAGCATATCTAAAGGTATATATAGCACAAACCTCTCCTTTAAAGTGCAGGCATTGTTTTTCCCCATTTCCAGTACTCAAGCCCAGTTATAAAAAATAATTGGTGTACCTGAATCCCTTCACTAAATATTACCCTGCTCACACTCCAACAGCTCGCCAGATCAAAAAAATAATTCATCTCCATTCACTCCTATCTAACACGCTCACACATGCTTGCTGAAAGTCCAAGCCCCTCGTTCACAAAACCCCTTCCTCCAACCTTTTCGAGGATGACCCCTACCTCGTCTTCCTTCCCCTACTGTGTTTTTGGGAGATTCTAAAGAAAAGTTACAAAGGCTAGTAGACAAGTTTGGGAGGGTGTGTAAAAGTACAAAGTTGAAAGTGGATATAGGTAAGTAAGGTGATGCGGGTATCAAATGATTTAATTAAAGAATAATTGGATATCACATGGAGGGAGTATGGAAGAAGTGAGTGTTTTCAGATATTTGGGAATTGACTTGTCAGCGGATAGGTTTATGAAGGATGAGGTAAACCAGAGAACTGATAAAGAAAAACAGACGAGTGGTGCATTAAGGTATCTGTGGAGACAAAAAGCATTATCTATGGAGGCAAAGAAGGGAATGTACGAGAGTAATAGTGATACCAACAGTCTTATATGGGTGTGAAGCTTGAGTTGTAAATGCTGCAGCATGGAGGTGACTGGAGGCACTGGAGATGTCCTGTCTAAGGGCAATGTGTGGTGTAAATATTATGCAGAGAATTCGGAGTGTGGAAATTAGGAGGAGGTGTTGAGTTATTAGAGTACAGTGGACCCCCGGTTCGCGAAGTCATCGTTAACCGATAAATCCGGTATCCGAAGCATTATATCGCAAAAAATTTGCCTCGGTTCCCGTTACAAAACCCGGTACGCGATACGATTCGTACGAGACGTGTTCACGTGTGGCCTGAACTGCCCCGTGTGTGCCAGTGTGCACGCATCTAAGGATACATTCGGTACATTCCATATTATCACTGTTTCTGGTGCTTGTTTCTGCAAAATAAGTCACCATGGCCCCAAGAAAGCTTCTAGTGCCAACCCTTCGAGACCAAGGGTGCTAATGACTATTGAAATGAAGAAAGAGATAATTGCAAAGTATGAAAGTGGAGTGCGTGTGTCGGACCTGGCCAAGTTGTATAGTAAATCCCAGTCAACCATCTCTACTATAGTGAGCAGGAAAACGGCAATCAAGGAAGCTGTTCTTGCAAAAGGTGCAACTGTGATTACAAAACAGGGATCGTAAGTGTTAGAAAATGTTGAGAGACTGTTATTGGTGTGGATAAATGAAAAGCAGATAGCTGGAGATAGCATCTCTCAAGCGATCATTTGTGAAAAGGTTAGGCAGTTGCATGAGGATTTAATTAGAAAAATGCCTGCAACTAATGGTGATGTGAGTGAATTTAAGGCCAGCAAAGGTTGGTTTGAAAGATTTAAGAATCGTAGTGGCATACACAGTGTGATTAGGCATGGTGAGGCTGCCAGTTCAGACCAAAAAGCAGCTGAAAAATATGTGCATGAATTCAAGGAGTACACAGAGGCTGAAGGATTGAAACCTGAACAAGTGTTTAATTTTGACAAAACAGGCCTATTTTGGAAGAAATTACCAAGCAGGACTTACATTACTCAGGAAGAAAAGGCACTCCCAGGACATAAGCCTATGAAAGACAGGCTTACTCTGTTGATGTGTGCCAATGCTAGTGGTGATTCCTAAGTGAAGCCTTTATTGGTGTATCACTCAGAAACTCCCAGAGCATTCAGGCAAATTAGCCTCAAGGCTAATTTGTGTGTGCTGTGGAGGGCAAACACTAAGGCATGGGTCACTAGGGACGTTTTCTATGACTGGTTACACCATGCATTTGCCCCCACTGTGAAAAATTACCTAACTGAAAAGAAATTAGACCTTAAGTGCCTCTTGGTGTTAGACAATGCCCCTGGTCATCCTACAGACTTGGCAGAGCAACTCTGTGGGGACATGATCTTCATTAAGGTCAAGTTTTTGCCTCCTAATACCACTCCTCTCCTGCAGCCCATGGACCAGCAGGTCATTTCCAACTTCAAGAAACTGTACACAAAAGCTATGTTTGAAAGGTGCTTTGAAGTGACCACAGATACTCTATTGACTCTAAAGGAGTTCTGGAAGGATCACTTTAATATCCTCAATTGTGTAAACCTTATAGGTAAGGCTTGGGAGGGAGTGACTAACAGGACCTTGAACTCTGCTTGGAAGAAGCTGTGGCCAGAATGTGTAGACAAAAGGGATTTTGAAGGGTTTGAGGCTAACCCTGGGAATCCTATGCCAGTTGAGGAATTCATTGTGGCATTGGGAAAGTCCTTGGGGTTGGAGGTTAGTGGGGAGGATGTGGAAGAGTTGGTGGAGGAGGACAATGATGAACTAACCACTGATGAGCTGCTAGATCATCTTCAACAGCAAGAGGCCAGATCTGAGGAAACTGCTTCGGAGGAGGGGATAGAGAAATTGACGAAGTTGCCTATGTCAAAGATTAAGGAAATGTGTGCAAAGTGGCTTGAAGTGCAAACCTTTTTTGATGAAAATCATCCTGACGCAGCTACTGCAAGCCGTGTTGGCAACCTGTACACTGACAATGTTGTGAACCACTTTAGGAAAGTCATAAAGGAACGAGAGGTACAGGCCTCTATGGACAGATATGTTGTGCAACACAAGTCCAGTGACTCTCAAGCTGGTCCTAGTGGCATTAAAAGAAGAAGGGAAGTAACCCCGGAAAAGGACTTGCTACCTCAAGTCCTAATGGAGGGGGATTCCCCTTCTAAACATTAAAAACTTTGACACACTCCTCTCCTCCCATCCCATCAATCATCACCAGATCTTCATTAAAGGCAAGTGTTAATTATTCTATTGAGATTATTCTATTGAGATTATTCTATTGTTATTATTGTTATTGTAATTATTCTATTGCATTAAACTTAATATTTCATGTGGTAAAAGTTTTTTTTTTCATACTTCTGGGTGTCTTGCACGGATTAATTTGATTTCCATTATTTCTTATGGGGAAAATTGATTCGCTTTCCGATAATTTTGCTTTACAATGAGCTCTCAGGAACGGATTAATAACGTGAACCGGGGGTCCACTGCATTAGTCAGAGGGCTAAAGAGGGGTTGTTGAGGTGGTTTGGTCATTTAGAGAGAATGGATCAAAGAAGAATGACTTGGAGAGTGTATAAATCTGTAGGGGAAGTAAGGAAGGGTAGGGATCATCCTCGAACAGGATGGAGGGAGGGGGCGAAGGAGGTTTTGGGCAAAGGCCTTGGACTTCCAGCAAGCGTGTGTGAGCGTGTTAGATAGCAATGAATGGAGACGAATGGTTTTTGGGACCTGACGAGCTGTTGGAGTGCAAGCAGGGAAATATTTAGTGAAGGGATTTAGGGAAACCAGTTAGCTGGACCTGAGTCCTGGAAATGTTAAGTACAATGCCTGCACTTTAACCCTTTGACTATTGAGACCCCCAAATCCTGAAGTCTCTCACTGTGCCGCAAAATATTAGAAAAAAAAAATTCTTATGAAATGATAAGAGAATCTTTTTCCAATGGTATTGACACCAAAAGTATGAATTTTCAGCCAATTTCATTGTTCCTGTCGACCAAATTCATAGCTATTTCTTTAGAACTCCATTTGTTCTACTGATTGAGTACAAGAAACCACCCATTTACCAATTTCAACTACCCAATAAAGTGGTCAGAAATTGGCAATTTGGCCAATTTCACGCAAATTAAAAAAAGATGCCTATTTCAAAATAGGGTCCAGAATAAACAATGCAGACATTCCTGGCACTAAAATAACATTTTCTCTGTTCATTAGTCATGTATCCAGGCCCCTCTTATATTACTCAAGCTTTCTATTTTGAATTTTTATTCACACCAAAAATAGAAGATTTACTGTTATGCAGACTACTGCATTATTGTAGTAATTGTATAAATAATGTCAACTCATTAGTGACTGCACATTAGAATATCTAGTTGGACACTTATTGGACAGTGATGTCAGTTGTTTACTCTTGAACATAGGCAAAAATAGAACATTTCCACTAATTTGAGCTCAATTTCAAGGTCCTTTTCATTGTGAAACCAATCAAATCATCTCCATTTCTGTAATATGTACTGAATTCTATCAAATGAGACCAAGAAAACGAAAATACAACCATAAATACTATACGAAAATACACTGCAAAATCAGTGTTTTAAACCAAAAACACAGTCGGAGTTTTTTTTTTCTCATTATGCACTGCGTGCTGTAGGATCTTTTATACTGCGCACACTGACCACACAGACCCATTCTCCCATATGTGGCCCTACCAGCTTTCTCCTGCTTGATTTGAAGCTGCTAGAATTTTGGCGTATTAATGAGTCAAAAACACTGGCTCGTAAGACACATTAATACAACACCGACAGTCAAAGGGTTAATTAAGGAGGGGGTTGGGATATTGACAGTTTGGAGGGACTTCTAAACTGTTGTATTTGAGCACCTTTGCAAAGACAGTGATTATGTGTGTGTGAGGTGAAAGTGTTGAATGATGAAATTATTTTCTTTTTTGGGATTTTCTTTCTTTTTGGGCCACCCTGCTCGGCGGGAGACAGCCGACTTTTTGAAGAAAAAAAAAAGGTAATAATAATAATAATAATAATCACTCTGGAGTGGTTTAAATGTCAGCTACCAAACCTTTTTTTCTTCTCAGCACTGTCCTTTGCACTTGCTTTCTTAGGACTCATGGTTAGAAACAAGAAATTTTGCAAAATAATTGCACGAAACGTAAGGAAAACATGAGAATTTCCTCCACCGCGAGTGGTGCACTGAGCGTTGCTTTGATACATACTGCCATCTCGTGATGGTGTTTGGAAACTCATTTGTAGTATAGGGTACAAGGTCTGCCACTGCTGTTTCATGTTGTCTGCCACTGCTTTCTTCATGTTTTCTGCCATTGCTGCTTCATGTTGTCTGCCACTGCTGCTTTATGTTGTCTGCCACTGCTGCTTTATGATGTCTGCCACTGGTGCTTCATGTTGTCTGCCACTGCTGCTTCATGCTGTCTGCCACTGCTACCTCATGATGTCTGCTCCCACTTTTGTTAGCATGTTGAAGAGCTCTCCAATATGTAAAGGTTGCAGGGCAGTGCTAATCGGACAGGTACTGGACGGTGACGTCATTTGTTTACTCTTGAACACTGCCAAAGAATTGAACATTTCTGCTACTTTGAGCTCCATTTCAAGGTACTTTTCGTTGTGAAACCAGTCAAAATCATATCTATTTCTGTAATATATCTTCCATTCTATCAATTGAGACCAAAAAACCCAGAATACAACCATAAAAACCATACGAAAATATACTGCTAAGGGAGGCTAATGGCTGAGAAGTGAACTCCTTTATTTATGGTCTGATTTCTTTCATTTTTGGTGTATGTTAAGAAGCATCTTTCCATCATACATTGCCCAAGTTTCAATATGATAGTCCAAAAAACAACTGAGCTCCAATTCCCTAGATCAAGAGAAAGAGCCCCTCACCAGCATCAAGGAATCTCCCTTGAGGCCCACTCGCATCTGGAAATTTTGCTCATGTCTGGACGCAAAAAATCGACCGAGTGACTGCTCGTATCTGGAAAAACTCGCACGTGGATGCACTCGTAAGTAGAGGTACCACTGTATTATTAGTAGTAGTATTTTATTATCATTATTAGGATTTTATGCCATACGAGAACTTGGGTCATGGAAACAGGCAGCACAGCGTCTTGGCGTCAAGTATCTCAGACTGCTTCCTACAGCCACTGAGTACACTAGCTTTCACGGTCTTCAAGACTACATATCTGAACAGAATTTGCATTTATTGTGCATCCCATAGTACAAGATGTTGGCAAAAAGGAAGATCTTGACTTTACCTCAAGGAAGTGCCAAGAGACAAAGGAAGGCTCTCGATCTCAAGGTGAAAATGAAGATTATAAACGAGTATGAGGCTGGTTAGAAAGTGCAAGTGACAGCCGATGACTTGAAGCTGGGGCATTCTACCATTTCCACTATCTTGAAGGATAAAGATAGAGTGAAAGAGGCAGTGAAAGCATCGACAGGATTTCAAGCCATAATAACTAGGCAGCGAAAGCATGATAAAGACGCCCAAATTAATAAAAACTGACATATATGGAGAGGTACTGGAGGGTGTGCGGGGCTATATGAGCGAGAGGGAGAAGGCGTCAGCAATGCCTCTCAGTAACTCATGCTTCACCATGATGTACAGCCTTGTAAGCTCACGGCACTATAAAATATTGTATAGTAGACCGTCATTTAGCACGAGTTTGTTTGGCATGATTTGGGTATTGCACGACTGAAGAATTGCGGCACAATTTTATGTAACACGTCGTATAATTAATTTAACACGATTCAATTTGTGGAAAAGAAAAAAAAAATCTCTTTTGCTTAAGTGGCTGCCTTGTTGTGGACCAGCCGGGGAACCCTCCTGCCATCCCCTACCACTCCCTGACACCATCCCACCATCCTAGCGTTCGTAATTCATACGTGTCCAGTCCAGTCTTTCTCTGCTACAAGGCAGTTGTGTTTGTGAATTGTGTTAGGATATTTTAATTACTACATCTTGTATCTGCCAAGCAATCATGACACCCAGTAGTTGCTGAAGGTGGCACGAAGAGGTATAAGCACTTAACAAAGAAACAAAAATGTGAGACAAGAGATAACCTGTATCCATAATAAAGTGTTACTTTGTACACAGAAAAAGAGGTAAACATGAGTCTGTGTGACTGACTTACTGAATGACTGACTAACTGAATGACTTGACTGACTTACTGAGTGACTTGACTGACTAAATGACTTACTGAGTGACATGACTGAATGACTTACTGAGTGACTTGACTGACTTACTGAATGACTCGACTTACTGAGTGACTTGATTGACTTACTGAGTGACTTGACTGAATGACTTACTGAGTGACTTGACTGACTTACTGAATGACTCAACTTACTGAGTGACTTGATTGACTTACTGAGTGACTTGACTGAATGACTTACTGAATGACTTGACTGATGTACTAAGTGACTTGACTTACTGAATGACTTGACTGAATGACAAAGTTAGACACTCCAGTACAACCATCAACTTCAGTACCAGAACCTCTATCATCCACCTCAGCCCAGTAAGGCCACAGCATAACTCTTCACTCTCTTCACAATCATCCACAAACACCACAATTTAAGGTAAGAAATACTATTATTTCTGTTACATTTGTAGTCTTAAGCAGTAAAAACAACATATCATAACAATGAACTAAAACTACATATTCACTTTTATTTTTGTAAGACGTGGAGGCCTAAATAAAAGTGGTTTAGCTTTTTTGGGGCTCCCAGGAACGTAACCCTATTTTTCCCACAAGTTCTTCAGTTCATCTAACATGATTTTACCTAACACGGCATTTTCAGGAACGTGACTACTGTGCTAAATGACGGTCTACTGTATAATTATACTATTACTATCAATAAAGGTTATCTACCTATCATATTTATTCCAGAATAATATTAGGTATAACATAAATAACTTAGAAGCATGATAAAGATGCCCAAATTAATAAAAACTGACATTATATAGAGAGGTATTAAAGGGTGGAGGGCCGGGAGGGAAAGAAAAAAAGTGACTGCGACCATAACAGAAAGCATTATGCACCTGAAGGGTAACTATAGAAAATCACACTTACCCATGAAAAGACTGAAAAAAGTGCAATTTTCTTGAAAAAAAAACCCAAGCAATCAGCTATGCACACGTTTCCTGGAATATCTTGAAAGTATGTTATTGACCTATTTCATGTTGTATTACCGTTAATAATAAACAGATCGAAAAGCATTTCCCAACAAACATAAAACTGAATGTTTTAATTTTGGGTGGTGACACTTTTGAAGTGTCAGTAAGGGGTAATTCCTCGGTTAACGATCAAATCGTTTACCGATGAGGTCTTAGGCCCCTAACTCCGTCGTTAAGTGAGGAGAGGTTGTATACGTAAGTGCTACTGGCCTGAATAATGTATATCTACATAGGAGACAGTGAAATGGGTAATATTTAGTGGTGTTTGTGTCAACACGTATTTTTCTTGCAGGTCGCAAATCGCTGAGGCTGGTAACTGATAGGATTTGTAAACAGATACTGGATTTTATTTTTTGTCGGCTGTTTTCGATCAATACATGAATTTTTGCACATGTTCATCCTACGCATGTGTGATGGGATCATATTTATCTGGTAGAGAGAGGTAGCTGAAGGAAGGTGAATGGAGGATGGGAAGGAGAAAGAGAAGCAGGAAGGGATGTAGCAATGAATGAGTGTATGCAAAGAAAGGAATAAAAAGAGATGGAGGTAAGGAGTAAAAATAAGGGAGTGAGGAAGGAAGATAAGTACGAAGGAAAGCAGGAGGGAGGGAAACAAGGGAGAGAGAAAGAAGGATGGATGGAAGTTTCATACTAACGAGCATGTAACAGTATGTATTATGAGAAGTGAACAATTGCACAGGCCTCAACTGCCGATCTCAAGGGTGAGGGGCACCATGTTACCAGTGCACCAGTGATGTTAATATCTGTGGGGCAGCGATAGCATGGTTTGCTTCAGGACCATGGGGTCAGCATTTCAAAGCCTGTTAGCCCATTCAAATCTTCAGCCACATACAGTAAAAGTTACCTACATTCTCCAAAACATATATTTTACCTTAGAGTAGGAAATTCAACAAAGTTTTCCCAACAATTCACTTGCAAGAAAATCATGCCAAATATACCAACCTTTGCAAGATACTTTCTGGATTTGGATTCATTCTGGTGTCGTGATGCATGGAGATAACACGTTATAGCAAAAACTCCAAAGTTGGTGTGGTTTGTTGGGTCATGGGTAAAAAGAGCCTCCAAATAGTCTCCCCAGAGAGCCCAGGCTTTTACCAGTGTGTCATGAAGTTGAACAGCTGCACTTAATGCTTTATTAGCTTCTTCGCTACGACCTGATGCAATGAATATATGTTAAACACAATAATATAATAAATCAAGAAAATATGACAAATAAAAATGAGAAAGGGATTATATGGAAACTATATGAACAGTAGAACTACTATGGTGAATACCAACAAATTATGAGCAACAAACACACATGCAAGACATTTATTAACCCTTAAACTGTCAAAACGTAGACCTAAGTTCACCTGCATGGCACTCCAAATATTTTGAATAATAAAAAAATCGCTTTTTGTTTTTAAATTAAAGAGGGTAGTTTTCTGTGTGGTATAAGACAAAAAACAACAACATTAGGACCAGTACTTACCGAGGTATAAGACCGTGAAGTTGGCTCTGGATGCTCACCTGACGGCAACATCCAGTCCTGCCGCTTGCAGAAGTGTTGCCGATTTACCTTTTTTCTCGTTTTTATTTTAATTTACATAATTATTATGTTCTGATAATTACAATTTATAACAGTTCTTGTGATGTCATAGCCAATCTTTGTTCTGACACTAAAATTATGTACTGAAATAGTACTCAAATAGTAACAATCACACTGACAGGTGAACATTTTCACCTGCCTTGGTCACTGACTATTGTCTAGAAATATATACAAAGTATTTATAGGTCCCAGCAATGTTTTAGACACGCTGGAGTATGAAACTCCTTGGAAAATGGTGTTATGACAAAAGTCAGATAACTCCTTGGAAAATGGTGTTATGACAAGGGTCAGATAAGTGACAGCCAGTGACATTTGATGAATGTGAGCCGCTGGAGGGGCGAACCTTGCCTTTATGTGCTTTTACTCTTGCACACAAACATGTCTCTGTAGATCTGTTTGTCAGTCTATCTGTCTGTCTGCCTGTCTATCTGTATATCTATCTGTCTCCCTAGCACTGCTTATCTGTCTTTCTGTCTTCTGTGTGTGCCTTGAAGAATGGTGTTATGACAAGTGTCAGATAACAAGAGACATATGATGAATGTGCACTGCTGGAGGGGGTAACCTTGCCTTTATATGTTTTTACTCTTGCACACAAACATGTCTCTGTATGTCTATCAGTCTATCCATCTGCCTGTCTGTCTATCTGTACATCTATCTGTCTGTCTTTCTGCCTGCCTAGCTCTGCTTATCTGTCTGTCTAGTTCAGCTTATCTGTCTTTCTGTCTTGTGTGTGTGGTCATGTTTATTTATGTCTTATATCTACAAACACTTATAGGTAGTAGGTTGGTAGACAGCAACCACCCAGGGAGGTACTACTGTCCTGCCAAGTGAGTGTAAAATGAAAGCTTGTAATTGTTTTATATGATGGTAGGATTGCTGGTGTCCATTTTTTTGTCTCATAAACATGCAAGGTTTCAGGTACGTCTTGCTACTTCTACTTACACTTAGGTCACACTACACATACATGTACAAGCATAGGAGGGCCCCACTTATACGGCAGGTTAGGTTCCAGGCTACCGCCATAAAGCGGAAACCGCCGTAAAGTGGAACACCCTTTTTTCCACTTATAAATGCATACAAACACTAGATAACAAGTTTACACTAACATATATTAAGTTAGCAATAGAACCAGGCATCAAAAAACAATAAAAAAGTACAATACACACATAGTGCACTCATTACTTACCTTAAAATATTTATAGTCTTAATCTAGGGTGAGACAAGTAGTATTTATTGTAAGAAATCAAGTGTGGTATGTATGGTAATAGCCAGGCTACCTTACCAGACCACCCCACCCACACATACTATTCTATGATATTTAAGCATCCCAGAGCGATAAAATGTATATACAGTTCACTCATTACTTACCTTAAAATATTTGTAGTCTTAATGTAGGGTCAGGAGTAAGTAAATGAGATAAAACGAATAAATGAGAGAGAGAAAGAATGAGTACATGAGAGGGGACAGGCGCAGAGTTATGTAAACAAACCAGGTGAACGTAAGTTTTGTAAACAAACGAAGTGTACACGTCTGGTTTGTGTACAAGTTACATTGTGTACAGGTTGTCTCTACATTGATACGGTAGAATTAATAAAGAAGAACACTCCCATTCTCATGTAACATCATTTTGAGAAGAAATGAAGCTCTGAGTGAAGGCAATGGAAATAAGTCACACTGACTTTTTTGGGTTATCCTAGGTTCTCTACACGTATGTTGTTATGTATGATAATCTATGTAACTGTATTTGTGTATACCTGAATAAACTTACTTACATACATACGAAAGGAATAATTTTCTACAGTTACCCCCAGTAACACATTTTCTCTTATGTTAGATTAGAGAAAATGTTATTCTTGCCATCACTTGTACAAGTTATGTGGCTCCCACATCTTATATTTATGTTTATTTATTCTATTGTGGGGTGTATTTATCATCTTTTTATGTTATGTATCGTGTTTATTATATAATTTTGAAAAAAATATCATGGATGGATTAATGAAAATGTGTATATTAACGTAATATACGACATTTAATGAGACTCGGTGAGTATTGTTATTATTATTATCATTTCTAATATGGCGTCACTTGTGCAAGTCGTCTGCTACCACATCTCACATTTATGTTTATTTATTCTACTGTGGGGTGTATTTATCTTATTTATATGTTATGCATCGTGTTTATTATATAATTTTGAAAAAAATATCATGGATGGATTAATGAAAATGTGTATATTAACGTAATATACGACATTTAAATGACTCGATGATTATTATCATTACTAATATGACGTCTGGAGACATAAGACACTTACCAATTTTAATGTGTACCTGCATGCCAGCACAGTATGTAAGTTTATTTAGGTACAGGTATACATAAGTATAATTATCAGAGTATATATAAAATATGAAATAACTTTTAAAAACATTTGAAATTTTGGAGTTTCCAGACAAAATGGAGAGACTTAGTGCTTACTGAGCTCATGGAGAATGTAAACAAACAGGGTGGGGCACGGTGACCGTATTAGAAAGTCAGGTGGGGGGAGCCGTATAGCGAGTTTTGGTCATAATTTGAAATGTCCATATTAGCGGAACGCCGTAAAGTGAAACGCCGTAAAGCGGGGCCTTCCTGTATATATACACACCCCTCTGGGTTTTCTTCTATTTTCTTACTAGTTCTTGTTCTTGTTTATTTCTTATCTCCATGGGGAAGTGGAACAGAATTCTTCCTCCATAAGCTGTGTGTGTTGTAAGAGGCGACTAAAATGCCAGGAGCAAGGGGGCTAGTAACCCCTTCTCCAGTATATATTACTAAATGTGAAAGAAAAAACTTTTGTTTTTCCTTTTGGGCCACCCCACCTCGGTGGGATACGGTCGGTGTGTTGAAAGAGAAAGAACTGTACTTATGAGTACATGTGAGAGACAGAGACAGACAGATATATAGACAGACAGATACAGACAGAGACAGCCAAAGCCAGCCAGCCAAATACATTAGAACATAAGAAAGAAGGAACACTGTAGCAAGCCTACTGGCCCATGCAGGGGAGGTCCATGTCACCCCCCTGCTTATTTATTTATTTATTTATTTTATGTCTTTGCAAACAGTACATTGAGATTTTGTATTTACAATAGTGGGTTGCAATGCAAAGAGAGCCTCTATTATGCCTAGGTATTATGGGCCAACTTAACATTATTGGCTTGCAGTCTACTTAACACTAAGGAGTATATCATAGTTGTACAGTAGGATAGTAATTATAAATGAATCAAAATTTGTATAAGACAAAAATATATTTATATTCAAAAATGCTCTTTGTGAAAACAATGACTCAATTATATTCCTGTCAACAATGGATAAAAGGTTCAAAGTGATTCAGTTATGATGTGGGAGTACATAGGTAAGTAAGTGTGTACTGAGTATTTAGTATTTAGTCTAGGGTGATAGAGTTTTGAGAAGAGTCTTAAATTGATTTTCAGACTTGGTTACTTTAATATCTTCTGGTAATGAATTCCATATTTTGGGGCCCTTTATGTGCATAGAGTTTTTAAACTGTGATATGGACACGAGGTACATCAAAAAGAGATCTGTGTCTTGTGTTGTGGTCATGTGTCCTGTTTAGGTTGGTGAGAAGAAGTTTGAGTGGAGGGTTTATATTTGCGTGTATTGTTCTGTGTATGTAGTAGGCACATGAATAAGCATGGATGTTCTTAATGGTGAGCAGATTCAGACTTCTGAAAATTGGTGGAGTATGCTGGCAGGAGTGGGAATTTGTTATCATTCTTACTGCTGCCTTTTGCTGGGTTATTAGGGGTTTTAGGTGATTGGATGTTGTTGATCCCCATGCACAAATTCCACATGTAAGATAAGGGTATATGAGTGAATGGTACAGTGCCAGAGAGCTGATTGTGGAACATAGTACCTTATCTTTGTTAGTATGCCTACAGTCTTGGAGATTTTTTTGGCGATTTGTTGTGTGTCCGGATCTTAAGGCTACTGTCAAGGTGGATACCTAGGAATTTTCCCTCTGTGAGTCTTGTGACTGATGATCCATTTAGCGTTATGTTAATTGGATAATTTGCAGCTTTGTTTCCAAACTGAATGAAATAGGTTTTATCAGTGTTCAGGGTAAGTTTGTTAGTCATCATCCAGGCAGATATTTTCTGTAATTCAGCATTGACTGTGTTTGCTAGTATGACTGTGTTTGGGTGGGAAAAGATATATGTAGTGTCATCTGCAAATAATATGGGTTTGAGTAGCTGTGATGCATTCGGTAGATCATTGATGTAGATGAGAAAGAGGAGTGGTCCAAGGATGCTTCCTTGTGGGGCTCCTACTGTGACTGGTTGAATGGAAGAGTTTGCATCATTTGCTTATACATACATATTGAGTTCTGTTACTAAGGTATGATTTGAGGGAGTGGCCTCTGACACCAGAGTGCATTAATTTGGAGTACAGCAGTTCATGGTCGACTGTATCGAAAGCTTTACATAAATCAATGAAAATGCCCAGCGGGACTTCTTTCTTTTCAAGTGCGGTATATACTAGTTCTAGCATGTGTATGATAGCGTCATTTGTGCTTTTATTATTTCTGAATCCAAACTGACAAGGGTTTAATATGTTGTGTAAAACGAGGTAGGAATAGATCCGTCTATAATTAATTTTTCAAAGAGTTTAGAGAGCAGTGGTAAGTTAGATATTGGTCTATAGTTATTCAAGTCAGCTTGGTCACCTCCTTTATGGATCGGAGTGACCCTCGCTATTTTGAGGATTGTTGGGAAGGTAGATGATTCAATGGATTTGTTAAAGAGCATTGCAATAATTGGTGACAATACTTGAGAAGCTTTTTTGCACATAAAAGCAGGCAAGTTGTTTATGTCTCCTGCCTTGTTTTTAAGAGTGTTTATGATGAGCGTAACTTCAATGGGGTTGGTTGGAGCTAGGAATAATGTATTTGGGTAGGTACCTATGAGGTAGTCTGATGGACGGGTATTTGTGCTTGGTATTATGTTTGCTAGATTTTTTCCTATGGTGGAGAAGAAAACATTAAGTCTGTTTGCTGTTTCGGTTGGAGTGAGTAGGGGTTCATCCGATTTTGTTAGTTTAATTGGTTTGTTTTTGGATAAGTTTTTAGTTCCAAGAATTTCAGATAGAGTTTTCCAGGTTTTTTTCATATCACCTTTGATGTTATGTAATCTATTTTCATAATACAATTTTTCTAACCTTCTTATTAGGCTGGTAAATGCTGACGAGTAACTTTTCGACTGTTCTCTAGTTATTTTACCCATTCTATACCGTTTTTCATATTTGTGCTTTGTGTTAATGGATTTGAGGATGCTTGGTGTTAGCCAGGGATTATTCAGCCTCTTTGCTGTGAACTGTTTAGTTTTTCTGGGGCAATGTCTGTTATAGAGGCATTAGGCTTTTTTTTAGAAAATTATTTATGCATTCATTCACATCTGTATATGTTTCGAGCTCATTTTGCCAATCGATGTTATTCATAGCTGCAATAAAGTTGTTAACTGTTGTCTTGTTATGTAGTCTGAAGGTTACTTTAGTAATGTCTTGTGGCAGTTTGCCCAGATTAGTCATGAGATAGGTTGGGTAGTGGTCTGTAGTGTAGTCTGTAATTATGCCTGATTTTAAGAGGGATATGGTGTTTGTCCAGATGTGGTCTATTAATGAGATGCTTGTCTCAGAGATTCTTGTAGGTTTAGATATTGCTGGTAGCAACAGGCAGTTACTCGCTGTGTTTGTGAATTCTGTTACTTGTGAGTCCTGGTCATGTAGTATGTTTATGTTGAAATCTCCTGTTAGTAGTAGGTGGTCTTTATTCATGTGTGCATCAGTAATCATGTTCCCTAGTTTTTCACTAAAGTGATAAATGTCTGACTGTGGTACTCTGTAGATGTTTATAACTGTGAGGGGTTTTTGCAGGTCTTTTGATTTAAATTTGGCTATGATATATTCTCCATGTTCGTTCCTTGTGCAAGATTTATTGATACATTCGAGTTGATCTGAGTAGTATATAGGCGTTCCTCCCCCTTGCTGGTCTGTTCTACAGTTGTGTATGGCCATGTACCCAGGAATGGTATAGACAACTGTAATATCATGTTAAGCCAGGTTTCTGTGAGTGTGATGATTGATATATTGGAATGAAGGGAATTGAGTAATGCTGTGAGGTCATCATAATGTTTGCTCAAGGATCTGACATTGTACAGGTCCGCCATCACAAATCCGGCAATCAGTTATTCGGCACTAATTTTGGCTAGCATAATTTCAAATTTTCAGGTTCGCCACACCCACCTGCTGGTACTGTTTGGTGGCGCTACTTGCTGCATAAGTCATTCCAATTTCTTTTTCTCCATTTATTGTTTTAAGCTGCTTACTTTTAGCCCTAGCCATGGTTCCAATGAATAAAAGAAATGCTTCTCATTATGTAAAGCACCTACACAGTACATTATCCATTAAATATAAGGTGGCTTTGAAGCCACTGTCGGTTGCCATGAGCTCAGTCTCATGAAGCAGGAGAATATGCTTTATTATTACGTTAATATCAACACTACAGCTTATCTGCTTATCACAACTGATCTAATATGACATAAGAAACAATATAAATAACATAAAACATGTTAAATACTCCAGAATGAATAATATTTGGCATAACACCGAGCAGTTCGACAGAGTTATGAAGAGGATATGGTAAACAAATATCATTCTCCTATCCTTGTCTTGGAGGCTTATATTAGAGAAAACGGAGTATAGCACAGGGCAAACTATGATATACACTCGTACTCCACCATAAACATGAAACAAAAAAGTTATTCTCTCTCTATAGATTATCACACATAGCATGTGTGTCAAGAACCTAGGATAACCCAAAAAAAGTCAACGTGGCTTATTTTTAGTACCTGGCTTGGGTTAGCCATATATGATTTTTGGTAAATATTCGATTCCCAGCCAGGGTAGAAACATTAGGCGTGTTTCTTTACACCTGTTGTCTATGTTTACCCATCAGTAAATGGGTACCTGGGTGTTAGTCACTAGTGTGGGTGTTATCCTGGGACACTGACCTAATTTTCTTGAAATACTCAGCATAACAAGTGCCATTCTATACAGTAGTATGTCACTGATGTCAGCTAGGCCTGTATACCTTGCACATGTACGTGTAGTAAATAAAGATATTATTATTATTATTATTATTATTATTATTATTTTTTATTTTTTATTATCACACTGGCCGATTCCCACCAAGGCAGGGTGGCCCGAAAAAGAAAAACTTTCACCATCATTCACTCCATCACTGTCTTGCCAGAAGGGTGCTTTACACTACAGTTTTTAAACTGCAACATTAACACCCCTCCTTCAGAGTGCAGGCACTGTACTTCCCATCTCCAGGACTCAAGTCCGGCCTGCCGGTTTCCCTGAACCCCTTCATAAATGTTACCCTGCTCACACTCCAACAGCACGTCAAGTATTAAAAACCATTCGTCTCCATTCACTCCTATCAAACACGCTCATGCATACCTGCTGGAAGTCCAAGCCCCTCGCACACAAAACCTCCTTTACCCACTCTCTCCAACCTTTCCTAGGCCGACCCCTACCCCGCCTTCCTTCCACTACAGACTGATACACCCTTGAAGTCATTCGGTTTCGCTCCATTCTCTCTACATGTCCGAACCACCTCAACAACCCTTCCTCAGCCCTCTGGACAACAGTTTTGGTAATCCCGCACCTCCTCCTAACTTCCAAACTACGAATTCTCTGCAATATATTCACACCACACATTGCCCTCAGAGATGACATCTCCACTGCCTCCAGCCTTCTCCTCGCTGCAACATTCATCACCCATGCTTCACACCCATATAAGAGCGTTGGTAAAACTATACTCTCATACATTCCCCTCTTTGCCTCCAAGGACAAAGTTCTTTGTCTCCACAGACTCCTAAGTGCACCACTCACTCTTTTTCCCTCATCAATTCTATGATTCACCTCATCTTTCATAGACCCATCCGCTGACACGTCCACTCCCAAATATCTGAATACATTCACCTCCTCCATACTCTCTCCCTCCAATCTGATATTCAATCTTTCATCACCTAATCTTTTTGTTATCCTCATAACCTTACTCTTTCCTGTATTCACCTTTAATTTTCTTCTTTTGCACACCCTACCAAATTCATCCACCAATCTCTGCAACTTCTCTTCAGAATCTCCCAAGAGAACAGTGTCATCAGCAAAGAGCAGCTGTGACAACTCCCACTTTGTGTGTGATTCTTTATCTTTTAACTCCACGCCTCTTGTCAAGACCCTCGCGTTTACTTCTCTTACAACCCCATCTATAAATATATTAAACAACCACGGTGACATCACACATCCTTGTCTAAGGCCTACTTTTACTGGGAAATAATTTCCCTCTTTCCTACATACTCTAACTTGAGCCTCACTATCCTCGTAAAAACTCTTCACTGCTTTCAGTAACCTACCTCCTACACCATACACTTGCAACATCTGCCACATTGCCCCCCTATCCACCCTGTCATACGCCTTTTCCAAATCCATAAATGCCACAAAGACCTCTTTAGCCTTATCTAAATACTGTTCACTTATATGTTTCACTGTAAACACCTGATCCACACACCCCCTACCTTTCCTAAAGCCTCCTTGTTCATCTGCTATCCTATTCTCCGTCTTACTCTTAATTCTTTCAATAATAACTCTACCATACACTTTGCCAGGTATACTCAACAGACTTATCCCCCTATAATTTTTGCACTCTCTTTTATCCCCTTTGCCTTTATACAAAGGAACTATGCATGCTCTCTGAAAATCCCTAGGTACCTTACCCTCTTCCATACATTTATTAAATAATTGCACCAACCACTCCAAAACTATATCCCCACCTGCTTTTAACATTTCTATCTTTATCCCATCAATCCCGGCTGCCTTACCCCCTTTCATTTTACCTACTGCCTCACGAACTTCCCCCACACTCACAACTGGCTCTTCCTCACTCCTACAAGATGTTATTCCTCCTTGTCCTATACACGAAATCACAGCTTCCCTATCTTCATCAACATTTAACAATTCCTCAAAATATTCCCTCCATCTTCCCAATACCTCTAACTCTCCATTTAATAACTCTCCTCTCCTATTTTTAACTGACAAATCCATTTGTTCTCTAGGCTTTCTTAACTTGTTAATCTCACTCCAAAACTTTTTCTTATTTTCAACAAAATTTGTTGATAACATCTCACCCACTCTCTCATTTGCTCTCTTTTTACATTGCTTCACCACTCTCTTAACCTCTCTCTTTTTCTCCATATACTCTTCCCTCCTTGCATCACTTCTACTTTGTAAAAACTTCTCATATGCTAACTTTTTCTCCCTTACTACTCTCTTTACATCATCATTCCACCAATCGCTCCTCTTCCCTCCCGCACCCACTTTCCTGTAACCACAAACTTCTGCTGAACACTCTAACACTACATTTTTAAACCTACCCCATACCTCTTCGACCCCATTGCCTATGCTCTCATTAGCCCATCTATCCTCCAATAGCTGTTTATATCTTACCCTAACTGCCTCCTCTTTTAGTTTATAAACCTTCACCTCTCTCTTCCCTGATGCTTCTATTCTCCTTGTATCCCATCTACCTTTTACTCTCAGTGTAGCTACAACTAGAAAGTGATCTGATATATCTGTGGCCCCTCTATAAACATGTACATCCTGAAGTCTACTCAACAGTCTTTTATCTACCAATACATAATTCAACAAACTACTGTCATTTTGCCCTACATCATATCTTGTATACTTATTTATCCTCTTTTTCTTAAAATATGTATTACCTATAACTAAACCCCTTTCTACACAAAATTCAATCAAAGGGCTCCCATTATCATTTACACCTGGCACCCCAAACTTACCTACCACACCCTCTCTAAAAGTTTCTCCTACTTTAGCATTCAGGTCCCCTACCACAATTACTCTCTCACTTGGTTTAAAGGCTCCTATACATTCACTTAACATCTCCCAAAATATCTCTCTCTCCTCTGCATTCCTCTCTTCTCCAGGTGCATACACGCTTATTATGACCCACTTCTCGCATCCAACCTTTACTTTAATCCACATAATTCTTGAATTTACACATTCATATTCTCTTTTCTCCTTCCATAACTGATCATTTAACATTACTGCTACCCCTTCCTTTGCTCTAACTCTCTCAGATACTCCAGATTTAATCCCATTTATTTCCCCCCACTGAAACTCTCCTACCCCCTTCAGCTTTGTTTCGCTTAGGGCCAGGACATCCAACTTCTTTTCATTCATAACATCAGCAATCATCTGTTTCTTGTCATCCGCACTACATCCACGCACATTTAAGCATCCCAGTTTTATAAAGTTTTTCTTCTTCTCTTTTTTAGTAAGTGTCTAAATGAGAAGGGGTTACTAGCCCATTGCTCCCGGCATTTTAGTCACCTCATACGACACGCATGGCTTACGGAGGAAAGATTCTTTTCCACTTCCCCATGGACAATAGAAGAAATAAAGAAGAACAAGAACTATTTAGAAAAAGGAGAAAAACCTAGATGTATGTATATATATATGCATGTGCGTGTCTGTGAAGTGTGACCAAAGTGTTAGTAGGAGTAGCAAGATATCCCTGTTATCTAGCGTGTTTATGAGACAGAAAAAGAAACCAGCAATCCTACCATCATGCAAAACAGTTACAGGTTTCTGTTTCACAGTCATCTGGCAGGACGGTAGTACTTCCCTGGGTGGTTGCTGTCTACCAACCTACTACCATATTATTATTATTATTATTATTATTATTATTATATTATTATATTATTATTATTTTCTCAGTTGTTTGTTGGGTTATCTTATTTAAACTTGGGTAATGTATGATGGAAAGATACTTCTTCACATACACCAAAAATTAAAGAAATCAGACCATAAACAGCGGAGTTCACTTCTCAGCCATTAGCGGCCGCTTAGCGGTATATTTTTGTATGGTTGTTATGGTTATATTCTCATTTTTTCGGTCTCATTTGATAGAATGATATATTACAGAAACAGATATGATTTTGATTGCTTTCATGATGAAAAGTACAGTGGACCCCCACATAGCGATATTAATCCATGCAAGAGAGCTCATTGTTATGCGAAATTATCGTTATGCGAATGAATTTTCCCCATAAGAAATAATGGAAATCAAATTAATCCGTGCAAGACACCCAAAAGTAAGAAACTAGTGTACACAGTATTACATTAAAAGCAATTAAAAAACTTAAAAAAAAAAATGTAAATATCACTGACGCATTTATATCTGTTGCCGATGAGTGACAATTTTTTCACCAATTTCCACAACCCATGAAATCATAAACTTTTATCAGATTTCACTCATTTTAGTCTTGTTCAATTCAGACAAAAATACACTCTTTCATTCTATAAGAAAAAATAACTTTCTTTTATTTTTCAAAATCTTTCCCACAAACAGGAATTTTTATTTGGGAGTATGCCACAGTTAAAGGGTTAAAGATAGCTATCACAGGAAGCCAGCAAAGAAAAAAAAAATATACTGTATTTAGGATTAAGAAAAAACAATGCCCCATGAAGACTACACTTTTTAAGAAAATCAAAGAAAGATGTTCATTTTTCCTACCTCTATCCAAAAATGACAAAAAGAATCTGTTAGCAGAAATTTTAATAAATCAACAACATTCTTACTTAACACAGCAATATTCATACTTACCTAACTGAGAGAGAAACATACCCTTAAGGGCATAGAATTCTGCAGTCATATCCTTATTGAAATATTTCAAATTAGTGGATTCAATCACCTCTAACCCCTGTTAAGAAAAGAAAGTGTTAATATAAATGATTTTATATTTTAATTATAATTTATTATTTCAAATGGACACAACAAACCCCAAGAAGATACATTACTCTCATTTGAGGTCAGGTAAAGTTATAAATAAGACAAAATTATGTTTAAAGAGTCATATTATGTATATTACTAAGGAAGGAGAAAAGCATGACTCATAACTGATGATTCGAACATTAATTTATAAAGTCTGTACATACATACTAGAATATTGTGTGAGGATTTAAAGGCTTTCATTGTGAGTCAAAGTCTTTAACAGAGATGAAAGCAAATCTATAAGAGGGTAAACCTCTTATAGAAAAATAACACTAATGAACATTTTTACAGTACTCTATCCAATCAAAGGAAGTGATTGGAGTAAAACTAAAGAAAAGGCATTAACATGAAAGGATATAAAACAAATTAGTTAGGATGCAGAAGCAGCAAGATAGATACAGTAAACTTCAGACCTAACTGCTTTATAAATAAAATTAGGGAATTGGACCAGGCTGATGTATCTTGTAAAACAGGCTACCAGTAGCTAAGAAAAAATATAAAAAGTATTACCTTTAGTAATTTACAAATTCTTTGGAAGTAGAAAAAATACTGCAATAAGACCAATATGTAGTATGGCTTTGGTAGAAGTTTCAGCAAAATAAGCCAAAAAATAATTTCTTTATCGCTTATTTAGCATCAGCTTAACAGATAATGGAGAATATGGAGTACAAGGTTGAAGTTGTTTCCCAAGAAAAAAATTATATATTTGGTACTGTCAATTAAAGATTCTTCACTGGTGAGGTGTTTTAAAGACCTCAACAAATCCTTGTACACCTGAATCCTGTTGCTGGATATGGCATTCCCAAAACACAGGACGACTCTGAACATTACCTGGACTACCAATACTATGGAGGACATGAGGGTGGGTCCCTCTATCCAGAGTTATCCTATCAGTGGGGATGTTCACTTTCAATATACTGGTAAACATGGAACCAAACATTTCCCTGGAGTGAGAGCCAGTTTTCTATTTCAGAAAGGAAATAAATGCTAGGGGAATAAGTCTGTTGAGTATACCTGGTAAAGTGTATGGTAGAGTTATTATTGAAGAATTAAGAGTAACACGGAGAGCAGGATAGCAGATGAACAAAGAGGCTTTAGGAAAGGTAGGGGGTGTGTAGATCATATGTGTTTGCAGTGAAACCTATAGGTGAACAGTATTGAGATAAGGGAAAAGAGGTATTTGTGGCATTTATGGATTTGGAAAAGGCATATAATAGGTGTATAGGGGGGGGAATGTGCCAGATGTTGCAAATGTATGGAATAAGAGGTAGGTTAGTGAAAGTGGTGAGAAGTTTTTATGAGGATAGTGAGGCTCAGGTTGGACTATGTAGACGAGAGGGAGATTATTTCCCAGTAAAAGTAGGCCTTCGACAAGGATGTGTGATGTCACTATGGTTGTTCAACATATTTATAGATGGAGTTGTATGGGAAGTGAATGCTCAGGTGTTGGCAAGAGGTGTGGGGTTAAAGGATAAAGAATCTAACACAAAGAGGGAGTTGTCACAGTTGCTCTTTGCTGATGATACTGTGCTTTTGGAAGATTCTGAAGAGAAGTTGCAGAGGTTGGTTGATGAGTTTGGTAGGGTATGTAAAAGAAGGAAATTAAAAGTGAATATAAGAAAGAGTAAGGTGATGAGGATAACAAAAAACTTGGGTAACGAAAGATTGGATATCAGGTTGGAGGGAGAGAGTATGGAGGAGGTGAGTGTGTTCAGATATTTGGGAGTGGATGTATCAGCAGATGGGTCTATGAAGGATGAGGTGAATCATAGAACTGATTAGGGGAAAAGGTGAGTGGTGCACTGAGGAGTCTGTGAAGACAAAGAACTTTATCTATGAAAGCAGAGACAGGAATGTATGAGAGTATAGTTATACCAACACACTTGTATGAGTGTGAGGCATGGGTTGTAAATTTTGCAACAAGGAGAAGGCTGGAGGCAGTGGAGATGTCACCTCTGAGGGTGATGTGTGGTGTGAATATAATGCGGAGAATCCACAGTTTGGAGATTAGGAGGTGTGCAATTACCCCAGAGGGCTGAGGAGGGGTTACTGAGATGGTTTGGACATGTAGAGAGGAAGGAATGAAATAGAATGACTGAGTGTGTATAAATCTGTAGTGGAGGGAAGGCGGGGTAGTGGTTCGCCTAGTAAAGGTTGGAGGGAGGGGGTAAAGGAGGTTGTGTGTGTGAGGCTTGGACTTCCAGCAGGTGTGCAAAAGCGTGTTAGATAGCAGCGAATGGAGACAAATGGTTTTTAGGACTTGATGTGCTGTTAGTGTAAGCAAGGTAACATTTATGAAAGGATTCAGGGAAACTGGCAGGCCAGACTTGATTCCTGGAGATGGGGTGTTAATGTTGCAGTTTTATAATTGTAATGTAAGCATGCCTCTGGCAAGACAGTGATGGAGTGAGTGATACTGAAAGTTCTTCTTTTTCAGGCCACTCTGCCTTGGTGGGAAATGGCTGATGTGTTAAATAAAAAAAAAAAAAAAACTGCCTCCATGTGAATGCAAGAGAATGGAAGAAGAGGCTATAGAGATGAGGAAGACAATCTAGAAGAAACATACACTTGAGTGCAAAACTGCCAAACCTCCTCTCTCCTGAGACATGATGACAGCAAAGCTCAGAGGAAAAAAGAAAGCATTTGTGTAAAGAACTGGCTTTTAAAAATCCTGAGGAGGAAGGGTCCCATGGCTTCAACAGGTCAATACACTTTAAAATAGTGGTAACATCCATTAATTACTCATTTATCTCCCTCAACAGCTGGAGATCTGAACCTTTCTCAGGATTCTTAGCACAGTTTATGTGCTTATGCAGATGACTGATGTAAACTTCAAACATTGTTTTAAATATTTCAAAGACCTGCCTGCTTGCCAGCTACCTGTTCAATGGGATGACAAAGACCCAGGGGTAAATGAGAAGTCTCCAACCTTACAGGGTCCATTTGGTCCCAAATGACACTGAAAGATAAGAGCTGCTAGGGACAAAGGTAGATGGGACCCATGCCCTCATGGCAAATGCCAAAATCTCTAAGAGGTAGTTTTACATCTACATTCCTTAGAAAACTTCCTAAACAGCTGAAATGCCCTCTTGACAGGGTGTTCAGTGTTCAGCCAGTAAAAAAGCACAACAAATGGCTATTGCCAACAAGCATTCTCAATAGACCATCATGTAGAGAGAGTGGCAAGTTCTGACACTAGTGCATTTGACAAATGATGATTCAGTCTGGTCAGAAGGCTAGATGGCTTTGGCCACAGTGTTGAACGACATGTGAAATGGTGCAGGAAGGAGGCAAACCTTTGGAAAAGTGTAATATAGTCCTTACTTGGATATTTTAAAAAGAGGGGAGACATGATAATTGCACTCCTCCTGAGTCAATGTGAAACCAGTGGTTTTCATATCTCACTGAAAGCCAAATAAAACTACAAATGCACACAATCTACACAATATATTTCTGCATAAAGCCATGATATATATCTATCTGACCAATATTAAAGGTATTATGGTAATAAGTGGAGAAATACAAACACTGTAAACCTGCAGTTCTGGCCTGCAACTTTTGAGATACTAGAAGAATACCTGAAAGATGTTTTTGGGGGTCAATGCCCCCACAACCAAGTCCCAGACCAGGCCTCCTGGTTGATCAGACCTGGTCTGGGACCAACCCTAATTAACCATGATTAAGCCCAAATTTTAAATAAATAAGTTGGAGGGTGCTATGGACTTCTTCTTCTTTCAACGTACCAGCCGTATCCCACTGAGGTGGGGCGGCCCAAAAGGAAAAACGAAAGTCTCCTTTCAAATTTAGTAATATATACAGGAGAAGGGGTTACTAGCCCCTTGCTCCCGGCATTTTAGTCGCCTCTTATGACACACATGACTTACGGAGGAAGAATTCTATTCCACTTCCCCATGGAAGTAAAAGGAAATAAACAAGAACTAGAAAGAAAATAGAAGAAAACCCAGAGGGGTGTGTATATATATGCTTGTACATGTATGTGTAGTGTGACCTAAGTGTAAGTAGAAGTAGCAAGATGTACCTGAAATCTTGCATGTTTCCTTTCTTTCAACACACCGGTCGTATCCCACCGAGGCGGGGTGGCCCAAAAGGAAAAACGAAAGTTTCTCCTTTTACATTTAGTAATATATACAGGAGAAGGGGTTACTAGCCCCTTGCTCCTAGCATTCTAGTCGCCTCCTACAACACGCATGGCTTACGGAGGAAGAATTCTGTTCCACTTCCCCATGGAAGTAAAAGGAAATAAAGAAGAACAAGAACTAGAAAGAAAATAGAAGAAAACTCAGAGGGGTGTGTATATAAATGCTTGTACATGTATGTGTAGTGTGACCCAAGTGTAAGTAGAAGTAGCAAGACGTACCTGAAATCTTGAATGTGTACGAGACAGAATAAAAAGACACCAGCAATCCTACCATCATGTAAAACAATTACAGGCTTCCGTTTTACACTCACTTGGCAAGACGGTAGTACGTACCTCCCTGGGCGGCTGCTACCAACCTACTACCTACAAGTGCTATGGATACCTCTCTGATAATTTTTTATATGGCAGTGATACACTGTACTACCTGCTCTTCTAGCCCTTTTCAAAATCTTTATGAAATTTCATTCAACAATGCTTATTTTCAATACATATTGATTTAAAAAAAAGAAAACTATCAACTTACTCCCTGAAGCTCATTTTTGCCCATTCCTATAGCTGTTGCCATCTGGTGGTAACACTTGACCTGCTGGCGAATCTTCTGGAAGCAATCCACTACTGGCACAGATGGAATGGTATGTATCCGAGTCAGAGATTCCAGACACACATTACTGAGATTGTGCTTTCGAGCAATTTTACCAAAATGAATGATAGCTTGAGCTGAGGCATGAACACCAAGCATACTCTGAAAATAAAGTTCAAATATGGTAGCATGCAACAAATAATGTATTTAATGATGCCATAAGTTACTGGGTCAAGGACACAAGGTTGTATCAAATATATCAATTAAGGAATCTTGTATTAACCAATATTTAAAGCACAAATACGCCCACATCTAGAAAACAAACTTTTGAAGACATTTTGCTCTGACTTTACCATTAACTAGTCACACACAGAGGTGCAGAGGGAAGGGAGCCAGAATGTATCAGAGAGGGAAGCAAGGGATGGAAGTGGTAAAGTAATAATGCATAAAGTTTACTTCCACTGTGCCAATACTCAGCTCATTCCATTTATTTACCAATCCTTCAACGAAATAAATACGTCCTCATATCACTATGGCTCATTTGAATGAGTGATTTCCAACCAAAACCATAGTAAAGAGCTTATTCTTTTCTATCAAATCTATTCCTCACAGTATTTTACGTCATGGTGATATCCCCTCTTGATGAATGATACATTTGTGCAACCTGTGTTGCATAAATGCCTCATTCATTAACTTCTCGGTTCTCTAAACCATTTATCTACATATTCCCACTTGTTCTTTGCTTCACCAGGGAAATAAGGCCTTGTTCTGCAGTCTTTCTTCATGATTCATTCTCTTCAGCTCAGGTACTAGTCTTAATGCTCTCCTTTGTATTCTCATATTTCACTTTGTAATATACCAAGTGGGTGCCCTACTGACACTGTATATTCAAGAATGTGCCACATGTAAAAAGTGTTTCTAGCCATGAGGATTATGAGGTTTATCTTTATATTTTCTTTAAAAAGTGAAAATATATACTATATAAAAAAAATCAGCAGATTGAAAAAATCAAAGGTTATTTTAGAGAAAAAATAAAATAATCTATAAATAGCAAGGAAGCTTTTTAAAATAAATGGAATTATACCAATGCTCTCCAGAAAACTATGCATATCATTAGTGTTCAGTTTCAGATATTAAATTATATTAAAAGCACTTCTCACCTGGTTTTCTCCTGTATCAGTGTAATGATTAACAATGAACTGATAGTGATGCTGGCGCCAAGTAAAGATATCTGACCAGTGAGACAGATCATCAGCAATGACAGGCAAACGATTACGCCATGTTTTAACTATGGCTTTCATGTCATGTAACGAATTTGTGCGGCCATGCACTAGCCCCTGATGAATCTGGCAGGCTTCTTGAAGCTCCATCACCTGTTTAAGTATCAGTTGCATTATTATATCAAGACTAGCATAAATCAGAGTAAGGTAATAAGATATCAAGATTCCCTGCATAATTAATATATCATCACTATAGAAAAGTAAAAATCAAGGAGAAATCAAATACTGTCATACCTGCTGAGCTGCTTGTAAATATGGCAGATGGATATGGGAAACAATATGTGGGAGCCTCTTCCATTCCCGAATACACAATACAGTTGCAGCTTCAACTAACTTCTCTACAAGCTTTAAATGTTCTTCCTCTGGATGGCATATTGCCAAATATCCCCGGTACAGGTTTATCTGTTACAAAAGTTCTTGTTAATCACGACACCCAAATAAAGTAGCAATTAATTAATGGTATACAATAATGAAAGGGCAATGGAAAAAGACACTTGCACCACCTGGGAATCTTTATTGAAGATGTTTTGCCAACAAGTGGCTTTTACTATCCAATACAGAGATAATATAATGGAAACAGTGGAAGAAGTAGAGAGGTAATTTTGAGGTCTTCACTTCCTTAACAGAAGGTATTACCTTCAGTCCCTGAACATTTTCTATCAAGGCTGAGGGATGGAACACCTCAAAATTACCTCTCCACATTATCCACGGTCTCCAGTATATAATTTCTGTATTGGACTGAAAAAGCCGCTGCCTAGCAAAACATCTTCATAAATAAAGACACCCAGGTGGTGCACGTGTCTTGTTCATAAAAAAGAAAAAATACATAAAGCAACACACAAAAAATTATGAACATGTGAACACTTTCCACAAACATTTATTAAAAAACAAAATCATTAGCATCACTATCCTACTTTCCCAACTTAATAGGATAGGAGAGAGACCTTCCTGGAGATATTTCCTTTAGAGGGACACCTAAAAAAAAAAAAAGCGGATATTAGGCCCTTGTTCTGAATTGTTAAAAAGCCTTATAAGACACAAATGATTTAAGTGGAAAGAATTCTAACTTGCTTTCCCATGGAATGGGTAAGGAAGCAGTACAGGGATGAGAACCATTAAGGGATACCAGAAGTGTATTCTGAATGTAGGTAGAAGTTTGTATGAGTTACCTCTTACCTTAAAGGTTAATAAGACAGAATTTTAAGATGAGCAATACTGCCAGAGTGCACAATATTTAACAGGCTTCTGTTTCACACATACATAACAGGTTAGTTTTCTGTGACTGCTGTCTACCAACCAACTAATGTACCTATATCAAGAAAACACAGACATTAATTAATGTACAGTATCTTAAGTATAACATTACCTTCCATGCCAACTCTTTAGGATATGACTGCTCAACGTGTGCCAAAGCTTCTTTCATGCGGGCCCAGTTAGGAACACGCCATGCACTATCCAGAACTAGAAGAGGGTTGCCAGAGGCTTCACTGCTACCATACTCCTGCACCAAATCCCACTGATTTAATTCCTTTGCACACCTATGGATTATAAAAGATTTTATTTAAAAAGAAAAAAAAAATGAGAGAATTATGATTACAAGAAATATTATTTAGCTAAATAATAAAAATTAAGACTCACAGGTAGTAAAATAATTCTTTTACTAATTACCACTACTTTACTGACAACACGTAATTTTTCCTTCTGTTGCACATTACCTCAAAGCAGCCATCAATGGAAGGAAACTGTAAAAGTTGAAGAGTGCTTTGACTTGGGATCTCATTCAACACTCTTCGCAATTTAAAAGAAATACAAAATACATACACAAGAACATTCCAGAATATAAGGAGCACAATCATATGAGACACATAAGACGATGTTTCCAAGCAGTTGTAGCATAACGTTAGTAAAGAACTGCTAAAGCATAACATAAAGCTTACCTTTGACCCTGACCTTGAGCATACAAGGCACAGGGTGATTTTCCAAGACTTTCTGTAGGGAAAAAAGTGTGCCTTATATGCCAGAAAATATAAGTAACAAAAAATAAGAACTACTAGTATAAACAATACACAACAAAAGTATAGTAAATATTATCACATTAAGTTAAAATAACTAGAATTTGTTTAAAAAGGAACATAAATTGTCAATATTAAAGGATTTTTGTATGAGTTTCCCAAGGTCTCTACAGACACCTCAATAATTAAAACCATTAAGCTGAAATTCTGGGAAAAGCTTAAATGTGCTCCACAGTCAGCCCTTCACAAGTTATGCATATAGGGGCAGGAGCATACACAAGCAGGTGCTTATAGGTAAAGTGCTAAAACTTGATCCTCAAATCTGCACAGAACCCTCTCAGAGTGACTGAAATTTCATTTTGGTGAAGAGCTAAACACTCACATCCTGTAAAACTAGATATAACTTCCTCCAATGAGCACTGGAGAAAACTGGATTAAGTGACACATCGAAATTACTCAGGACTTTCTTGCTTGTGTTCACCTTTGTTGTCCCAGCTCAAACACACACAAGAATCAAAGGCTTTTTCCTTTAACTTTGTTATCAGTTCTGGTAAACATGGAAACTTAAATTCCCTTTCAAATCACATTACTGTTCTCATAGTCAAAAGTAACAAACATGTTTAAATAAAGTAAATTTTTAGTTGATTTTTCAGTCCATTCTAGGCTACTTTCAAGCCAAAACAGAGAGAAATGATTAAGCCAAAATCAGATGAAAAGGTTAGAGAGAGCCACGGTCAAATGGGAAGAAAACCAGGGAAAGGTCAAGTTATAAGTGTTCTGAAGATCAGAGGATTCAGACAAAAGGTTTTTTAAAAATTTATCTTGAGTTTGTGAATTAGTTGTATTTTGTTTCAGCCACAGTACTATGACATTTTAAGTTACTCATACATTTATTTTCATTTAAACCCTTTCACTGTCGAGACCCCTGCTCACAAACTTGCTCTTAGTGTGAAAGAATTAAAAAAAAAAATCATGAAATGATAGAGAATCTTTTCCCGATGGTAATGATGCCAAAAGTACGAAATTTGATGGAAAACTTATGGATTTATGCTCTCACTGAGTTAGTGGTCTGGGTGATATTTACGCATCAGCAATTTTGCCCACTTTGAGCCCTATTTTCGGTCAATTCCATTGTTCCAGTCAACCAAACTCATAGCTATTTCGCTAGAACTCCATTTGTTCAATCGACTGAGTACAAGAAAATGCTCATTTAATAATTTCAACTAGCCAAAGTGGTCAGACATTAACCCTTTGACTGTTTCAGGCCCCTTTCTGAAACTGTCATTCTATGTCGCTCAATTTTTGAAAAAAAAAAAATTGTTTTTTCTTATGAAATGATAGAGAATCTTTTCCCGATGGTAATGACACCAAAAGTTTGAAATTTGGTCGAAAACTCATGGAATTATGCTCCCGCGAAGTTAGCGGTCTCGGCGACATATGCGTATCGGCGATTTCGCCGACTTTGAGCCCTATTTTCAGCCAATTCCATTGTTCCAGTTGACCAAACTCATAGCTATTTCTTTAGAACTCCATTTTATCTATCAGCTGAGTACAAGAAACCTCCCATTTACTAATTTGGACTACCCAATATGGTGGTCAGAAATTGGCAATTTGGCCAATTTCACGCAAACTAAAAAAGATGCCAATTTCAAAATAGGGTCCAGAATAAACAAGGTAGACATTCGTGGCACTAAAATAACATATGCTCTGTTCATTAGTCACATCTCTAGGCCCCTCTTATATTATTATTGCTTTCTATTTTTATTTTTTATTCATACAAAAAAATACAAAATTTACTGTTATGCAGACTACTGCATTATTGTAAAAATGGTATAAATAATATCAGTGCACTAGTGAAAGAATATTAGACTCTCCAGTTGACGTGTATTGGATGTGTGGTGTGATTTATTTACTCCTGAACATTGGTAAAAATCGAACATTTCCGCTACTTTGAGCTCAGTTTCAAGGTCGTTTTCATCATCAAAGTAATGAAAATTATCTTTATTTCTGTAATATGTTTCCATTTTATCACCTAAGATCATGAAAACGCGAATACAATGATAAATACTATACGAAAATACACCTCAAAGTCGGCGTTTTATTCCAAAAAAACGATCACAGTTTTTTTTTCTCATTACGCAATGTGTGCTGCAGGATTTTTTTTATGTGGTGCACACTGACCACACAGACCCATTCTCTCACATGTGGGCCTACCAGCTTTCTCCCGCTTGATTTGAAGCCACTAGAATTATTGAGTATATATACGTCAGTGCCTGCACTCTGAAGGAGGGGTGTTAATGTTGCAGTTTAAAAACTGTAGTGTAAAGCACCCTTCTGGCAAGACAGTGATGGAGTGAATGATGGTGAAAGTTTTTCTTTTTCGGGCCACCCTGCCTTGGTGGGAATCGGCCAGTGTGATAATAAAATATAAAAAAATATACGTCAGAAACATTGGCTCGTAACACGTATTTATACGTCGAAAACAGTCAAAGGGTTAATAATTTGGGCAATTTCACACAAATTTCAAAAGATGCCAATTTCAAAATAGGGTCCAGAATAAACAATGCAGAAATTCCTGGCACTAGAATAACATTTTTCTCTGTTCATTAGTGACGTCTCCAGGCCCCTCTTATGTTACCCTTGCTTTCCATTTTGAATTTTTATTCACACAAAAAATAGAAGATTTACTTTATGTAGACCACTGCATTATTGTAATAACTGCATATATAATATGTCAACCCATTCATGACTGTGTATCAGACTGGCCAGTTGGACATGTATTGGACAATGACATCATATGTCGACTTTTGAACATTGGCATAAATTGAACATTTCCACTGCTTTGAGCTCAATTTCAACGTACTTTTCCTCGTGAAACCAAACAAAATCATCTCTATTTCTATAATATATCTTCCATTCTATCAAATGAGACCAAGAAAACAGGAATACAACACTACAAAGTCGCTATTTTAGACCAAAAAAAAAGTCAGATTTTTTTTTTTCTAATTATGCACTGCGTGCTGCAGGATTGTTTATACTGTGCACAATGATCACTCAGCCCCATTCTTTCATAAGTAGGCCTATCAGCTTTCTTCTGCAAGATTGGAAGCCGCTAGAATTTTGGTGTATTATTACGGCACTAACACTGGTTTATAAGCTGTACTAATACGGCACTGACAGTGAAAAGGTTAATCTTAATATTTCTATTCAATTTAGGTAGTAGGTTGGTAGACAGCAACCACCCAGGGAGGTACTACCATCCTGCCAAGTGAGTGTAAAATGGAAATCTGTCATTGTTTTACATGATGGTAGCATTGATGGTGTCTTTTTTTGTCTCATTAACACACAGGGTAACAGGTATATCTTGCTACTTCTACTTACACATGTATGTACACACATATGTATTTACATACCCATCTGGGCTTTCTTCTATTTTTCTTAATAGTTCTTGTTCTTCTTTATTTCCTCTTATCACCATGGGGAAATGGAAGAGAATTCTTCCTCCATAAGCCATGCATTTCATAAGAGGCAACTAAAATGCCAGGAGCAAGGGGCTAGTAACCCAATCTCCTGTATAAATTAACAGTGGCTTCGTTAGGGAGGGACCAGGGAGGTGGGCTGCCCCGGGTAACACCATCAAGGGGTGACACCACAGAGCCTCTAAAGAAAGTAGCACTAATGCCCAAAACAGTGTTGCAGCAACATAAGAGAAAAATCCTTTGTTTCTATAAAGCCTATTACATATATGATTACAGAGTACAAATAGGCCTATACAAAGAAAATCATTGACACTATACGAAAAACTATGATAAATCGATAATTTTATTTACGATATTTAGGAAAACCCCTTAATCCACCTGGCATCACTATGATCAGTCATCATTGACATAACATCCTGTGTCTGCTGCACCGCCCGCGAGTGAGTTTGGTCCATGTGGTGGTGCATATGTGGCTGGTGCATATTTTGAGCTTTACTTTTGCTTATTGGTGATGTCAGTCATGTCATGAATCAAGATATATGAACGGGAGAGAACTGATATTCATGAAATGTTGAAATAACAGTAGTACATAACTGCCAATGTTAATGAAATTATGCCTTTTCAGTATTAACCAGTTCACTGCAATGAAGTACTTTTCCATTATATCATTATATTATGGCTATCATTGAGGGATTTTACTTAGCTTAGGGACAGGGTTCGTGGCAGATCAAATGATTTAATCTGATAGTTTGAACACTCACATTCCCAGTCAAGATATGAAAACTTGCAAGGCAAGGCAAAGTTTTTTCAGTAAGCATTCTCCTGTTCAGATTATGGCCCTTACACGATCTCATTGCTACACATTAGTCATTGGGCATGCAGTAGTGACGTTACTGGAGTTTACTCCCCCCCCCCTTGGATTTCATGGGGGTGACACCAAAGATGCCGCCCCGAGTGACACCAACCCAAGCAACGCCACTGTAAATTACTAAATTTAAAAAGAAAAGCTTTTGTTTTCCTTTTTAGGTCACACTGTCTCAGTGGGTTATGGCCAGTTTGTTAAAAAAAATTCTATTCAAATATTTTTTCCTAACTAGATAAACAGCACATGATCAAAAAGACAGGAGAAAATAAACAATTACACTAATACACACCAATAACCATTATAGTTGCTAGCACTCACCATGTACTGAGCTAAAAATCAGAATCCTACCTTGTTGCACATTAACTTTTATAAATGCTATAGCATATTATTAGTGTTCTTATTCTGAATTAAAACTGTAAATACTGAAATGACATGAGTATCAGCTGAAACAGTGAAAATTTCCACAACAGCTGACAGGATTTCTGATAAATTTTTTGAAGCTTAAAATTTTCAAGTGTTACCCCTGAATTGTCCCAACAGAAATACAGATTGCTTCAACTAACTCTTAATTCAGTACAGCAGGAGTTATGAGCTTCAATTACACAGAGGAAGTTCCAGGGGCTCCACTGCCTCAAAAACCAGATCACACCAGTTGCTTTACTGGCAGCCCACACATCACTAAATACTTACACCCACCTGCTGACTTGTTAGCTCAGTCATCACACCCGTGATATATACACTCACCATCCAAGTTACGACCTGTGTGACATACGACCACTCGACTTACGACCGTACATCTGGCAACCCTGCTGCCTGATGCACGGTCAGACACAGCAGTATAATGTGATCCTTTATTGACAACGTTTCGCCCACACAAGTAGAGGTAGTAGTAGTAGCTATACATCTGGTGGAAAAGTCAGCTGGTACATGAGTAAGAAAGGTTACAAAAGCTATGGCTTGGGTAGGATAAAAAATAGGTTGGGCAAATGTATATAGATGGATGGATTTGAGAAGGCATGTTTCAGTGTCCCTTCTCTATTACATAAGAACAGAAGAAAGGAGGAACACTGCAGCAGCCCTGTTGGCCCAAACTAGGCATGTCCTTTATGTAGTAGCAATTATGTGATGGCAGGGTTTGCTGAAGGCAAGGTAGCTTGTCATTGGACTCTTCTTCAGCATTAATCGCTGTTTCTAACACAATTAAACAAAATAAAGGCAGCTTCATTATCTCTGAAGTCTTAGCGAGAATCCTCCTGAAAACAGTAAACCCTGCCATCACATAATTGCTACTACAAAAAAAGGACATGCCCAGTTTGGGCCAATAGGCCTATTGCAGTGTTCCTCATTTCTTATTTTCTTATGTAATAGAGAAGGGACACTGAAACACGCCTTCTCAAATACATCCATATACATTTGCCTAATCTATTTTTTTATGCTACCCAAGCCATAGCTTTTGTAACCTTTCTTTCTCATGTACCCCATCAGAGGAAGAAAGTGTAGATGATCCCCAACCAAGCACTAGTGGGCTGTAAATGTGTCCCAATCTTTATTTGTATTTCATTTATATTTCATTATTTTGTACTTTTCTGTTCATGCAGTTTCTTACATTTGAAGTGAATTCGAACACATTGTTTTGTACGCAAATGTTCTCAGAAATAAATAATTGTTTGTGTTGTGCATAGTGTTTCTCCTAAACCTTACAGTATAAAATACAGTACTAACAGCATAAAAATAAAAATAAAAAAGGAATACAAAAATAATAAAATAAAATCATTACAATAACTGTGATATTGACATACAGAAACCTGGGTAGAAGTGACACAAGCAAGAGAGAGCAGCCGACAAAATGTTCTATTTTCACACTAATATCAACAATAAGGCTTATTTGCCTATCACAATTGATCTATTATGACATAAGGCAAAATATCAATAGCACAGAAACATAAAAAATACACCAGAATAAATATTATCTAGCATAATGTGAAGGCCTGCTGCGCAGATAGGAAGGGGACTTTGCGGACACAACTGACCGTAAGGCTTATTATCCATTCTTTTGTCACTCTTATAAGAGAAAATAGATCTAGCACGAGGGCAAACTGTAATATACAGTCATAGCTTACGAAAACACTTAAAAAAAAAAAAAAAGGAATTTTTTCGGGGAAAAAATATTTCCCGAGTACTCGGGCATGCGTGCACTTTCAGCTGTTATCTCAGAAGGTATTCACCTATTTTGTGAAAACCAATCAATAATAATGAACAGATTGAAGTGATTTCCACAACAAACATAAAAGAATGATTGCTGTACATGATTAAGATTTAATTTTTGAAGTATCCCTATAGGCAATTTTCTAAAGTTTAACTTATGTCCATTTTGATTTACGACCGGTTGGTCAGAACTAAGCTCAGTCTTAAGTCGGATGGCACTTGTACTTATGACCATTTCAAGAATTTTCCTATTCTTGAAGCTTAGGCATTAGTTGTACTTGTGTCCTCTTATCCAACATACTGTTGGTAATTCTACCATTATTATTACATTCTTTTCACTTATAATATTCACAATCAATTCTTTCTTTAACCCTGTGACTGTTTCAGCTGTACATATACGTCTTACAAGCCAGTGTTTCGGATATATATATACTCAATAATTCTAGCGGCTTCAAATCAAGCAGGAGAAAGCTGGTAGGCCCACACGTGGGAGAATGGGTCTGTGTGGTCAGTGTGCAATGTATAAAAAATCCTGCAGCACAGAGTGCATAATGGGAAAAAAAACTCCAACCGTGTTTTTGGATTAAAATGCCGACTTTGAGGTGTATTTTCGTATAGTATTTATGGTTGTATTCTCGTTTTCTTGATTTCATTTGATAGAATGGAAAACATATTACAGAAATAGAGACGATTTTGATTAGTTTCACGATGAAAACGATCTTGAAATTGAGCTCAAATCAGCGGAAATGTTCAATTTTTACCAATGTTCGAGAGTAAGCAAATCACATCACACGTCCAATACACGTCAACTGGGGAGTCTAATATTCTTTCACTAGTGCACTGATATTATTTATACTATTTTTACAATAATGCGTAGTCTGCATAACAGTAAATCTGGTGTTTTGTGTGAATAGAAATTCATTTGCAGTCATGAATGGGTTGACATTATTTATACAATTATTACAATAATGCAGTAGTCTGCATAACAGTAAATCTTCTATTTTTTGTGTGAATAAAAAATCAAAATAGAAAGCAAGAGTAATATAAGAGGGGCCTGGAGACATGACTAACAAACAGAGGATATGTTATTTTAGTGCCAAGAATGTCTGTATTGTTTATTCTGAACCCTATTTTGAAATTGGCATCTTTTTTAATTTGCGTGAAATTAGCCAAATTGCCAATTTCTGACCACTTTATTGGGTAGTTGAAATCAGTAAATAGGCAGTTTCTTGTACTCAATTGATAGAAAAAATTGAGTTCTAAAGAAATAGCTATGAGTTTGGTTGACTGGATCAATGGAATTGGCTGAAAATAGGGCTCAAAGTCGGTGAAATCGCCAATGCACATATATCGCCAAGATCGCTAACTTCGCAGGAGCGTAATTCCGAAAGTTTTCAATCAAATTTTGTACTTTTGGTGTTATTACCATCGGGAAAAGATTCTCTATCATTTCATTAGAAAGGATAATTTTTTTTTTTTTCAAAATAATTTTGTGACACCAGGAGACACTTCAGGATTTGGGGTTGCGACAGTCACAGGGTTAATGCATTCTTCACCCACGCACATTCAAACAATCCAACTTTAAAATTTTTTCGTTACTAGCTCCTCGCTCCCAGAAGTTTAGTCTCTTTTTATGTCGCACATGGCTAGTGGAGGAAGAATTCTTACTCACATTCCCTTGGAGGTGGGAAACATTATAAGAATAAGAGCTATTAGGTGATTAGATGAAAACTTGGATGAGTGTGTATACACATACATGTACATGCACAATTACATGTGTAGCATGAACTAGATGTAAGTAACAGTATCAAGATGTACCTGTCATCTTACATGTTTATGAGACAAAGTAAGACACTAGGAAGCCTGCCATTGTGTAAAACAATTACAGGCTTATGTTTTGCACTCCTTTGGCATGACAGTAGAACCTTCCTGGGTGGTTGCTGTCAACTAATCTACTACCCTAAAAATTATGGACAAAGAATGAATTCTGATTCAAGATTTTACTGGTTTACTGGGCACAGAGTAAAACTGTATTATGAGTATTTCATTATCTCATAACACACAATATCTACATATAAAATTCTGCCTTCTTTCAGAGAGACTTACCTTCCTGAAGGGTGTAGTTATTATTTCTCAGGGGTTGCATTTAGTTTCACATGAACCACTGATATAAAGAAATGAAAGCACACACATACCTGATCCATCTATCTTCCCACAACTTCATTTCCGACTGTAGCTTCCCTGGAGCAGGTCTTACTGCCATGTCTGCCCTAGCTTTGGACATGGACAGCTCATATGTTGCCTGAGCTTGTTCTAGAAATCCATGCTGTTCATAAGTAACAGCCTGAAGAATTTAATGTAAAGTTACAGATGATTAAAAATGTATTTAAAGATTTTTCATAACATTTCACAATACATGTATATACGTATAAGATACTATAGTTGTATTAAGTTTTACATTTGTAATGCATATTCATTCATAAGGTAATTTAAGGTGAAATAATATCACACCTTAAAGACTATAATGCACTGAACAGAAAAGTATTGTAAAGTGAAACAATATTACATGAAAGATATTTTCTCCCTGATTCATATTAACTGAGTTTTGAAAAAAAATCCAGTATTGTTTTCCCATTAAAAATATTATTTTTATGGAAACCCTACATAGGCAATAGTGATCTGTATACATATATATGAAGGGTAATACAACATTAATCTAGCCCCACACAGCAATACATAAAAGTTTGAAAGGCACCTTGGCCCATGACTAATGGGTTCTCTCAATTAGATCGAAATATGTAACCAAATCTCTTCTTTCTTTCAACACGCCGGCCGTATCCCACAGAGGTGGGATGGCCTAAAAGGAAAAAACGAAAGTTTCTCCTTTTACATTTAGTAATATATACAGGAGAAGGGGTTACTAGCCCCTTGCTCCTGGCATTTTAGTCGCCTCTTACAACACGCATGGCTTACGGAGGAAGAATTCTGTTCCACTTCCACATGGAGGTAAGAGGAAATAAACAAGAACAAGAACTAGTAAGAAAATAGATAAAAACCCAGAGGGGTGTGTATATATATGCTTGTACATGCATGTGTAGTGTGACCTAAGTGTAAGTAGAAGTAGCAAGCCATACCATACCTGAAACCTTGCACGTTTATGAGACAGAAAAATGGACACCAGCAATCCTACCAACATCTAAAACAATTACAGGCTTTCGTTTTACACTCACTTGGCAGGACGGTAGTACCTCCCTGGGCGGTTGCTGTCTACCAACCTACTACCTAGAATGGAACCAAATATAAAATATAATATTATACAGCCCTGCTGTATCAGTTAACTGCATTACACTTAAGTATGAGATCTGTGAGACAGCCAGGTCCTGCACCAAGACAAGGATACACTTGAGTACTGTATTGTGAGTATAGCAGCCAGTCTGGGAATTGCACTGAGCTCTAGTAGACAGTGCCCACAAAAAAATAGAGCATTCCTGTCTGAATTTTTTTTATTTGTTCTGTATTCTTTGCATGGCAGATCATACATACTGATGAAATTTGTTTCGTTTATAAGGCACCTCTGTAGAGTGGTAGTGCATCAGTTGCTCTTAGATGTACCATATCATCCACTGCACATGATACTAAAACTTTTATGAGACTGGCATCCAATAGACACACAGCAACAATATGATGTTCAATGAGAACAAATTTCAGTTATTCTACTATAGAAAAATTGAGGAAGACTGGAGAAGAGTAAAACATTAATTTGAATCACTCAACAGAGTGAAAGTTTAATGCGAGACTTAAGTGTCAGAGGATCTTACATGAAAGGATCAAAAAAATTGAATATTGTTTTGACTGGAATATTCAAAACAAGAAACACCAGGTCAATGACAGTACTCTTCAGGTTACACATTCTCTCCAGGCTAGGAAACTGCAGCACACTAATGGCCCCTTCAAGGCAGATAAAACTACAGAGCCAGAGAACATACTGAATGCCTTCACTGCTTGTATAAATTCAGTCAAGCACCTGAATTACTGAGAATGGATGAGGTTCCTCGAACTGTACTCCTTGGAATGTAGGTGAGAGTTACAACACAGCGTAGTCTACACCTGAAAAATTCTCAAGTAATCAATTCCAAACCCGTACATTGAAATCACTCACAAAAGCAGGAGGCTCAGCAATAAGTGTAAGGGAGCAAAGACTCAAGCCCCTCCCTTCATGCATAAGGGAATTGCAACAAATCTGCCTTTCAGGAAGAACTTGGTAAGATCCTCTAGTAAGTGCCTGATCAGATGGATTGTGGCACATATGTTGGTCTGCATATAGCTGGCACCAACAGCCTGGTCAATCATGCCAGCAACCAGGCCTGGTTTGGGCCACCAGGGATGGTGACCCATGAAACCAACTACAGGAAATGTACAGGTAAAGTTGCATTCTTATGGTCCTTGCCCTGTATACCTCCACTTCTCATCATTATTGCATTTTTGGTAATATTTTTCTACTTTAATGCTAGCAATGGCTTAAACCAAGTTCCTAAAAGATAAAACATCATATTGTATTTTGGCACAAGAATATGAAAGTGATACTGTACAAAAAAACTGCATGCCACACAGAGAAGAATTAATAATGATAATAAAAAAAAATTCTCCACAGGGAAGTGGAATAAGAATCTTTCCTCTGTAAGCCATGTGTGCTGTAGAAGTCAACTAAAATGTTGGGAGAAATGGGCTAGTAACCCCTTTTCCCATATAGTTTACTAAAAATAATTAAGAAAACCTTCAAGTTGGGATGTTTGAATGTGTGTGGATGTAGTGCAGAGGATAAGAAAGAGATGATTGCAGATGCTATGAATGAAAAGAAGCTGGATGACATGGCTCTAAGTGAAAAAAAGCTGGAGGGAGGAGAGTTTCACTGGGAAGAAACAAATGGGATTAGGTCAGAGGTTTCTAACAGAGTTAGAGCTAAAGAAGGAGTAGCAATAATGTTGAAGGATCAGTTACGTAGGAAAAGAGGAGATATGACTGTATAAATTCAAGGATTATGTGGGGTAAAATAAAGGTCAGATGTGAAAAGTGGTTTATAGTAAGTGTATATGCACCTCGAGAAGAGAAAAGTGTAGAGGAGAGAGAGAGATTTTGGGAGATGTAAAGTGAGTGCTTAGGGAGTTTTGAGCTAAGTGAGAAAGCAGGGGGCATGAAGGCAAAAGTTAGAGAAATGGTCGTAGAGGGAGTGGTATGTTTGGAGTGCCATGGATAAATGATAATAGGGGACCGTTAACCCTTTCACTGTCGAGACCCCTGCTCACACACTTGCTGTGTTAAAAAAAAAAATAAAAATGAAATGATAGAGAATCTTTTCCCAATGGTAATGACATCAAAAGTACAAAATTTGATGAAAAACTTGCAGAATTACACTCTTGTGAAGTTAGCGGTCTCGGCAATATGAACACATCGGTGATTTCTCCCACTTTGAGCCCTATTTTCAGCGAATTCCATTGTTCCAGTCAACCAAACTTATAGCTATTTCACTAGAACTCCATTTGTTCTATCGACTGAGTACAAGAAACCACCCATTTACCAATTTCAACAACCCAATAAAGTGGTCAGAAATTGGCAATTTGGCCAATTTCAAACAACTTTCAAAAGATGCCAATATCAAAATAGGGTCCAGAATAAACAATGCAGACATTTCTGGCACTGAAATAACATTTTCTCTGTTCATTAGTCACAACTCCCGGCCCCTCTTATATTACTCTTGCTTTCTATACTGAATTTTTATTCACACAAAAAATAGAAGATTTATTGTTATGCACATTACTGCATTACTGTAATAATTGTATAAATAATGTCAACCCATTTGTGACTGTATATTAGACCGGCCAGTTGGACACGTATTGGATGGTAATGTCATTTGTTTACTCTTGAACATCAGTAAAAATCGAACATTTCCACTACTTTGAGCTCAATTTCAAGGTCCTTTTCATTGTGAAACCAATCAAAATCATCTTTATTTCAATAATATGTTTTCCATTCTATCAAATGAGACCAAGAAAACGAGAAAACAACCATAATTACTATACAAAAATACACCTCAAAGTCGGAGTGTTAAACCAAAAACAGTCGGAGTTTATTTTTTCTCATTACGCACTGCATGCTGCAGGATTTTTTTTATACTGCACACACTGACCATGCAGACCCATTCTCTCACATGCAGGGGCACCAGCTTTCTTCCACTAGATTTGAAGCCGCTAGAATTTAAGCGTATTAATAAGGCACCAACACTAGCTTGTAAGCCATACTAATACAACACTGACAGTGAAAGGGTTAATTATGTATAGAGAGAGGTGTAGCAATAAGTAATACATATTTGAAGAAAAAGAAGATAAATAAGTATACAAGATATGATATAGCACATAATGAAAGTAGTTTGCTGGATTATGTAATGGTGGATAAAAGGCTGATAGGTAGACATCAAGATGAGCATGTTTATAGAGGGGCAACAGATATACATGTATATGATCATTATTTAGTTGTAGCTACAGTTAGAGTAAGAGGTAGATGGGGCAAAAGAAAAATGGCAACAAAGTTAGAGAGAAGTGAAAGTTTATAAACTAAGGGTGGAGGAAGTTAGGGTGAGATAAGCAACTATTGGCATAAAGGTGGGCTAATGCAAGTATGGGTAGTTGGGGGGGGGGGGGAGTTGAAGAGGGATAAGATCATTTTAAAAATGCAGTATTAGAATGTGGGACAGATCTTTGTGGCTATAAGAGGGTGGGTGCAGGAGGAAAGAGGAGTGATTGGTGGAATGATGAAGTAAAGGGTGTGATACAAGAGAAAAAAGTAGCTTATGAGAGGTTTTTACAAAGCACAAGTGTTATAGGAAGAGCAGAGTATATGGAGAATAAAAGACAGGTGAAGAGAGTGGTGAGAGAGAGCAGATGATAGAGTGGGAGAGGCACTGTCAAGAAATTTTGATGAAAATAAGAAAAAAAATTTGGAGCGACAAAAACAAGTTACGAAAGCCAAGGGAATGGAATTGTCAGTTAAAAACAGAGTAGGGGAGTTAGTAGCTGGGAAGCTGGAAGTATTGGGTAGATGGAGGGAATATTTCGAGGAACTTATAAATATTGATGAAGAAAGGGAGGCGGTAATTTCATGCACTGGCCAGGGAGGTATAACATCTTTTAGGAGTGAAGAAGAGCAGGATGTAAGTGTGGGTGGGGGTGATGCATGAGGCATTATGTAGAATGAAAGGGGGTAAAGCAGCTGGAACTGACAGGATCATGACAGAAATGTTAAAAACAAGAGGGGATACAGTGTCAGAGTGGTAGGTATTTTTGTTTAATAAATGTATGAAAGAGGGGAAGGTACCTAGGGACTGACAGAGCATGTATAGTTCCTCTATATAAAGGGAAGGGGGATTAAAGAGATTTTAAAAATTATAGGGGCATAAGTTTACTGAGTATACCAAGAAAAGTGTACGGTAGGATTACTATCGAAAGAATTAGAGGTAAGACAGAGAGTAGGATTGTGGATGAGCAAGGAAGCTTTAGAGTGGGTAGGGAATGTGTAAATCAAGTGTTTACATTGAAGCATATATGTGAACAGTATTTAGATAATGGTAGGGAAGTTTTCATTGCATTTATGGATTTAGAAAAGGCATATGATAGAGTGGATACGGGAGCAATGTGGTAGGTGTTGCAAGTACATGGAATAGGTAGCAAGTTACTAAATGCTGTAGAGAGTTCATATGAGGATAGTGAGGCTCAGGATAGGGTGTGTAGGAGAGAGGTCTTAGACAAGTATGTGTAATGTCACCATGGTTGTTTAATATATTTATAGATGGGGTTGTAAAAGTAAATGCTAGGGTGTTGGGGAGAGGGGTCGGATTAAATTATGGGGAATCAAACAAAATGGGATTTGACACAGTTACTTTTTGCTGATGATACTGTGCTTGTGGGAGATTCTAAAGAAAAGTTGCAAAGGTTAGTGGACGAGTTTGGGTGTGTAAAGGTAGAAAGTTGAAAGTGAACATAGATAAGAGTAAGGTGATAAGGGTAACAAATGATTTAGATAAAGAAAAATTGGATATCATATTGGAGAGAGGGAGTATGGAAGAAGTGAATGTTTTCAGATATTTGGGAGTTGACTTGTCAGCAGATGGGTGGTTTATGAAGGATGAGGTTAACCATGGAATTGATGAAGGAAAACAGGTGAGTGGTGCACTGAGGTATATGTGGAGACAAAAATGTTATCCATGGAGGCAAAGAAGGCCTAATGTACGAAAGTATAGTGGTACCAACACTCTTATATGGGTGTGAAGCTTGGGTTGCAAATGCTGCAGTGAGGAGGCGGTTGGAGGCAGTGGAGATGTCCTGTCTAAGTGCAATGAGTGGTGTAAATATATATATATATTTTTTTTAACAAGTCGACCATCTCCCACTGAAGAAGGGTGGCCCAAAAAGAAAGAAAATCCCCAAAAAGAAAATACTTTCATCATCATTCAACACTCTCACCTCACTCACACATAATCATTGTAACGATATTTTGCAGAGGTGCTCAGAATACAACAGTTTAGAAGCATATATGTATAAAGATACACAACATATCCCTCCAAACTGCCAATATCTCAAACCCCTCCTTTAAGTGCAGGCATTGTACTTCCCATTTCCAGGACTCAAGTCCGGCTATATAAAAATAAAAATATTAAAATAATACTATGCAGGGAAGTCAGAGTGTGGAAATTAGGTGGTGTGGAGCTAGTAAAAATATTAGTCAGAGGGTTGAAGAGGGGTTGTTGAGGTGGTTTGGTCATTTAGAGAGAATGGATCAAAGTAGAATGACAGAGGGTGTATAAATCTGTAGGGGAAGGAAGGCGGGGTAGGGGTCGTCCTCGAAAAGGTTGGAGGGAGGGGGTAAAGGAGGTTTTGTGGGCGAGGCGCTTGGACTTCCAGCAAGCATGCATTAGATAGGAGTGAATGGAGATGAATAATATTTGGGACCTGATGAGCTGTTGGAGTGAGAGCTGGGTAATATTTAGTGAAGGGATTCAGGGAAACCGGTTATTTTTTTATAGCTGGACTTGAGTCCTGGAAATAGGAAGTACAATGTATGCACTTTAAAGGAGGGGTTTTCGATATTGGCAGTTTGGAGGGATATGTTGTGTATCTTTATACGTATATGCTTCTAAACTGTTGTATTCTGAGCACCTCTGCAAAAACAGTGATTATGTATGAGTGAGTTGAAAGTGTTGAATGATGATGAAAGTATTTTCTTTCTTTTTGGGTCACCCTGCCTCAGTGGGAGACAGCCAACTTGTTATATATAAAAAAAAAAAAATATTGATACATACAGACAGGCAGTTGTTTGGTGCCTTTCCAAGCAATAAGTATTTATGTTTGCATTACAGTGGAACCTCGGTATTCGAACAGCTCTGTACTCGAATAATTCGGTACTCGAACACTCTGTTCGGTAAAAAATTCTCTCGGTAGTCGACCGTTTCCTGGGCACTCAACCAAATAAACACGACCTGCCAGAACATGTGCATCAGTCTCCCCACAGGTGTCACTCAATCCAAAATTCCGCTGAATTTCACTGTAAACTACAGTAGACCATCGTTTGACATGGTTTTGTGTAGCACATTATAGCACGACTGAAAAATTGATTATTTTTGCTTAACACTTCGTAAAATTAACTTAACACGGTTCAGTTTGTGGGAGGGGAAAAAATTTGCAGCACACTTCACCCGCGGGATACGTACACTCTGCTTAGTTGTGGGTTAGACCATTGAGTCAATGGAGGAGACCTACCGCCATCTTCTGCCACCCCTGCAGTGTGTGATAGGGAAGGAAGGCCTGAAAAAGAGTGTATGTTTAGCACAGGCTGGTTTCATAACTTTAAGTGCTTCAGCTGATCATACAGCAGCAAGTAATTTCCCTGCTACATTGTTGGAAATTAATATGACGGTGTCTATGAGCCACAAAAGTGTTTAATGCTGACGAGACAAGCGTTTTTTGGGAGTAAATGCCAACACTAACTTATATCAGTCAGCAAGAGAAAAGTGCACCAGGCTTTAAGTCAGGAAAGAATCGCTTCACCTTGCTCCTTTGCGGCAATGCATCAGGTGATTTCAAGTTTAAGTCCATGGTTATTTACCACTCTAAGAATCCTTGTGCTTTGAAAGGTGTAGATAACACCTTACCAGAAATTTGGAGGTCAAACCAGTCAGCATGGATGACAGAAGAAATATTTATTGATTGGATTAAGCATCACTTTATTCCTGAAGTCAAGTTTTACGTGCACATCAAGAACCTTGCATCCTGGGCTCTCTTCATTCTTGATAATTCCCATACTCATCCACAAGCTTGGTTGGATGTGACCCCACATGTAAAAGTTGTATTTTTACCTCCAAATACAACATCTCTAATTCAACCACTGGATCAGGAAGTTAAGTCATTCAAGTGTAACTACACAAAAAAAAAATATAAAAAAAACTAGTTGCATCAATAGACTCTGACACCAACTTGGCAGTACCAAGCTTCCGGAATAAATTTAACATTAAGGATGCCATCAGTTATGCTAGAAGTGTATGGAATGAAGTGACCCAATCAACATTAAATGCAGGCTCAGGAAAGTTATGGCCTTCTGTAGTTAATTCTTTCACTGGTTTTCCCTTGCTTGAGAATCAGGTTCAGGAAATTGTTCAGCTGGCAAGGAGATTACCAGGTGATGGTGTTGAAGATATGAATGAAGAAGATATGAATGAGCTCTTAGAAGATGATGATGATGATGAAGACAGGAGTCCAGAGGAAATGTTGGCAGAGCTCAATATACAGATACAAGGAAGCCACATAACAGAAGCAGATGAAGAAGAACCTGAAGAAAAACTGTTAACATTGCAGCAGCTACACGAGCAGTTCTATGCTGCTGCTAAACTAGCAGACGTTTTCACTGAGGAGGACCCTGACAAATCTAGAAGCAGTGCTTTGAAACATGGTCTAGACCAGCTGATGATGCTTTACCATCAGCTGTACAATGTACTGCAGGGTAGAAGAGCCCAGAGATCCATTACAGCATTTATCACACTCCAGTACAACTGTTGACTTTAGCACTAGAACCTCTACCATCCACTTCTGCTGACAACCAATAACCATCCACCTCAGCCCAGTAGGGCCACACCATGCATATCCACTCTCTTCACGATCATCCACAAACACCATTACCCACAATTTTAGGTAAGAAATACTATTATTTCTATTGTATTTGAATTCTTAAGCAGTAATATATCACAACAATGAACCACAATTACATATTCACTTTTATTTTTGTAAGATCTGTTGGTCTAAAAACAATCTGTTTGGCTTTTTGGGGGCTCGCAAGAACATAACCCTATTTTTTCCATATGTTCTTCAGTTTGTCTAACACGGTTTTGCCTAACACAGCATTTTCAGGAATGTAACTAGTGTTAAATGACAGTCTACTGCATTTCATGTTCCTTCGCATTTTTTTTTATATATTACAGTGGTCCCTCGTTTTTCGTAATTAATCCATTCCTGGAGGTGCTACTATTATCGAAATCTACGATTTTCGAATCAATTTTCCCCATTAGAAATAATGTAAATACAATTAATTTGTTCCTGACACCCAGAAGTGTCAACAACAATTTTTTTTTACCTTAGCCCTTTGAGGGCCAACAGACCCTCTCCGAGACTTGTTCTCAGGGTCGGCCAAATTAAAAAAAAAAAAAAAAAAAAATTCTTATGAAAAGACAGAGAATCTTTTCCCAATCATAATGACACCAAAAGTATGAAATTTGATGGAAAACTTACGGAATTATGTTCTCACGAAGTTAGCGGCCTTGATGATGTTTACGCATCGGCGATTTTGCCCACTTTGAGCTCTATTTTTGGCCAATTCCAATGTACTAGTCAACAAAAATCATAACTATTTTGCTAGAACTCTATTTTTTGTATCAAATGAGTACAAGAAGCCACCCATTTACCGATTTCAACTATCCAATAAAGTGGTCAGAATTTAGCAATTTTGCCAATTTCACACAAATTTCAAAAGATGCCAATTTTCGAATAGGGTCCAGAATAAACAAGAAAGACATTCCTGGCACTAAAATAACAAGTTCTCTGTTCGTTAGTCACATCCCCAGGCCCCTCTTATATTTCTTTGGCTTTCCACTTTCAATTTTTATTCTTACAAAAAATAGAAGATTTACTGTTATGCAGACTGCTGCATTAGTGTAGAAATGGTATAAATAATATCAGCGCACTTGTGAAAGAATATTAGACTCACCAGTTGACGTATATTGGATGCTTGGCATGATTTGTTTACTTCTGAACTTTGGTAAAAATCAAACATTTCTGCTACTTTGAGCTCAATTTCAAGACACTTTTTATTGTCAAGCCAGTCAAAATCATCTCAATTTCTGTAATATGTCTTCCATTCTATAAAATGAGACCTGGAAAACTAGAATACAACAATAAATACCATACAAAAATACAGTGCAAAGTCGCTGTTTTATTCCCAAAACACGGTCAAAGTTTTTTTTTTCTCATTATGCACTGTGTGCTGCAGGATTTTTTTTTATCCTGCACACACTGACCGCATAGACCCATTCTTTCATATGTAGGCCTATCAGCTTTCTCCCACTAGATTTGAGGGCGCTAGAATTTAGGTGTACTAGTACGTCAAAAACCCTGGGTCCTAAGCCGTACTAGTACAGCCGAAACCCCCAAAGGGTTAAAGATAGATTTACATGCACAAAAGAATGAACATTCAACATGACAGTTACCTTTATTGAAGGCTGTTGTTGATGAATGGAAGACAGGGAGGAGGAGAGAGAGAAGAGAGGTTATTGTTTGGAAGGGGAATCCCCCTCCATAAGGGCTCTAGGACACTTCAGGGGTCACTTACCTAGCTTAAATATAGATTTACATGCAGAAAAGAATGCCAAATAAATGTAAAGCACTAATAAAATGTATAAATGAACATTGGGAATAAAGGTATTTGATGAGTAGAACGGTCTGCCTAGTAGGGTGATCAAAGCTAAAACATTGGGTAGTTTCAAATTTAGGTTGGATAAATACATGAGTGAGAGGGGTTGGTTTGAATCGGTCTTGCACATGAGTAAATAGGTTCATCAAAGCTTGTTGCTTAGGCATAGCAGTTATGCTGTTAGTGGGTTGGATTTGTGAAGGACCGGCCTAGTATGGGCCAGCAGGCCTGTTGCAGTGTTCCTACTTTCTTAAGTTCTTATGTTCTTATTTAACATCACACTTACCAGTAGGGTGATCGAGGCTAGGACCTTGGGTAGCTTTAAGAAGAGATTGGACAAATATATGAGTGGGAGGAGCCGAGTTTGATTTGTGTCATTGGGTACGGGAGTAAATTCTTGGGTAGCTTTGGGTAGAGGTCATTTTGATAAGGACCTGCCTTGTATGGGCCAGTAGACCTGCAGTGTTCTTCCATTGTTATGTTCTTAGCGGGAAGGATTGTAAAGGACCTGCCTAGTATGGGCCAACAGGCCTACTGCAGTGTTCCTCCTTTCTTATGTTCTTATTGGAGACTTGTTTGGAAATAAATGGTATAAAATACCGACACAATGGAAATATAAACACATATGCAGTATAATGTGATCCTTTATTGACAACGTTTCGCCCACACAGTGGGCTTTTTCAAGTCACAAACAGATCTACCTGGGGTGGAAGGTACACGAGTATTTACAGTACGTGTGGGCGAAACGTTGTCAATAAAGGATCACATTATATTGCATGTGTTTATGGAGACTTGTTTGTGTGAGGGAGGGATGGCAAGTTTATTGTTGGAGAATATGACAGTAATATCAACTCTACAGCTTATTTATCAATCACAATTCAACTAATATGACATAATAAACAATATTAATAACATAGAAACATGGAATATACTCTAGAATGAATAAAATAAGTCATTATGTATGTCACAAGAGGTGTTGTGTTGTGTTGTGTTGTTGGGTATATAAGGGCCACTGACAGTAAGCCGTCCATAATGGTGGTGAAGCAGCAGCTGAGGCGGCGGTGTTTTCTGTAGCTCTATATAACTCCAACAACGATGGAAATAAATGGTATAAAATACCGACACAATGGCAATATAAACACAAATGCAGTATAATGTGATCCTTTATTGACTACGTTTCGCCCACACAGTGGGCTTTTTCAAGTCACAAACAGAACTACCTGGGGTGGAAGGAAAGCGAGTATTTATAGTCCGGCTGAGGTCAGGTGAAGAATGCTGCATCTGATGATGTACCGAGTTGGGTTGTAGAGTCTAAAAACTTGGGTAGCTTGGAAAGGAGACTGGACAAGTTTGTGAGCAGACCTTCTACAGTGTTCTTATGTGGGATAGCGATGAAGAAGTTTCTTGGCAAGTGGTTCAGCTATGTTATAGAAGCCACTATTCTGGTTGAAGTTGTCGGATATAGAAATAAGTGATGATTCCAGGATTCTTCGGTATTGGGTGTTGTCTTCTGTGGCGATAAGTCTTGAGCCTTCAATCCAGTTCACACTTGAAGAAGAGGTCGACAACACTCTTCCTTTCCTTGATGTTCTACTCTGCAAAGCTGACCACGAACTTCGTTTTAAAGTCTATCGAAAACCCACCAACCAAAACGATCTTCTCCACTTCTACTCTCACCACGACACCAAAACCAAACGTGGTGTAATTATAGGCTTCTTCCTGCGTGCACTCAGAATCTGCAGCAACGAGTTCCTTGAGGAAGAATGCACTATAATTGAACAGGTATTTTCCAAACTCCACTATCCTCGTCACTTCATCAGAGACTGCAGACGGCGAGCACTAAACATCTTCAACACACCCAGAGAAGACACTGCCGAGAAGAGATACATAGTCCTTCCCACCAACTCCATTGCCAAACATGTTTCCAACATCTTTGCCAAAACATCATTCCAAGTATCTACCTCCACAACCACGACCATCAAGGACATCACCAGTAGTAGGCAGGACAAGCCTCCATCCTCTGCAGGGGTATACATAATCCCTTGTAATGACTGCAACAAGTTATACGTGGGCGAAACATCAAGGGACCTCCAAACACGTATTTCAGAACACCAATACGCAAGCAGGTCTGACGACACAAGGAATGCATGCGTACAACACCGTAATTCACACAACCACTTGATAAACTACAGAAACTCAAGACTTATCGCCACAGAAGACAACACCTAATACCGAAGAATCCTGGAATCATCACTTATTTCTATATCCGACAACTTCAACCAGAATAGTGGCTTCTATAACATAGCTGAACCACTTGCCAAGAAACTTCTTCATCGCTATCCCACATAAGAACACTGTAGAAGGTCTGCTCACAAACTTGTCCAGTCTCCTTTCCAAGCTACCCAAGTTTTTAGACTCTACAACCCAACTCGGTACATCATCAGATGCAGCATTCTTCACCTGACCTCAGCCGGACCTTAAATACTCGCTTTCCTTCCACCCCAGGTAGTTCTGTTTGTGACTTGAAAAAGCCCACTGTGTGGGCGAAACGTAGTCAATAAAGGATCACATTATACTGCATTTGTGTTTATATTGCCATAACTCCAACAACATTGGAGTTGGTAGAATTGCTGAATCATTTAAGAAGACACCCTCTACCACCATCACTACCACCTTCTACCACTATTACAACTCCTACCACCATCACTACCACCCTCTATCACCATCAACCACTATCACAACTGCTTCCACTCTACCACCACCACCTTCATATTTTTCTATAAACTTTTTCTTAAATAATATGTGTTTCTCACATTCTTTACCAAAGGGCTGGCACTAGAAGCTTTCTTTGGAGCCATGGTGACTTATTTAGCAGTTGCAAACACTAAAACGAATGGAATATTATGAAATGTATCGTATGAACTCGTGGGATCATCCTCACTCACTGATAAACAATGGCACACTGGCTGGGAATGGAGTGTGAGGTGGCTTGGGGCTGTGTGTACCTGTCCCGGACGAACTACTATTCGCAAGTCAATCTACGATTAGCGAGCCCATGTTTTTACAAAAATATCGCTACAATTTCCGAAAAGTACGACTCTCGAGCCCTACGATTATCGAGGGACCACTGTATATGTATAAATAAGTCACCAAGGGGCCTCAGATCTGTGATAACAGCCAACCAAAAAGAAAATTGGTTAGTGTGTGTGTGTCCTGATGTTAGCACCACCTCTGCCTCTTCATATAATATGGCTTTAATTATTAATTTCAGCATCTTTACTGTACTTCTAGGTTATCTATTGTATTTTTGATATGAAGTCGAAATAAATGTGATAGATATATAGCCTTTTTTACTAATATTAGTGTAATTACACAATACTGTATTCACGCCACCGCTAGTATCCGGCTATCAAGACGACTCGTCAGATACTGAATGCTCCTCTCTCCAATGGCTCTTCCCACTTCGGGCCCTCTTATATTACGCTTGCTTTCCATTTTGAAAAAATGGTATAAATAATATCAGTGCATTTGGACATGTGACATGATTTCTTTACTCTTGAACATCAGCAAAAATTGAACATTTCCACTAATTTGAGCTCAATTTCAAAGTTCTTTTAGTCTGTTAACCATTCAAAATCATTTCTATTTCTGTAATACATCTTTCTTTCTATCAAATGAGACCAAGAAAACAAGAATACATGTACAATCAAATACCATACAAAGATACACTGCAAAGTTGCTGTAAGTGTATTTTTGGGGGTCTGAAACAGATTAATGTAATTTATATTATTCATTCAGTACTCGAATACTCGAACAGATTGGCACTCAAACAGCCTTTTGGAACAAATTTAGTTCGAGTAAAGAGGTTCCACTGTATACACCTACCATCCGACTTACGACCTGCTCGACATACGTCCACTCGACTTACGACCGTGCATCTAACTGGCATGGTGCCAGATAAGTGGAAAATGGCAAATGTGATACCTATTTTCAAAACAGGTGACAGGTCCTTAGCTACGAACTATAGACCAATAAGCCTAACCTCCATAGTGGGAAAATTTATGGAATCAATAATTGCCGAGGCAGTTCGTAGCCACCTTGAAAAGCATAAATTAATCAACGAATCTCAGCATGGTTTTACAAAGGGGCGTTCCTGCCTTACAAATTTATTAACTTTTTTCACTAAGGTATTTGAGGAGGTAGATCATGGTAATGAATATGATATTGTGTATATGGACTTCAGTAAGGCTTTTGACAGAGTCCCACATCAGAGACTATTGAGGAAAATTAAGGCCCATGGAATAGGAGGAGAAATTTTTTCCTGGATAGAGGCATGGTTGACAAATAGGCAGCAGAGAGTTTGCATAAATGGGGAGAAATCAGAGTGGGGAAGCGTCACGAGCAGTGTTCCACAGGGGTCAGTGTTGGGCCCCCTGCTGTTCACAATCTACATAAACGACATAGATGAGGGCATAAAGAGCGACATCGGCAAGTTTGCCGATGACACCAAAATAGGCCGTCAAATTCATTCTGACGAGGACATTCGAGCACTCCAGGAAGATTTGAATAGACTGATGCAGTGGTCGGAGAAGTGGCAGATGCAGTTTAATATAGACAAATGCAAAGTTCTAAATGTTGGACAGGACAATAACCATGCCACATATAAACTAAATAATGTAGATCTTAATATTACGGATTGCGAAAAAGATTTAGGAGTTCTGGTTAGCAGTAATCTGAAACCAAGACAACAGTGCATAAGTGTTTGCAATAAAGCTAATAGAATCCTTGGCTTCATATCAAGAAGCATAAATAATAGGAGTCCTCAGGTTGTTCTTCAACTCTATACATCCTTGGTTAGGCCTCATTTAGATTATGCTGCACAGTTTTGGTCACCGTATTACAGAATGGATATAAATTCTCTGGAAAATGTACAAAGGACGATGACAAAGTTGATCCCATGTATCAGAAACCTTCCCTATGAGGATAGACTAAGGGCCCTGAATCTGCACTCTCTAGAAAGACGTAGAATTAGGGGTGATATGACTGAGGTGTATAAATGGAAGACAGGAATAAATAAAAAGGATGTAAATAGTGTGCTGAAAATATCTAGCCTAGACAGGACTCGCAGCAATGGTTTTAAGTTGGAAAAATTCAGATTCAGGAAGGATATAGGAAAGTACTGGTTTGGTAATAGAGTTGTGGATGAGTGGAACAAACTCCCGAGTACAGTTATAGAGGCCAGAACGTTGTGTAGCTTTAAAAATAGGTTGGATAAATACATGAGTGGATGTGGGTGGGTGTGAGTTGGACCTGATAGCTTGAGCTACCAGGTCGGTTGCCGTGTTCCTCCCTTAAGTCAATGTGACCTGACCTGACTAGGTTGGGTGCATTGGCTTAAGCCGGTAGGAGACTTGGACCTGCCTCGCATGGGCCAGTAGGCCTTCTGCAGTGTTCCTTCGTTCTTATGTTCTTATCTGGCAGCTGGGCTGGGCTGGCTGATGCACACCACTATACAATATTTGACAATACTCGCAGCGGCAATGCATCATGCAGGCAGCATCAGTTTGAGTAACCCTGCCCTATCTGCAGCATCATACTGTATTAACTGTACTAACTGGACAGTAAATTTCACCATGGCCCCTAAGATGAAGTCTGAATCTTGCACTGGAGATTGTGGCAAGAAAGGCTCTTACACTCACACTCTCTATTTGTTTTCAGTGTTGCACATAAACCTGTCTGTATCTGTCTGCCTGTATATCTGTGTCTGTCTGTATCTCTGTGTGTCTGTCTACCTGTGTGTGTCTTTATGTCTACCTGTGTGTCTGTCTTTCTGTCTACCTGTGTGTGTCTTTCTGTCTACCTGTGTGTCTGTCTTTCTGTCTACCTGTGTGTGTGTCTACCTGTGTGCCAGTCTTTCTATCTACCTGTGTGTCTGTCTACCTGTGTGCCTGTCTTTCTGTCTACCTGTGTGCCTGTCTTTCTGTCTACCTGTGTGCCTGTCTTTCTGTCTACCTGTGTGCCTGTCTTTCTGTCTACCTGTGTGTCTGTCTTTCTGTCTACCTGTGTGTCTGTCTTTGTCTACCTGTGTGTCTTTCTGTCTACCTGTGTCTGTTCTTTCTGTCTGCTTGTCTGTCTCAGAGCCACTCATTAAGAGTGTAATTGGTCTTGAAGACCCCATATTAATAATAATAATAATAATAATAATAATAATAATAATCACTGGGGCGCATTAAATGTGTATTAAACGTTAATATAGACATTTTGCTTAATCCATCTATGATTTTTTTTCAAAATTATATAATAAACATGCTACATAACATATAAATTAACAAATATGAGATGTTTTTCTGGTCGGCTTGACAGAGTGAACAGAAACCATTCGTGTCTGGCCTGGTAACAACAACAATGTTTGTTTACATAACTCATGAACATTCTACACTCTCATTTATTCATTTAATCTTGTTTACTCACCTCTCACTCTACATTAAGACTACAGATATTTTAAGGTAAGTAATGAGTGGACAGGATTATTATATTATAGCTTAATAATAATATTCTTATTAATATTAGTACATATTATAGGTAGTAGGTTGGTAGACAGCAACCGCCCAGGGAGGTACTACCGTCCTGCCAAGTGAGTGTAAAACGAAAGCCTGTAATTGTTTTACATGATGGTAGGATTGCTGGTGTCCTTTTTTCTGTCTCATGAACATGCAAGATTTCAGGTACGTCTTGCTACTTCTACTTACACTTAGGTCACACTACACATACATGTACAAGCACATATATACACACCCCTCTGGGTTTTCTTCTATTTTCTTTCTAGTTCTTATTCTTGTTTATTTCCTCTTATCTCCATGGGGAAGTGGAACAGAATTCTTCCTCCGTAAGCCATGCGTGTTGTAAGAGGCAACTAAAATGCCGGGAGCAAGGGGCTAGTAACCTCTTCTCCTGTATATATTACTAAATGTAAAAGGAGAAACTTTCGTTTTTCCTTTTGGGCCACCCCGCCTCGGTGGGATACGGCCGGTGTGTTGAAAGAAAGAAGATTAGTACATATGTATTATTGTAATAATAATTATTATTAATATTATTATTAATTTAGGGCACTGGAGCACAGATCCACTGTATAGCACTTTGTCTGGATTTTTTAGGTTATCCTAGGTAATTTATACTATGTATGATAACTTTACTTAGGTGTACCTGTGAGTGAGAGAGAGAGAG